>NC_134703.1:21121509-21445438 GCF_043290135.1 Rhipicephalus microplus
AGGAAGCGCTCGGCGCAGAGATATATAGGCCGGCAGATCGCAAAGCATATCTCACCTTTGCCCCGTCTCGTACGGATGCCGAACTTTCTTGCTTCCTCCTCCGACTGGCCGGTATAAATCACTATACCTAAATAATGTTTTCTACACACTCGAAACTTTATCCACCTTGCGCCGCTTCTTGCGGGGCACTTGCGTTTGTTATCGTGTAAATTGCGGCCATTTATTTCTGAGGTCACAACCCGAGCACGCAGGCCGACATGCGGTTTGCTTTGGACTAAAATAAAACGTGCGACGGAAACAAAACAAAACAGACATTACACGTAGCGGTAAAACGCAAGGGAACGCTTATATAAAGAGGCTGCGCTTGGTGTCTCACGGAGAGAGAAGGGAAAGAGGCCACCGATGGCAGGACCCGAGAGAGATGTTTGAGGGATTGCATCTGTTGGGACGGGCAGCGGTATATTTGAATTTCTTGCCTCGTCGCAGCCGCTGTTTATCACAGGGCGGAGATAGCGATATGTGTCACGGGTACAATAATATATATATGCATATATACCAAAATTCATGTGTGTATACAGCCAGATGCTTGGAGTTATTGCATCGCGTCGTTTCGCAGAGCTGCTCAGTGTTGCAGCTCGAAGTTGACGTGTGTGAGCAAGATGGATCCTTTCGGGATGAAATTTTCGGCTTAAAGCGACGAGCGAAATTTTCAGTTTATGGTCCGTGGTCTCCTGTGCCACCCTGAAGAAATTAAGGAGAAGGGCGGCATATTTGAACGGGGCTTGGGACATACTCTTTCAGGTTTTCTGTTCAGGAGCTCTGGAATCTCGGAGCGAAAGCGCTCGAGCCACCCAGTCCCCCCCCCCCCCACTTTTTTTTGTTTCGAGTGCATCTGCAATAAGCATAAAAATACTAATACCTGATATAGAGTTAGGAATTGTTTAATTGCCCCGCTGTGGTGGGCTGAGGTACTCGACTACTGACCCGCAAGTCGCGGGATCGAATCCAGGCTGTGGTGGCTACATTTTCGATGGAGTCGAAAATGCTGTAGGCTTTTGGGCTTATATTTGGGAGCACGTTAAAGAACCACAGGCGGTCGGAATTTCCGAAGCCCTCCACTACGGCGTCTTTCATAATCATATAGTGGTTTTGGGACGTTAAACCCCTCATATCAAATCAACTGTCTAATTGAACGTTTTGTAACTCATCTACAATTTCTTCATTAGAATTTATTGCCAAGCTTTTTTGCTTCAGGAGTTGGTTAATTAATTTTGCCCAATTAAGCTATAAATCAGAACACAATAAATAGGAGTGTCTCTCCAGGCAGTAGGAAGCAACATGCATTATTAAATCGCGTCGCCCTACAGTAAGTATGCCGGCTTGCTTTTGAACTGTCAAATGTAAGGTGGGGCACCCGGCCTGCTTGGAAGTTTTGGAGAGCACTTCGCTGTGCATGGCGAGGGAAGAAATGGGGCAAAGGGAAAGCTAGGGAGGTCCAGGAAAACCGGTATGGTACCCTACACGTGGGAACGGGATGGCGGCGATTAAAAGAGGGAGAGTAGGGAAAGAGAGAAAGATAGCTCGTCACAGAGCACACACACACACAAACACGCAGCCGGTCACAGTGCATCACTCTGGTGTGGTGCACGACCTCACTCTCACAACCGCTTATTAATAAGCGGCTTGTTGGGGCTGCTGCTTCTGCGGTTAAGGAAGCACAGTGGGAATGATTGTGATGGTTATAATGTAGGCGTCGGCGCTAATTGCCACAGACGCCTCGAGAATTACTTTCGTCGCACTCTTAAAGAGCAAAGGCCAGCCGCCTGCGATAAACCGCTGGCATGTGTGTAGACTGAACGCGATGACATACAGAAGAATATTTACTGTGGCCTCGTTACACTAGCAACGAACGAGTCGGTCCATGTCGTGGAGACATGCGAGATTATTAAACTGCAAAAGCGACGCCCGCCATTCCCAACCCACGCCTCCGGGAAGGATTCCCGTTGGCAAAGCAAACCAGGGCAACGCGACGGAAAACGACCCAACGGGACAGCCCGATGGCAGCTACTCTTTTTTTTTCTTTCGTGCCGTCGGCTTGTCATCGCGTTGGAGTCCTGCTATTGCAGACCGATCCCTATACGGCCTGGCACCGGCGACGCCTGGCCATTTCATATGGACGTTGCCGCGCTGACTGCGATGCGAGTCTCTCACGTTGCCCGGCCGCTTTTATATTCCCGCGTCTCGGAAATTCCTTCGCGTTCATATGCGAAGGATCCAGAACTGCGGCTTGTCTCCCTCTTTCTCCTCCTGCACAGCGCTCCCTTTCGACCTAGGAATAGCGGAGGGATTGCGGCAAGAGGGGATTTTCGAGCAAGAATGGGAAGCGTATGAAGGCTGCAGGAAAAACAGAAGGGAAGCGAAGAAAAGTTTTATACAACAAAGCAAAATTATGCCACGCGTCGTTCTCAGTGCAAGGCGGGAAAGGTGGAGGATGGACAAGGCAGGGGGGAAGAGTTTTGACGGCCGAACATTCCGGCCAGTTGCGCCCATCGCTGAGCATGCGAGTCAAGTGTATGGTCTCCATACCGCGCACGACGAGGCCGGCATATAGCGGATGAAGTGGGGGTATATATGGGCGAGACCCGTTGTACATTGGCGTCTCTCCATGCATGTCTTCGTCTCCTCCCTCCCGGCCGAATCGCCTCTCGCGGACGAGACGGAAGCTGCCCGGAATAGTCGAACGGTCGCACGCGCCCCTCTCCACTCTGTCGCGCCCGGGGAAGGGGGGGACACTTTATTGAAGTTTGCTGGCGTTTTGTTCCGCGCTGCTTATATTCCCGGCTCGTCCGCTCTTCCCCTTTTCCCATCTCATCCCCACGGTTGCTGCTTTGCGTCTTATTCCTTTCCTTCCTCGTAGTGCATACGCGACTTCTTTTCGGCCGTGTCCAACGGGCAGTTTTTCTGGGGTCTCTCTCTCGCTCTCTGTAACGTCCACTTGACGATTTTCTTTATGCGGTGGGCCGCGATGATCGAGCCAGAAAAGCGTCTCTTTTTTCTCCATCCGTGACGGCCGGCTGCTCCTGCGGACTTTCGAGCGTGGTTTTTCCTGCGTAAGCCCTCGTCTTGGCTGCCGTGCATCTCGTATTCCTTTGCGGGGTTTTTTTTTTGTATCATACGGCGCGCTTGTTATTATTCTCCGTATTCCTCTTTGCTCTTTCGGGCTATACGGGATGACGGCTGCCGTGCTGCGGTTTTATGATGGAGCGCGGTCGGTGGGCGATCTCTCGAAAAAGGGCACGTTGGCATAGTGGGTTTTCGAGGGACGTTGCGCATCCGCTCGTGCGCTCACACATCCTCTTCCTTTCTTCTTTTTTTTCTTTCCCCTTCGCTTGAACCTGAGTTTGGTCGACTATTTTTATTGCTGCCGTTTGTACATACGCGTTGGTGTGGCACGAGTCTCTACGCCTATTTCCTCGGGCTTTCCTTCTGCCCGGAATGACCTGCGTGGTCATCAAAGCGCGTATTCTCTGCCGCCGTGAAGCATTGACAGTGCACTGTTCCACTGCGAAGGGTACGAGTGAGAAAATGAAAAAAAAATAAAAAGAAAAATATTCGTTGGCGGGTTCGCTGGCAGGCAGTCAATGCTTCCTTGTCCGGTCCGTTTTTCTGGCCGCGAGGTGCGCGAAATAAGGCAGCGCCTTTGGCCGGCTTGTCTTGTGCTGCTGCGCGCCGGATTGTTTGCGGCGCCACCGATTTGCTCTGCTGCTTTTCGCTGACCGGCCGTCAAAACGGCCGAACCGTTGTATTGCGCCGTGTTTGGCATCTCGTTTCCCTCGGTTTCCAGATAAAAAAGAACAAAAAAGAAACGAAATGAAATTGGCGCGAGCCGAGAGAGCATGCAATCGGGCGAAAGAGAAATCTTCGTCACACTTCGCCAGTCTCGGCGAGGAGTCGGCGAGGTGTCTGTACGTGCGTGGGCGAGCGGCGCAGACGCTCATGTACGTACACCTATACACCTGCTATACTTGTGAACGTGGTGAGATGGCACGTTTATAACCCGTCGAAGCGCCCGCGAGCTATTGTTCGAATCGCGAATACGCGCGCGAATGGCTCTGCGAAATCGCTCCTGCATTTGGGGAAAGAGGGAGCTAGGGCGCGGATGCAGTGCATTCTTGCGTGTGGCCGTTCGCGCATTCACCAAGGGCGCGGCGGTGGCTTGCGCCTCGACGTTGACTGTGGAAACACACCATGATTGGGTCTATAACACGCTAACAGCGTCGTCTGCTTTTTCTCGGCGTATACCGCGAAAATTTGGAACGGCCGTGTATATAGTATAGCGGTGCGTATACTTGTATGTCGAGCCTTCCGCGCGCCGTTTCCGTACTCGTCCCTTTTTCCCCTCCGTGCCTTCCTCCTCTTCTTCATTGTTTCCTGGAACATGTAGCAACCGGGAACCGCGGATCTGCCTTGAGCGTGTGTGTGCCCATTGCGATAAGGCGAGCGCCGACCGTTCTTGCGTGGTCCGAGGTAAGAAGCCTTCTCGAGCGGAAAGTGGATGTGACAACTTGGCCGCTCGGTGTTGCAGTAGTGAGCCGAATGAAACGAACATCCGCTTACCTCATCATGGAAAATTAGCTGTCGACTTTTCTTAAAAATGAAATGTAGAAGCATTAAGGCAAAGAATACTTTCTGTGGCTGGTACCCGGAGCCGGTATTTTCCGTATCGCCGAGCACAACCCGCTATCTACGTGCGGTAGTTATTGCGACGTCGTACGTGCGTGCGTGTAACATCGACCCCACGAAAAGTTATGTAATATACGGTGCGCGGTAGGCTGTTGCTAGCTCTTCAGAATTGTAGTAGTAGTAATAACAGAGTACTTGTGTACGCGCATGCGTACATTTGCATGAACAAGCTCGGTTTAGTTCCTATGAAGAACGTTACTTGTGTTTAGGGCTGGCAACCCATACATTGACCAACACATGGAGGGTCTTGTCCTGAGGGATACAACTGAAAGTTGTGGTCGTCTTTTTTGCTCTCCCCCCCCCCCCCTCAAACTCGAAGAAAAAGCGAGGAAATTCAAGCTGCTCAGTAAAACCATTGATATTTTGAACCGAATAAATAAGTAAACAGGCTATTTTTATAAACGAAGTTTTCGGCGTCCTGCAACGCTCAAAACGCGCGGCTCCCAGAGACCGAAATGTGTACTATAGAGCAGATCTTTAGTAGCATAGCACAATTTCCATGAAAGTCGATGTAATATGACTGTAGTCGATTTTTTTATAAATCTGGTCGGGGAAAAATATGTACCGCAGATTATTTGTACTCTTTTATGTAGTTTTGTTATGTATCATTCGCAATAAACGCAAAAAATGTACTTGATGTTTATCTGAAAGATAGGGTGCAATAACCTAGCTAGTATCTGCGCGCAGTACGCATGTGTCATACTTGCGATAAACAAGCGCTTATCAGAAGAAATATAAGTTGAATACTGCAACTGTGTGACCTGTTCCCGGTTGCCGAAGTATTGTAATAATTGTTGGGGTTTAACGTCCGAAGACCGCCGTATGATTAAGAGAGACGCCGTAGTGGAGGGCTCCGGAAATTTCGACCACTTGGGGTTCTTTAACGTGCACCCAAATCTGTGCACACGGGCCTCAAACATTTTCGCCTCCATCGAAAATGAGGCCGCGGTGGCCGGAATTTGAGCCGGAATTCCAACATTTGTTACCTGCGCATATTTGCTATAAAAGAAGGAAATAGGTAGAAAATTAACGGCTCGTTTTTCTTTGTTAGACACAGCATTATTCAGAAGTAACGAACACTGATTCCAAGGAGAGTATGGAGGATTCTATTAGTAGTTGTAATATAAATGTAAGGAAAAGGAACATCTTGTGGAAGGTTGCTGGTTGAGTCCTTGCTAGCGGCAAGTTTTATTTTCGTCCACATTTCGGTCTTCTCATTCATTGATTGATTGATATGTGGGGTTTAACGTCCCAAAACCACTATATGATTATGAGAGACGCCGTAGTGGAGGGCTCCGGAAATTTAGACCACCTGGGGTTCTTTAACGTGCACCCAAATCTGAGCACACGGGCCTACAACATTTCCGCCTCCATCGGAAATGCAGCCGCCGCAGCCGGGATTCGAACCCGCGCCCTGCGGGTCAGCAGCCGAGTACCTTAGCCACTAGACCACCGCAGCGGGGCGGTCTTCTCATTCATGATAAAATTGTTGTTCCAAACATTTCTCATACATTCCGTGGCATAACTGTCTGTTAGTTCTGGCATATGTGGACAACTTAGAAATTCAGTTTAAAAAAAAACAAATATGTTATATGCGAGCACTATTATTGTCTGTTTGATAGTTCTAGTACTGCCCCCCACCCTTTTTTTTTTCATTCGCCTTGGATGCGGCGATGAGTACAGAAACGAATGCGAAAGCGTGCGTGCGTGCGTGCGTGGGTCTCTAGCACTAAATCTTTAAAGTGGCAACGGGGTTTTATTTACTATTTTAATTCCACGGACCATGCATGCAACATCGCCATAACTTGCCTGAGCCGTCGAGAAAAGGGGGAACCGTGCCGCCATCTGACGTTCTCTCGCCATTTCGCGCATTCTGTGCGGACCAGTCGTCGCGCGAAAGTCTTATCAAGCAAATCGAGCTTCCTTTGCGGCCCTTATCAGGCTCGATCTTTATTTTTGCGCAACTGTTCTTTTTCCCTGCGACCGCTTCTTCTCGGCGTGGCGTGGTCCGCCATTGCTATTCGCATTATACGGCTTGCGCGAGCTCGCTCTCGACCACTCGCGTTTCTCGTGGGCGTCCTGCGCGCGCTCATTTGCGTGTCGCTTTGCATATCAGAGCCGCCGGATAAGCCGCTCGTGCCTCCACTGGCCGCGCCGCAGCGCCTTGCGCGATTTCTCGGGCTGCACGCGCTTCGTTGCCGAACACCGCGTGCTCCTATCGCCCGTTGCGCCTTCTGGCATACATTTGCCTTATGCAAGACGAGCGTTGGAGGGCGCGCCCTTATCTCTCGGAGACCGGGGGGGGGGGGGGGGGGGCGGCTGGAATTGCCGTCGGCGCCGCGCGTCGCGTTTCATTGCCCTATCGGCAGCAGTCTCCGTCCGCCGCCGGCGCTCTGATAGGGAAATACAAATACAAAGTTGCGCGCGGGCGATAAGGCGAAAAAGTCGCTCGCAGCGGCTTCAGCAGCAGCAGCAAGCAACGGCGACATGCGCGCGCCTCCCGGAGTACTGTGTGCCCGCGCAGCAACGGTACGTACGAACAAACACGCGGCGACAAACTTCGCCGCCGCTCTTCTTCTTCTTCTTCTTTTTTTTTTTTCCCGCGCTGCTCGAAGTTTTCGTGGCTCACGTGCACGACACGAGTGACATCCCGAGTGGCGTGGCCATGGCGGCCGTGTTGGCCTTTCCGACGGAACGAGCCACAGAGTTTGCGGAGGCTGCTGCCGACGACCGAATGCGTTCGCGGAACACGGACGCGAGATAACTGTTGCCCGTTCGGTATTCTTGCGCACCATGGCACCATGATTGTCCGGCCGCCAGTCGATAGGGTGTGCACACGTTCCCCGCATCGCGTCCGTGTCGGGCCACGTTTTTTTTTTTTTCGTGTTCTCTTGCTGTTTTATCCTTTTGCGTTCCTGTTTTGGCTCTGAAAGTGATGTCTCTACGCGCTAATATGGTAATTATTGCCGGGCTTACGTGCCAAAATCGCGATATGTTTATGAGTCGTGCCGCAGTGCGGGATTCCGGATTAATTACAGTCACGTGGGATTCTAACGTGCAGCTAAATGTACGCACAGCGGTGCTTGCCCTTAATTAACTAAATGTGGGACTCTGTACGCTAATCTGCGTATGCATGGGCCTGCGCTGTTTTCATGCATGTAGCGGCGGAGTCACTTTACAACCGGTGCTAATTCGATGAGACCGTTTAAATTAGGAACATAGGACTAGTTACATCCTTTCAGGCCTGTATTCCACACCGAATTAACGTTAAAAAAGTGTACTTAGCATTCGCTTAATCGTTTTTTTTTTCAGCTGACCTTTTAAGCCATCATTTGATTATATTTTCATCTCTTTTTCTCTATGCTGCCGCGCACACGTATAGAACCAATGCTTCGTAGTTGCATTTTTTCCGCTGTGCGTGCCCAGTCGGCTCATATAGACGAATGGGATTGCGTGGTTACTGCGTATTCATCTTTGCCATTATAATATTCTGTTCATGAATGTACCAGGTGTGCTCACTCGCTTGGCTTTTGAGCGCACTCTCGTTGTTTCTTCTTGTGCTGAAGTGCTGATATGTAGGTTTTAACGTCCCCAAACCACCATATGATTATGAGAGACGCCGTAGTGGAGGGCTCCGGAAATTTCGACCACCTGGGGTTCTTTAACGTGCACCCAAATCTGAGCACACGGGCCTACAACATTTCCGCCTCCACCGAAAAGGCAGCTGCCGCAGCCGGGATTTGATCCCGCGACCTGCGGTCAGCAGCCGAGTACCTTATAGCCACTAGGCCATTGTGGCGGGGCATATATGCTGAAGTGCAAAAAAGACGTATTTAACACGTCTTGGTACATTGCTTTAACCGTGCTACGTGTGGTTGAAGTATAGAGTAACTTCTTTTCGGGCATATCAGTCTTAAACACAGCTTTTTTTTTTCTCACAGTAATTTGTTCGTGTAAGACAAAATAAGCATAAACTTAATTCAGTGTGATATATCCCGTAAAAAGTTTTGACAGTCTTAAATATTTGTCTGCTTTCCTCTTGATTTGCGGATATGCTCCTCACTGGATACTTATTTTTCTAAAATAGCGCACCTGTTAATTTCCTTCATTAATTCTGCCTAGTCAGTGAAATGTGTGCAGTTTTCCGTGCATGTTGTATGCTCGAAAAAGTGTACATTTAAGTAGGAACCCGTACACGAATAATGGCAACTTTAGTATCGCATTGCAGTAACTGCTCACCTTAAAATGCCTTTGAACACGTGTGTGGGCTGCCCACTCGTACGGCTGTTGAACTTTCCATTCCGAATTGCCTTTTACTCACCGTTGTCGCAAAGCTGCGGAGACGGCGAGCACGTCAAAAGGAGTTATCGCAACTCGGCCCATCCTCTTTAGACGGAGAGCTATAGGAGGTGTAATCAGCGAGGCTACACGTGGACCCCATTACGCCGAACTCCACAGCGTTATACTCAGCACCTGCGTGTTTCTAAGTCGCCGTTTTATTACGCCTCTCTGCATTGATTGATATGTGGGGTTTAACGTCCAAAAACTACCATATGATTATGGCCTCTCTGCATGCCCATTGGGCTAAGTGGCAGCTAAATTTATTGTGGCTTCCCGCCGGCCCATTTTGCGGTGGAGAAATGGGCGTAGTTGATATTAAATCAGTCAAACGAGGTAAACATTGATAGCGTGGTTCTTACACATGTCCGGGGGCGTTCGTTGATTATGCAGGGCGT
This sequence comes from Rhipicephalus microplus, assembly GCF_043290135.1. NCBI lineage: Eukaryota > Metazoa > Arthropoda > Arachnida > Ixodida > Ixodidae > Rhipicephalus > Rhipicephalus microplus. The sequence continues at coordinate 21,130,989 of NC_134703.1, forward strand.
CTCGCAATTTTTTTTTCTTCTGTTAGTCTCACCCGATATATCGAGACATCTGCAGCAGTATTAAGTACGGAACACCAGAATTAAATAAAAAAGAACAATTACGGGATCACTTCTCCATGTGGCATATAGGCGTAATGCGTGGTCGCTGTAGTTATGGCTGTGTACTATTTACGAACAGGGCAAACTCTCATTTCACATGTATGCGAAAGGTGCGCCGTGCAGTTACATAAAACAAAATGGGCCGACCAGTTGCTTGTTTGTTTGTTTGTTTGTTTGTTTGTTCAATCAGCGGTTGTCTTTCGTACATTTTGTGGAGATAATTTGTAGGTTGTTTGCATCCATGGTCACCTCGAGAATTTTCCGGTTTCTGAAAGCACCATATGCGATTTTGGTCGAAAACGGCGTTGTGCTATAGGTTTGCGTGCGTTATCTTTGTGGTCATATAGTCATATAGCGCCATGATATCAGCGCGCCGCCGAGGCATTGATACTCCGTTTGCGTCTGGTATCTCGCTCGGCTAGACGGCACAAAGAAAGAAAAAAAAATAGCGCATGACCCCGACATTGCGATTGCGCGGGCTTTGACGCTGGCACTGCCGTAATCGTCGTTGAAAGAAAGAAAAAAAAATATTAGCGAAGGAAGAAATCCTCGGACACAGGGCTCACTTAGCCTCCGCGAAATCAGCAGCGCCTGTATCTCACGGTCACGAAACGATGACCTGTCGTGGCGATGTTCCCTCTAGGTTATTTTTCTCGCTCGCTTATCATCGGGGGGAGCCTGGGTGCTTGGCGCAGAGGAAGCTCCGCGCGAAAATCTATAATGAATAGGAGCGGCGCAGAAAAACAGCGAACGGCATATGGTAGACAGGTGCGCGTGATAGCGCGGCGTTGGGAAGGTTTAATTACATCATCAATGCGACCAATGATTATATTTGAGGAAAGTCCGAAGTGACAAGTGCTCTTAGAAGCAAAATAATAAAAACAAAAAAAGACTGTTGGAAGAGTATCGGCAAAACGATTGTTTGGTAAGAGTAATTTGCCGTTGCCTGACCATTTTTGCTAAGGATTGTCTAATAATTTAGTTGGCTGACACTCGGCTCATATAGGAACAATAACAACATGCGACAACCCCCCCCCCCCACACACACACATGGTTTATTGGCTGTAAACTGACCATTTTAAACCGTAGTGCCGGAAAACATAATCACGCAACATACTGAGGGACTACGTACTGTACGTTATTAGTACACGTTAAAGACCCACAGCTAGTCGAAATTGCCCGAAATTCCTGACCATAAAGTTCTTCATAGCATGTGCCACTTTAGGACGTTAAACTCCATAAACTAGCCAGTTAAACGTTGTCGATATGTATCATAGGTGTAACCTTAATAGGCAAAAAAGAGAGCAGAGTGGGTCAGGGAACCGGGATTAAGAATATAATAGTTGAAATGAAGAACAGAAATTGTACATGGGCCCGGCATTATCCCACGTAGGCAGGATAACCGCTGGTCATTAAAGGTAACCGACTGGATTCGCAGAGAAGGCAAGCGCACGAAGGGGAGACAGAAATTCAGGTGGGCTGATGAGATTAGAAGAGAAAGCACTAGACCGGGTTTATTGGCGTATTATGGGAGAGGTCTGCAGTAGGCGTAGTCAGGCTGATGATGATATATGTCACACATATGTTTTCTGGGGAATCCTTGAAACTGTCTCGGCACAGTCTGGTTTTGTCGTCATCTTTAAAATGTGCTACATTTGGCTCGAATCTCAACTATCATGTCACCGAAGGCGCCATTTCGATCCTGCCTGTTTCTCGTGCCCTCCCGTTAAGTTCCCAGGAAGCTCGTGATATGCATGCGCGCGCACTCGAAGAAGCGGCAGATTGCGACATTTTCGCGGCGTAGTTATATAGGAGGAGTCTGGTGGACCTTGAGTTATTCCTCGAGATAAGAACGAGCCATGCCAGGTCGTGCTGCCATCGCCTCGGTTATTTCTAACGGCAAATCGTGGGCGTGTGATGGCGTCGGCCGCGACGTGATATGATTATGCAGCTCTCGCTTTCTCTGGGTCTCCAGGCAATGTTGAAGTGTGGCCCCGATAAGGCTCGCGCTGCGTGCCCCTGTTTTGCGTCCTTATCTCGCCTCACTTGCATCGCTGGCTGGGGCGATTCCCTGCAGCGGACGTGCGTACGAGCTCGTAGTCGAGGGCGTTGAGGAAGAGCCGTGCTTCGCGATATGGACCTCGCGCGAGGCCTCGTCACGCCTATATGTATGTAGGCTTAGCCGTGTACGAAGCGTGTTTAATGAAGTTAGCCTCGACGTGGGGCCATCATAACGTAGAATAAAACTTGAATATAAGAGAGAGAGAGAGAGAGAAAGGTTTACCTCTGACTTATAGTAACCTTGGAAAGCGGGGAACATTCGCCGCGTAGCAAAGACCAGTAATCATCTTGAGTTTACCGCCTCAATCGTGCAGTTACGTCGAGGGGACGTGATTTATGAATTTTGATCTTTTATGCTTTCCCTGTAGAATCAGTAAAAAAAAAGTGCCATAAAATGCCTTTAAACTGTAGTCACTCCTCTCACAAGACAATGTTCATTAATTAGTTAATCGGTTAGTGGGCAAGTTAGTTTGTTATCGTATTATTTCGTGTTCGCTTGCCGTACGTGTTTTAACATCCCAAACCGAGCGAGGTTATCAGAGCCGCCGTATTAAATGACTTAGGATAATTTAACGTGTGATTACGTGTCACATTGCACGAGTACCTGGCATTTCTCCGCCGTCGAAATGCGACAACTGCGGCCGGGGTCGAACAGTTGTCTTTCAAATGAGCAGCCGAGCACCGTAATCATTGAGTCACCGCGACGGCTACGAGAATGCCATGTCACCATTTACACGTGCAGGACTTGCATCCTTCGAGAGAGAGAGAGAGAGAGAGAGAGAGAGAGAGAGGGAAAGGTTAAGTAAAAGGCGGGGAGGTTAACAAGAATATAAACGTCCGGTTTGCTGCCCTGCATTAGGGAAGGGGAAACCCTTACACGCCTAGGCTCGCTATTGTGAAGGTCCATTCAGTCGTATGCAGAACGGTTTTGTCTAACCATGATCCCGCATTAGAGCTTGAAGTCGGCTCTGCTTGTTGCTTTGCCGAAATGAGTCCTAGCTTTAGGCATGAGCCGGATTAGCTCGCGCATGCGCTATAGCTGTCGCCAACTCGATTCTAATGAGACCTCATTAGCGATTATCGTCAGCTCGCGTAATTTCTTTCAAAATTGATGCGTTCTCTGCTTGTAGCGGAAATAGCGCTTACAGAACTACACACTCGCCGCGTAAGCAAGAAATGTGCCCGTCTGTGGCGTTTGCATCTGACACTCCTCCGGCCGCCGCGGAGTGACTCAGCGAGCAAAGCCAAGAGCAGGCCGCTCTCAAATTGGCACCCTCGGCGGGCGAACCCATTTGTATGTATGCGGGTTTGTGTACGCGACAGCAGACCTCCGTGCTTTGTGACGCCAACTGCTGACGCGTGGCATCGGATGCATCTGGGATGCCTGCTCCCCGCCAGCGCGGCGATCCTTTCATCCCGCGCGCTTTTCATCACTCCGGCGAGCCTTGACTCATCTCCCTCGCGGAGCGAGCCAGCCCCGCCGCTGCTGGGCGGAACGTCGTGGCATTCGAAAACCCCGGCATGTGTGGCGCACTTATTCTGCTCCGCTATGCATTGTTTTCGCAAACGTGTCCTTTTCGTTCCATACGCCAAAACAAAAGCACTTTGTCTCTGCCGGCTTTTTCCTGCCGGTGGAGAAAGTGCACACGCCGGCGTTCTCGGAAGGAAAAAAGAAATCGTTTCGTGTCCGTTCGTGCGCCGCGTGCGTTTTTCTCATGTTGAGAAGGCAGGCGAGGAGAGCAAAGCGAAAGAATGATATATACGTGTAGGGGGCGCGAATAGGGAAAACGCATTCATGGACGCCAGGAAAGGCGAACCTGATGGGATCAAACAAGCATGCCAACAAACAAGTAAACAATGGCGTCTCAGAAAGGTGCCCGTGTCACTGAGACCCTTTGGCCTCACTCGGGTGAAGACTTTTTTTCTGCGTTGGCACAGCTTTTACTTCGCTGCTGCAGGGCCAACGCGAGGGAGAGGTTGGCTTCAGGAGGAAGGCAGCAAGGGGGGGGGGGGTCACACATTTTTGAAATTTCTTTATTTCTTTCGGCTGTCTATATGTATGTGTGAGACAAAGAGGAGCAGGGTGGGACCGCGTGCTCTTCGTCCTCTTGTTTCGCAAATTCGCGCGTCGCTTTCTCGAGAGACTGATGGCACCGCGATCTCTGAGAGGAGGAGAGGGCGCTACCGGACAGGCGCCGCTGCTTCCGAGGGGCGACGGCGCACTCGTAAAAAAACAATTTCTGTCGACGCGTTGGCACTTTCGTTCGATTGATCTGCCATTGACACGGCAGCGCCCCCTCCCCCCCCAACCTTTCTTCGATGGCGTCTTCTTTTTCTCGGCTTGCCTGCGTGTGTCTCGCGATAGGCGGACTTTCTCCGTGGCGCTCGGGGCGCGAGCACTTGAAAAGAAAAAGAAAAAAGGAGCTGCAGCGGACCATCGCGCGCTCCCTTGGCTATGCATGCATCCCCATATATATACGGGCGGAATTTTGAGGAGGGTCGTAAGTCTTGTGGACGTAACAGAATTCAATTTCCAACGCGCCTCTGCCGCTGATCGGGCTCTGTTCTTTTGTCGCGGGCTGCCCGGATGCCCTTTTTGTTGTCGTCATCTTCGTTCGGACGGCCGGTGACGCCGAGTCGCTTCTTCTCTCCCTCCAGAACTACTTGCATTTTTGCTTCTCCTTTAACAGCCTTTTTTTTTCTGTTTTGTCTGCCGTGTTCGTTTCAACTTTTAACCATGCTGATCGCTTAAGTGCGCATTTTCTGGAGCGCTTCTTTCTTGCTTATTTTGTCCCTGGCGAAAGTCCTGCGCGTTTATGTATTCTTTCTTTTCCGCGTGTGGGCGCTGTGTCGATCCCGATCGCCTCCCCCACCGACTCGGTGCGTTGATCTCCCGGTCGTTGGTGTTTCTGGCCCACGGCCGAGGGAGAAAGACCCGCTCTCCACTCGTGACAGTGTGACGCAGCGCCAGGAAGAACTGGAGCCACGGCTCGCCCTCCCCTGGCTGTTTACAGTGGATGCATTCATTCGCACGTTGTCAGCTTGTTTCGGCTGTCCTCTTTGTCTCGGTAATGTCTTTCTGAAACACGGCATCTTTCTCCTCGACCCGCGTGGTCCAGGGTACAGGACTTGGGGACCGTTTTCCTGGTTCCCGATCGCCTCCCTCGACAGCCGCCTTCACCCTTGGCGATAAGGGCAACGTTAAACTTTCTGGTCGAGGTTATGCACAAACCCCCCCCCCCTTTTTTTTTTCTTCGTAAAAGCATCAGATTTCGTTGTTTCTTTTTCTTATTTTTTACGCACACTGTGGCTGCTTTCTATAAAATTGAGGGACAATGATTCCAGGTCAAGGTCAGTAAACGAGAAAACACCGCTCTTGATGTCTGTGACAACTCGGCACCCATGTTAAGCTTTTTCGTGACAGTGAGCCACAGCTACCGAAATAGTGTGTACGAAAAGCCGAATTTTCCTTGTTTCTAGCGGGGCGGAATCACCGCACTACACGCTTTGCCCTATTTTTGCAGTCGTGTACAAGCGTGTATTAACAAAGCCTATGTTCATCTCACCGTGACAGAATTTAAAAAAAAAGTAATCAGTTAAGTTTTTGGAAAGTCCGAGCAATCAGTTCGTTCCACATGCTTGGCACTTCGTCTGCAGCGCCTCAGGCCAGTTCGTTTCGCAAGTTTCAAGATCCCGTCGGCTGTCCCTGTCGCGAGCGCTGTATATGTGGCCTCGTTCAGCTCCAAGCAGTTGTATCTAAATAGCAAGTTGCCTGTGTCTACAATGCAGCTAAAGTTGGTTGTATCGAACTCTCACCTGGTCCAGTGGTTAAGGTTACTAAGTACCAGGGGGTGGCACACCAGGCACGTGCCCCCCCCCCCCCGAAATTGTTTTCGCCATGGCATAGACAGCGAAAATGGCCGTTATAAGGGAGTGCCCCTCCCGAAATCAAGGTGGTGCCCCCCCCCCCCCCGACAAAAAATTTCTGGCTATCGGCCTGCTAAGTGCTATCCTGGACTCTGTAGATTTCCACAATTTCGTCAAATTTTGTAATGGAGGAATTTCAGACCAATCGGAGAGATCGTAGCAGCACTACAGGCCAATCAGGTGTGAATAATGACAGAGTTTGACGATGTTCGGGATGGCGCCCCTTGACTGCTGACCCGAAGATCGTGGGACCGAATCCCAGCGCATTTCAATGGAAGCGAAAAATGCCCGTATGTTAGGTGCGCGTTAAAGAAGCCCACGTGGCGGCAATTTCCAAAGCCCTAAACAACGGCGGATCATAAAATATTATGGTTTGATGACGCACAAGTCCAAGACATTATTTTACCTATCCAAATCTTCTTAATCAGCCATAAGTAACCTATACGAAATGACGGTGCCCGCGGTTTCTATAAATCTTTCGTAGCATTTGCGGCTTCCGCAATCGTCACTATAAGTCCTTAGCGCAACTAACCAGTTCTATAACGATTACTTTCGATCGTGAGTATAGTTGCTATCTAATCACCACGTCATCAGGACCATGTTGTATTTTTCCATGAAAGGTCTCTCATCGTCCATAATTCTTGCTTCATCAGACAGTTCATTTATCACATGGACTACTGATCTATTTTTGTGCCGGCTTACGACGAAACGATTGCCCAGAAGGCGTTTCGTTGAGCTTCCCCTAAATAGCCCATGTGTTTCTCCTGGAACGGGAAATTATGGAAGCCCGTCTGCTCTTAACGACCGCATTTGTGCGACCCACTGATGCAGTCGCTGCTTTCCTGTACTCCGTGTTTGGTTCTCATCAGCGATGAAGTATTGCCGAACCGATTTTATTATCCAACTCTCCTATGTACCCAAAAACTAATTACCGAAGGGTGACTGTTCTGCGCTTACTCGCGTCAACTTCATGCGCCCCTCTCAGAAACAATGTTATCGTTGTAGCGTGAGCAGATATCAAACGATTATCTACTGTCATATTTTTCGCGACTTGAAACGTTTGTCCCGGATTGCTTTTTTTCCCCCCTTGATAGGAGAAACTTTTTTTTTGTGTGTGTGACAAAGCTCCTTAGGCCCTTCTCCGTATGTAATCTGTAGCCACCCCTAGATTATGGCTTGCTCAATAGCTGGCGTTGTGTGTATATGTCCTTGGGAATAAAATAACAAGATGACGTTAGTGGTTTTCACAGCATATCAACGGAGTGAATATTGATGAGTGGGGCGAATCATCCGTCCGTTCGTTCATTAGTCCGTACATCTATCCGTCTCTGCTTCCGTCTATCAGTGAGTCCGGCCGTCTGTCGGTCCGTCCATGCTTCCATCTGTCCGTCCGTGCTTCTGTCCGTCCGTACTTCATCCGTCCATCCGTGCGTCCGTCCGTTTGTGCGTCCATACTTCTGTGCGTCCGTGCTTCTGTCGATCCGTCCGTCCGTGCCTCTGTCCGACACAGGGACGGGCGCTTCACCCCCCTCATCATCATTCACTCCGTAGATATGCTGTGATTTTCTTTCCCGATTGTATGTCCCGCTCTTGTAAACGAGTGCCGTGAAACAGCGGAACAATATTCACACATAAATCTGATTTATATTGTAATAGTACTATAATGGCATATACATTTTATTTGTTTTTATTGACACTCTTTGTAGGTGACTTCAAAATCAGCACGAATGGGGACGTTGACGTCATAGTTGGCGCAGCGGCTACTCCTCGGCGCAGGAACATTTAAGTTTTTTTTTTGTTAGTTGGTGAATTGGGATTTTCGTTGACCCACTTCCTTAGAACATATTAATACATCGTGCGTTGTATCACGTGGCACAAGCGTTTCTGCTATATTTTACGCGATGTATTATTTCGTGAATCTTTTAGGAGCCCATGCTGTCCCAATAGTTCTTTTTATTCGAGCGTTTTCGACTATTGCAAGTTCAACATTTGTTTACGCAACATTTACGCTAATCGCTGCGTCTTTTTATAAGTCATGGCTGTATAGTACAAGTACTTGACATATCGATCACGCTAAATATGTACAACACAATGAGCGAGAAAAGCAGCCTGTGAACGAGAGTATTTGGTTGAAAAACAAACCTTACAGGAAAGCCGCCTCGCAGATTATTGCAAACTGTCCCTACATTTCGTGGTTGCGTCGTTGATGTGCGAATTGTGATTGCCAAGTGTGGAGCCTTTAGGTGTTTGTGCATCGGACCGCGACTCGGATGTACCGTTGTTCGCTACACTGCGACGAGTGTTGGAACGACATGCGTGTGAAGCATGTGGAGCATCTCTAACACGTTTCTCTTCCCGTCTTTTATACACATCTACTGTCACCATGCTTCAACTATCACCCCGGCTTCCGCGTCTATGCACGTCATCTCGTGCTTTAAACCTATAGCGGATGATTATCGCAGTCGGAAGCGGCTTTAGCGTCTGTTGGCACGCTGTTGCCAGCGCGCTGAACGTCGTCCTCTTGCATGCAGCGTCTTTCGATAGTTCGGGCGCAACGCCGAGGCAAAATACTCGCGGCCCTCTCCACTTTGCCACTCGTGCCTATTTGTCAATCCTTTCAGCCAGCTCGGGTTAAGAAAATCGAATTTTCCTCGGCGTTTCTTCCGGGTAGCGGAGCACCGCAGAAGAGCTACCCATACAGGAAGCCCTTATGAGCATCGGATGTAGAGCTGCTTTTGGGGTTCGGCAAAGGGGAAGCTGGGTAAACGATCCGCCGAAGAAAAAGAAAACCGAGCCGATCAGCGGGTTCTCAGCGCAACCGCAGTCCGCACACACGGGCAAAGCTTCTCTGTATTCACGCCTGCATCTGGAGCATGAACGAAGCACGCGTCAAAGGAGCTGTCGCCCCGTCTCGGCCTGTTTGGGGGCTGTAATGCGCCGGCATGCAGCGCTCGAGACGTATGTGTATACACGTCAGGCACACACGCACGCGCTCTGTATGCTTCCAGCGAAGCCCCGCGCGTCTATTGCGTAATCGGATTACGGCCCGCGACGTCTGGTCGTCGCATAATGGTGACGAGTCGGGGCGACGCGGATAAAAGCATCGCGAATCCGAGCTCGTGGCCCATCCGCATCTTCCGATGAAGCTGCAGCCATGGCGGGCGCCTAAGTGCGGTATCGCCAGATTGCGGCGCGTAATAAACGTATGCGCCCGCTTTTCGGAAGCCCTAATGCTGCGACCTCCGTATATACGCCGCCGTTGTGCTCTTTCCGGCTAACGGCTGCTCGGGCCCGTTGGTTTTACCAGGCTGCGTCTGAATGTCTTTCTAACGGACGCATATGCGGCCCCTGTTAGCGCACAATTGGCGAAGGTGCGAGTGCGAATATGCACTATTTTACGGATGAATTTCCGTGTCTCCTTGCGGCAGTGTATCTTTATCAGCTAAATGAACGAACAGACTCAGGCGGATGAAGACGGTTGGATTGTGGCATTCGGCGTTTCAGTACAGAAAATCAGAAGTGGCGGAAATCATATGTCTTACGTAAAATCGTCTATACGTGCAATGCTTCGACGTTTCCTTCGCCGTTGCAGGCAAGTGAGGCCAGCAACCGACACGTCAATTTCTTTTACGGAAGTTTCCGGGACAAGCCAACGACTTGCTGTTCATTTTTAGATGCGGGGCATCTAATACTCGAGGCTTGTAGTGCGGCGCCGTCCGCAAGCTTCCTCCTCCTTCTTCCACCATCTGTGCATCCCTTCCTCCTCTACACACTGCGCGCGCTTCACTCCTCCACCATCTGTGCACCTTTCCTCCTCTACACACCGCGTTCGACATCTACAATTCTCCTGATTCTCCAGTGGACGCGCATGCGCCGTCGCGCTTCGAGAACATTCAACAGCTGACAGTGCATGCGCCGTCGCGCTGTATATATACTCAAGGTCGGCGCTCGCTCGCTCAGTTGCCGCTCGTCGGTTGGTTTGTACGGCGCGTCGACGTCCAAGGTCGCGGGGAAATGAATTCCAACGAATCCACAAACACAATGATCGACGTCCCTTCGACCAGCGCCGCCCTTTCACATACGTGTGTACGTGTTCACTCATTTAACACCCCCTCCTACAACCACGTTAACCAATTTAGCCATCGACCCAAGTAAGTCGCAATTTAACACCCCATTTCACAACCACGTTAACCAATTTAGCCATCGACCCAAGTAAGTCGCACTTTAACACCCCGTTAACCAATTATATGCTCCGCATCCTCCTCAGTGTTCCCCCGAGGGAAGCTGCGGGCAATTTTTTTTTTCTTCTTCGAACTGCAATGATTTTTTTCTAGACAACGCATGTGGTTCATAGGAGCCATTCGATGGTGTGTATGTGTGTGTGTGTGGGGGGGGGGGGGGATGTTCGACGTAATCTTAGATAGCCTGCTTTGAGTCCATGTCATGCGAGTTGCCTGAAATACCAATAAGCAGCATGTCGCGCAATTTTACTGAATAATCGTAAAGAGTAAGCTTCCAACAATGAGCCCAATGGTGGTTGGTGCACAGTTGATCTCTGCAGCGGGTTCAGCAACAATGCATGGCATAGCCCCTTCGCACGAGAATTTTCGGAAAACACGCCTATCGGCTTCTGGCCATGCCTTCGGCGCTCGCAGTACATCGATGCCGCCTTTATGGCCTCGCTACGCGGTTTAGAGAGACGCGCGAACCTGCATCCGGCGAGCTATGCGCAAGAAGCTTTTCCAGGCAGGTGCATTCACGCACACCGCACAATGAGGCGCAAATCGTTCGTCTGAACTAGCGACGGCAGCTCGGATCTCTCGCCGTGCATCCTCCTCTTCCTATCGAGTTTTTTGCTATTCTTTTTTCTTTCTTTTTTCATCGTCTTAAAATTTACCGTCCTATTTCTCGAGGCATGCTTGAGAAGCTGGCTGCAAAGCCTGCCCTAGAATTTCAGCCGCATATCCTCCTCGTCCTCTGGGTTGTGCTCTTTCATTTTTTTATATCTTCCTTTGTCTCCTTTCGATCGCCCTGTTTTTTTTTTTTTGCTTCTGAATCGTGCCGCGATTGCTGGCGTCTGTGTACCTTGCTAGACCTCCTGGTAATGCGAGCGCCTTGCATTCGAATGCATTCTCATAACGCTGCATATGCATATAGCACAATCCGTGTATATGGGCAAGTCGCTAGCCAAGCGAGTGGATATATATGGAACCCATAGGCTGCCATAAAAAGGAGGAAGCCAGCGGACGAGGAGGACGAGGCGAGCTATCGGCCTTTAAAAATTCATATCGACACTCCTAAGCGTTCGGGACGGAACGCGTAATAGCGCCGTAAAGGACGCAGCAACGTGCCATAAAGCTGCCTCGATCGGCAGCTACAACGTGCACGCATATAGATTCCTCTCTTGGGTGTGCCAGGTGGAAAGCATGAGTAAACAATTTGAGTTCGGCCAGTGTGTGTTTGTGAGGGGGGGGGGGGCGTTGCCGTATATTCGCCTTGTACGCGGTACGTATGGCTGTATTGGTGGCGGCTCTTAGAGGATGAGGCTGGCAGGATGTAACAAGAAAGAACGAAATAGAGATCCTAAAAGGGGGGCCGAAATGAAAGCAACGCCAGAGAAACGAAAGCCGGACAGGCTTAGCATGTTTCTCTACTCCCGTTGTGCGTCCTTATTCTTGCTTCGTGTGCGGGAGAAAGCAGAAGGAATAAGGAGGTAAGGGAAGCCTAGAGTGAAAGCGCGGATGGGAGAGAGACGGCATACGGGGAGAACGCGGGACTGAATGGAGGGAGCAGAAGGAAAAGTGCCTTCCCGACGACGACGTTCATTGCGTCATTTGGTTGTAGGAATTCGTGCTGCGCGTAGCACGCTCTGTCACTACGCTGGCCAAGACGTTTGCGTTGCCAACCGGAATAGCAAGCGCAACAGTCGCGAGCTTTTCTTTGACATTGCGTGGCGGCTTGCGCAGCTGGAGCCTTTTTTTTTTAGAGGAGAAAGAAAGCGCGGGGCTGTATGTGTCGTGCTGCGCTTGGCGTTGCTTGTCGTTGGTCGCGTACCTCCTTTCTCTTGCTCGGCGGCCGTTATCCAGCCGCCTTCGCCTACTACTACTTTCCTACGTGGAGAGGAAATGAGGGGGGTCGCTCGTGGAGCACGAGGTTGTGCATGTCGGAGCAGGCTTTCGAGTGAGCCGAGACGCAACGAAGGGAGAGAGAGAGCTAAGGGCACGCTCCGAGTCGGCGCGGTGAATGCGAGGAGGGGAACAAGAAGCGGAAAATGATGCGGATGTCGCCGAGGAGGAGATGGAAGCCGGCAGAGAGGGCGTTCGCACAATGGGCCTTTTGCAAAACGACGGAACATCTTGGGGGCGAGAAATGAGACCGTCCTTTGGCCGAATCGCTCGCGCTTCCCCTCTCGATGTGTACCTTCTGTTTTTTTTTTACTTCTTCGTATGATTATTTACGTGCGCCTTTTTACGCGCAGCGGTGTTTTAGCATATGTTTTTTTTTCTAAGAACCTCCGTTGGTGTTTCGGCGTCTTGGAAAAACACGCGCTGGGGTTAGCCACGCGGGCATTCGACCCGTACTATTATATACCTGTCTGCCAAATGTCCTCTCCCGCGCTTTCCTGTAGGTGGGTCGTTAATTTCCCGCTTCTCCAGGCATCTTTACCTGTGCAAGCGAAATATCAAATCATTTGTCACAACCTCCTAATAATGATGATAATAGTAACTTGGAAAGTTTGACGCCCCCGTATTTGGAGGCTCCGGATAACTTTGACCACCGGTCGCAGCAGGGGTCGTGACGAAACGCTAAGGGTCCGTTTATGTTGACTGTCGTCATTGCGCGTTAACAAAGCTGGGTGGTCGAAATTTCTGGAGCCCTCCACAACGGCGCAATCATATTGTGCTTTTCGAACTCACATATTAGTAAATTTGTTCGGCTGATGTTATTTCATACGAGTACGCGAGCCTCTAGCCTTCTATATCCATCAAAAGGTGTCTTTCCGGCCATCGAACTGTAGCGTGATGAAATATGGCAGCTGTTTTACAATAAGTTAGAGTAAATATACATGTTGTAAGGGAGCAACTCATCGCTTCAAATAGTATTCGTTTTTCTCGGGATAAATTTCACCTGTTATAACAGTTCCTAGCCCGATGCGTGAATTGCACTCGCTTTTTCCCCCAGTCTTACTGGACGTGCTCCTATCCCCTGTAAAGACCAAAAATTGATTAAAACACCGTGCTTTATAATAAAAAGCAGTTGCTAGCTCTACGGTAAGGCAACCCTACATACTTCTAGTGTAATTTTAGAGGGTCATTGTCCTCAGTGCGATTACGGGCCATGCCTGTGGTGTGACGGGGAAATTGTGCATCATGTGTGCGTTAGTTATCTCTTTGGATATATCTAAAAGTTTGGATTGACCCGCGAAGTTGACTGACAATATGCGTGCATTTCATTTTGAAGGACACAAGCGAAGCTGTGGCACTTTGAAAACAGGTGTATCTGTAGCTGGCACTGCGTTGTAGATAGCGCTTATTTTGCGCGCATTCGATACCCCCACCCTTTCCTCTTTCCAAAGTAAAGAGAAATAAAAAAATAAAACAAAGAATGTCCGTGGGAGGATTTCGTTTTTACTGTAGATAGCGATAAATTGAGAAAGCAATTTATGGAAGCAGCATACAGCATGATTGTTCTCTCTCTTTCTCTCTCACTCACAGAGAGAAAGAGACGGGTCTCTCCCTTTCTCTCTTTCTGTGAGTGAGAAAGAGAGAGAGATACCAGGTCTTTAACCTGCCCCTTTTCATCCATTTGACTCATGCTGTCATAGAGTTTGCATGAGGTTGAGTATGTTGCTTTCCTCTGTAATTTGCTCGGAGCGGAAACTGGCCGGTGATTTTACCATCTTGGCTTAAGCTGTTGCCTGGACATTCCGAATAAACGGTGCACGTATGTGGCTGTGCGCGTGCGTCGACCCTCTGTGTGCATCCTGTTTTGCGGCGAATATTCATGTGCGCGATTAGTAAGCAGATAACCAAGCGTACACTTGAGCATATCAAAAGATCACTCGATGCGTTCTCCAAGCTCCTTGTGCACGGCATTCGTCGATGGCAGTGTGATATGTTTATAGTTTCCTGCCTGATTTTGGTACATTCGATTCGCAGATGCGCTTACGTGACAGTATCGACGTTTATAAAAAGCTTTACGGTTTGTTCAGCTGCATCACTGCGAGTTCGCGGCACTGGCCCCGTTGGGTAGCGTGTTTTTTTGTTTTTGTTTTTTTTTGTATTCAATGAATAGCCGTTCAGTTGCCCGCTCGGTGCGGCCTTCTGTGCAGATAGTGGCCTTACTGTGTCGCTTACACCGGGACTGGACAGACGTGTCACCGAAACTGACACATCGAGTATGTCAAGGCAATTTTAGTTCTGCCTCTGTAGCTGTTTGCCCATTGCGTTTCAAAGGGGGCGTCTGCATCGTTGAATTCTCGCCTTCTCCGCGATGTCTTTTTTTACAGCGAAAGCTGTTATGAGATCAGAACACGGGTCACGCTCGGTTGCACAAAATATTAAAAAAAAATTGCACAAAATATTTAACAAGTGTGTAGCGGTTACCACGTTTCTCCAAAGAATTACGAAGGATGGCATTGTGAATGCTGGCCTACTACACGAAATTTATGATTATTTATGGCGTACTGGGTGTGGTTGTAACAGTTGTTCAAATAGTGTTTATAAAATGCTTTGAAAGGCCGCTCTTCTAGCTTTCGCTGTGACTCCACTGCGCGTTCCGTACATGCATGGTGTTTTTATTTTCACCACTACGATAGATTGAGTGACATGTGGGGTTTAACGTCCCAAAACCACCATATAGTTATTAGAGACGCCGTATAGTGAAGGGCTCCGGAAATTCCGACCGCCTGGGGCCTGGGGTTCTTCAACGTCCACCCAAATCTGAGCACACGGGCCTACAACATTTTCGCCTTCATCGAAATTGCAGCCGCCACAGCCGGGATTCGATCCCGTGACCCGCGGATCAGCAGCCGAGTACTTTAACCACTTGGTCACCGCGGCGGGGCTCGCCACTACGATTAAAACTGTCACATATATATGTTAGTGTGACAACTCGCATAGTGGTTCAGACCTCGCCGTGGCGGTAGCATTTTGATGGAGGCTGTCACACTGGTCCCGTTAATTAGGGAGGCGATCGCCGGGCTAATTCCAAGGGCCGAAGTATCGGCCCCCCGAACCGCACCACGAAAGCGTGGACAATTTAGAAGTGGTCCGTTTTGGCGCGCCAGCGGACGCCGGCTGTGGCCCAAAGAACAAGTCAGAGCCGAGAGTTGATAAACAAACAAATTATATTCTCAATAATGGCAGATCGAAAACAATACACAAAAATGCACACTCCACAATAGTTGCATACAATATGTCACCAATCAAACCAATCAATCAACGTACTACACAGTACAATCAGCCACACTTGGAACAACGGACACGGACAACAATACGCACTACAATGCAGTCGCATGCATTGAACAACCAAGACACTTAAAGACTAGAGAGATAGAAAACCTATTCAGTCCAAAGTTCTTCGAACCAAAGTCTAGATGATATTCTTCCGAGAATCACTCACTCAAAGTCCAGCGTTGTTGTCGTTCCGCAGCCCTCGAAGTTTCTCTTCCAGGAAACCTCCCGTCTTCAATTGGCCACTCTTCAAACTTCAACTTCTTCGCCGGAAACACGTCGGCTTCACACACGCAGCTGTTGCCACGTGCCTTCGCTCAATAGCGGTAAACACACACTCTTGCCTGTAGCTCGAGTCGTCACCCCTCAGGTGGAAATCCTCTTCATCTCCGGCTTCGTCCCTACGGACCAAAACCTTCGCCGACTACACGGCGGAATCCCTACGCGCTCTGGCGCTCACTTCCGTCTCCTCCTGATCTTTCATCTCGGCTGCTCGGTTAAATACCTTGCGCGCGACATTCCAGACGGTTCTCGTCATTTCGTCGGCGCGATACGCAGCGAAAGCTGGGGAGAGGTGCGAGACGGTTCGACTGCACTCCCGGGAGGATGATTCAACTCGGTTTGACCACGCCCCGTTCGTTCTAGAAAAATCGCGGGCTTGCTGGGCCGCCGATGCGGGGTGAGGAGGTTCGTCTGCGACGCCACGCTTCCGCGAGGAGAGCGCGCGCCCGGGGAGCCTTGGATGTTTGTTTTCTTTTTTTTTCTTTTTTGACCTCGCGGCGTTTCTCCCGCCCGTTGTCGCAAGAATTTGGCGGCGCGCTCTTTTTTTTAGCGCTCGTTCTGTGACAGAGGCGAAATGTAGTATGTGATGTTAATGCACGTGAAAGAAGCCCAAGTAATCGAAATTATCAGGTGCTTTCTACTAAGCCCTCTCTAATAGCTTGAGACGCTTTGGGACAAAACACCGTGAAGCAGCCTATTAAGTATCAGGAGCTTTCATAGCTGGTATGTGAATTTGCATATATTTTGCTATTAGATATATATTTTCTCTGGATTCCCCCCACCCCTGCAATAACGCCCTCGTGGCGCTGGAGGTACTAGTATAAATAAAATAAAAAAATAAAATCGCGTGAGATTTGGAGTTTCAAGTCGCGAATTTCTATGACTGCAGCGCAGTACTTCTCTTCACGCACGATTTGTCGGGCGAAAATTATTATGAATAGCTTTCACATGACGTCATGGGCTCATCTTCCTAACGCGCCGGTACTACAATATGGTGGCTATTATGACGTAGACGCGGCATATTCACTGCTTTGGGTAACCTGCATCATTGTGATTGAGATGCAGCCTATGCATCATTGGCCGCTGTACCTGAATATCGGCAGAACAGGCGTGATGTTCTCATAACACTAAAGTGATGTCATTTATATCACAGATTCCCACTGTACTGGTGCTGCAACATGGTGGCTTACCTGACTGCCTAGTATTGAAGCTGCCATCAGTAGAAGAGGCAAACAAACATCTATAGGCCGGAACTCAGTGCAGCTTGCCGCCTGTCTTGCAGGCTGTGTTGTATGCACACTGCGGTCAGTACAGTACCTTCCAATGGCGCTGTACTAACTTCGCATAGCCCGCAAAGAATGTTCACTCTTCTAATCGTACTGTGACCGGAATCTACGCGTATGGGCATGGTGTAAGAACAATTTTTCTTACACCGTGTGCTATGGGTAACCCTGGTAACCGCTGGTCTGTTATCACTTCTAATATGCAATTGCTTGACACTGTCAATAAGCCTCAACATTTCGCTTAACAACGTTGAAGCTTCCTGTACTAATGCTTTGGGAGGTCGGGGTAAAGCGGAAAATGTGCTACCTTGACGAAGACGGGAAACAACGAAATGATATACGACTTGTAACGCGTCGTTTTTTTTATTCATAAGCGCCAAAGCTCGCGTGTCGTACGAGCTTGCATAAACGCCCTTAGTCGCGCATAAGTTTAGTCTCTATAAATAATTTGTGCGGAGTAAGTTTAGACACCGTTGTCATGCGCCACTCGGCCGGCATGTGCTTTGCTTGTGGCCCCGCCGCGGTGGTCTAGTGGCTAAGGTACTCGGCTGCTGACCCGCACGTCGCGGGTTCAAATCCCGGCTGCGGCGGCTGCATTTCCGATGGAGGCGGAAATGTCGTAGGCCCGTGTGCTCAGATTTGGGTGCACGTTAAAGAACCCCAGGTGGTCAAAATTTCCGGAGTCCTCCACTACGGCGTCTCTCATAATCATATGGTGGTTTTGGGACGTTAAACCCCACAAATCAATCAATGCTTTGCTTGTGGCTTCTTTCGAGCGGTAGAACTGCCGCATTATGTGAACAAGTGACGGCCACGTCAAAATTACTCACTGTAAGCGAACTATACGCCCTGATTTGATATTCTTTCTTATTCGAATGTGCGCAAAAATTGTTCCCTATCTTTCAACGAGAGAGCACACTGCACAGTTCCAATCCGCCGTGCATCGTTCGCGGAACGGTACATGTATACGCGAGTCGCCGGCACATGTGGCGCGAACGCTTACCCCATGACAGTCGCGTTATAAATGCGCGTTGCGACTTGCATGCATGCATGCATGCACCACACGTGCGGTACATCGCGCTTGATGCATACGGGAGAGGGCAAGGGGTGGTGCGTGCGCCAAGCCATGCCCGGCACCACTTGTACGCGTCGCCTCTTCGTCATGCTTGTAGCCGAGGACGGAGAAAGATGCAGAAAGAAGAATATAAAAAAAAAACATGACAGTGAAATTGAAAGCCTGCATTCTGCGAAAAAAAGAAAGAAAAACTTGGCACGAGCTCTAATTTTAATGAGACCCCCCTCCCCTCCTGTGACGTTCGTCTTCCGGGTGCTTCGTGGTTCTCTTTCCGGAACAGAGCACGTGTGGTTTCGAGATGCGCCGCGTGGGACCAGTCTCTCCTCCTCTTTCTGCCATCTTCCGTATGTACTGTTCGCTGTGCTGTTCGTGCGTGGATTTTCTGTCCCGCCGACGACTCGTTTGTTTCCGGCGCTCACGGTGCCTTATCTGTGGCATTTTCGTTCTTATCTCGATTGTCACGGAGCCTAAAAACGATGCAGCGCCAGCTGCATCACTGCCACGTGTTTCGCTTGTAACGCTCTGCCTATGCCAAGCTCGCGATTTATTTGTAATATTTTGTTTGTTTGTTTTAAAGGCTGCCCTTCTGGCACCGCGCCGCGGCATGCGTCAGGCGTGCGGGCCGCGGTGCGGCTTGTATAGACGTGTTTGCATAGACGGTTGGAATTCTCGACCATTTATGTTTGAAGTTTTTTTTTCGTTGTCTTTGATTTTCCCAAACGTGCTCGTGATTTCGTGTATACATCTTTGTCCCCTCTCTTCTTCCATCCCTTTACATCCCTTTATCTCTATCTCCCAGTGCAGGGTAGCAAACCGGACGTGCGTCTCGTTCGCTTCCCTGCTTTTCCGCGCATCTCTCTCTCTCTCTCTCTCTCCGTAACTCTTTCTTTCTTATGCCTGGTGTTATTTTTTTCCTTTTTATGTGTTCATCATCATCAAAGGCTTGCGGGGTGGTGACTCCTCAAGAAGTGCGAATTTCCGATTTCTTGCGTAATATTTCTAATCTTATAGCAAGTTACTGTATAACAGGGCTGTAGCAAGAATATATACTTCTTTTTTTTAGTAAGAGCAGGAGGGGGGGGGGGTGACCATCTTTATGCATATTCGCGTGTTTTTTTTTTTTCATACGGGGGTGCATATATACGCATGCAAAACTGCGCAGCTTTTCAAGATTTTCTCCCCCACATGGTGAAATCAGGTGGTGGTGAAGAGGGTCAAAAGCGTTGAGTGCGCCTGGTGATAGCAACACTCGAGGAAATGTTTATTTGAAGCGGTGACCGTAGTCCATCCAGCCTTGATCCAGTCGGCAACTGGCGTGTGTGTGTGTGTGTGTGTGTGTGTGTGTGTGTGTGTGTGTGTGTGTGTGTGTGTGTGTGTGTGTTTGGGTGCGCGTTTGGGTGCGCGTTCGCGCGCTTTCTTCGAACGTGCATAGAAAATAATATCGCATTAAGAATGCATGCTTAGAAGTGGTTACGGTGGCTTGTTTGCCCGATGAAAATATGCTCTGGAAAGCGTGGACCTGTTTGTGCCAACCAGTAGTTATGCAGGTACTCTTTTTGTAACGCTCTTCTGCTCTATTTTTCTTTCGCAGATCCAGGGATGAACGGTGACCTCTCGAACGACACACAAGACAGTGCAACTAGTCAAGACACGGGCGACCTGGGTCAGGATGAAGACAGTATGGACTCCGAGAAAGCCCTCAATCTCGTGAGTGTATACCGACTACTCATAGTGCGTTTTTTTTTTCGTTGCATTTGCCGTATTCCAGAGTAGCACCATTGTTTGTTTTATTATGTAAGTTGCCTGGAATTGATGTCCTGTTTTACAGTTGATAATTTCATTAAAGTCTCACTGAAGGTATGAAACCATGCATGGGGGGGAACAACCATGTCGAGCAGTGACACGGCCTCTGACCTACAAGAAATATGGTAATTTTTTCGTGAGCGAGCTGCTGCGCAAGTTTGCGCGGCCTTCAAGGCTTCAACAAGTCGAACATTTTTCACTAAAGCTTTTGAAGAGAAAGGGCATACGGTGCGCGACAGCTGTAGCATAGCCAGAAACTTTTTTCTCTCCAGGGTTGGGGGATGTTGCTTTTACATTATGTTCGTACGTGCATTTGTGAGTGATCTTGTATATAAACACACGTGTAATCGAAAATTTTGGGGTATAGAGGGACGGGGAAGGTCTGTACTCGCCGCCCCACCCAAATTTATGGCTGCGTCGCTGCGCGATAGAATCGTTAATTTGACGTCGCTTCTCGTTCTTCCCACGTGGTTCCTTGCTGTCACGAAGACTCTGCAAGCTATGTACACTGCGATTACGCCGTCGAAATTCCAGCTACCCCTCGCCAAGTGTCACGCTCGTCGTTTCCCCTCACTTATTTCGTTAATAATAACAGGAACCAAAATGCTTTATGTCTTACTTGTTATCCATAACTTTTGCAAGCGCTACAACTAGGCACGTGCGTAAGACGAGCGTAGGATACAGGGCAAGTCGTGCCTTTAGAGCTTACAAAAGTTACGGATGAGTACCAAGTAGCCCGAGCCCAGTGCCTTCTAAGATGCTTGTGAAGACCACCAGACAATGAAGCGAGGAAACACACGGGGAAATCAGCTGTCATTTTAAGAAATGTTGATAATACAGAAAAGGGAATGCAGTTCACGGAAATAACTTCCAGCCAACGGAAGCAGAGTGCACTTCTTCCGCCTTGAGCCTGCGACATTGTATTCTATTGTGCTACGCTGATAGCGCTGTATTTCTCCCAGTTCACTTTTTTTTTGTACGTACGTTCTCCGGCGCTAAAAGTGTTAGCCGGCGCTATTTATGGTCATTGTGGCCAGTGTGAACAACCCTTTCATCTGCTGGCGTCACGTAGAACGTGAACCATAGGCGCGGCCATCTAGGCCACTATATTTTCAAGTGCCACATTGCACCAAGTGCCACGCCACACCACGTTGTCAGTGCAGAGGCCCTCACTATGCAAATGAGCAAGAAGTATGAGAGAATGCCGTGTATCTTACGTTACTTTACTTATTTCGTACCAAAATGCCTCGTATACTGCTCGCGGCAAAATGGAATCGTTAGTGCCTGAAGCCTGAACCTTGCGCCAAGTTTGAAACCCTTTACTTTCCGATGTATCAAAATAACATAAAATAAATTATTCATTTAGTTTCTGAATCTTTCCTTGTTTTGTTTTTTCTTATCACTTTTGGTGGTTCAGTTACTGTAGGGGGAAAAAGTCGATAGGCACAAGCGTAGTTGGGGGGGGGGGGGGGACGTTGAACCTTTCCCCATACCACCCCGAAAGCAAGTTCTGTTATGCCGTTGTTCTAAGTTTCCGATATCCATCGTTGTTCTAAGTTTCCGATATCCATCTAAACTTATCTACATGGCTCATGCTATTATATATTGAAATTTAATGGCACTTTTGTTGCCGCTCTTGCTGCTGCGCTGCTCCAAGTTCATGATTGCAAACAAGACCCCCCACCCCCACCTACACACCCAAATTGCTGGTACAGCTTTTGCGGCGAAAGCTTTTATATAAAGACTAAATAATAGGCGCGTCGTCATAGTGCCCTACAGAGGCCACTGATGTAACCCCCGTTCCTGGTTGTACTTCCTGCTTATCGCGTGCGCACCGACGGCGATAAAGACGCCGCAATGGGGGCAAATATGCCCCCATCTCCACCTCTCCGTGCCCGTGTGCTGCACGTATCGCGCACTGAAATGAGAGAGATAAGAAGAGGGCGAGCAAAGAAGCGCATTCAAGGATATAGGTGAATTGAGCTGGCCGTGAGGAAGACGGCTATGAAGAGGACGCGCCTCCGTCAATGGCGACTGCGGTCTGCCGGCTTACAACGCAGTAGAATGAGAAAAGACATGGACGTGTTGCGTGCAACCGGCCTCAGACGACATTTATTCGCGGTATCTCGGATATATAAAGGCGCATTTGTCCTCGAAGGGTGGTATTTTGATTCGTGGTATTTCTGCGATTTGTTGCACTATATTCGAAGCTGTGGTGAGAAGCCATAAATCGAAGAATCTCGTTGGAACCAACGCTTTCACAGGCGTACATGTCATCGTGAAAGCCTAAAACTTAACAATCGTAAAGAGGCTTGGCTACCCGCCGCGGTGGTCTATATGGTTATAACGCACGACTGCTGGCCCGTATAGAGTTGCCGAATACGCTTCTTAAACTTAGCATATACAGAAACTCTAGACCCCAAAGTCGCAGCACCTAATCCCGGCCGCGGCGGCCGAATTTCGATGGGGGTGAAAAGCTATAGATTCACATGCGTTTAAATTTTGCTGCATCTCAATAAACCAAAGTGGTCGAAATTTTCAGAGCCCTGGTCTTCACATAGTGTTGTGTTGGGAATTTAAACAAAGCAATTGTTACATCTCCACTGTGGCAGGGGTGATTTCAGCAAGGTGACGAATATACTCTCCCTTGTCATAAGGTTGGCTCCCTCTTTGTTCGACGACGTGCACTATATAAAAAATTGGGAGACCCTTACGCTTCGCCTTTAAGAGTTGAACGCGATAGCGAAATCCGGCCCCTTGTGCACCCTTCAACCGCTAATTGCATACTTATTCATATGTTTTGTTACATACACACGCACGCACAAAAACACGCATACAATAGATTGGACCTGCGTGCGCTATTATCGCCGAATGGGCTTATTTTCGTCGTGACACCTGTCGAACAAAATGCGTTAAAGGGGCCCTGAAACACTTTTTCAAGTAACCATAAAATGAATTCACTAGAAGAGCTTATTGCCTCACGAATTCAATGCCGCAAAAATTTTAAGAATCCATCCAGGGCGAGTGGAGTTACAAAGGTTTGTCGCATGCTGCAATTGCATTATCTCTTCTCTCGTCCAGACGAAAGCGTTGGAAGATAAGCAGGGAGGCGTGGCAGGGCAAAGAAACTACCGCGCCTCGTGACCTTGAGCACTTTCTTTCTTCGAATGCGCGGCTTTGTCCGTGTGATCGCGTGCGCACGCGTGGACTAGTAGCGGCCTCCCGTGGCTATATTGGTAACTTGATTTTTCAGTCACAGACGCACAGACGGTTTTTCGCTCATAACCAATGGGGTCAACGCCAGCGGCGGATTTTGTGCGACTCGAGATTTTTAACGCTATCGCGTTAATAACGGCGGGCCTAGTAATCATACAGGGATTTCCACACGTACAACTGTACAAAGTGTTTATTTCTTTAAATTGTTTCAGTTTCTCTTTAAATACACGAGCGTATATGCATAAGTATACTGACTTCTCAAATCACCTAACGCGCCGCTGCTGCGTCGCCATTACACGAACGCAGCATTTCCCTTAAATGACGTATTGGAAGGAAGATTTGTATAGCTACATGGGTTATGGGGGAAATAAACCGAGTGAAACCACCGACGAAGTGCTCCAATAAAACCTGCCGTCCATCTGCGGCAGTGCTAACCAAATATGCACATTTTTTTTATGACTGCCGGATTTCATTGTTTCATAAAAGTTCACTGCTCCGCATTCAAATGACAGGCCAGAAATGGGAAATCACCGCCCGGCGATTCCCGCGGTGTATGCACATTGTTTCAAACGAGCCAACTTGTAGCTAAATCGGTTTTGGAATTTTCCATTCCGGCAACGTCATTCGCGGCCCGTCTGCATTCTCATTACCCATCCGGTTATCATATACACACCGCAGGCCTTCACCCGCGCTCTGGCGCGCATATGTGCGCATCTGCTATTGTGGGATAAATGAGGCAAACAATGTGGCCCCACTTTCGCTACAAAACACTTCTCGGCTTCAAGTTGCGCAAATATTTTCTTCTTCCAAACCCGTCCAGCTATATTTCCGTTTTTCATTAACCCGTCAAGTTTTATTTATTTATTTTTTTCGATAGCTTTAGGCGTAATACATATTCTTCGTCCGCATAAAGCGGGCGCTGCTCACGGACGACGATTTTTTTTTTATTCTTTCGCTTTAGCGGCGTTTCTGAAACGCTGCCCCCCTTCTCTGGGAACATTCCACGCGATAATTACATGTCAGAGTAGGCCAGATTGAAATGCTTGAAACCAGGCCACATCATCCTTACATGGATGGAACTCGCACCGACAGCTATACGCGGCGAGCTCAATTTCGAATGCGCCCTGCGACGCAAATCCCGTGTCACCGCTTTGGCTTGGATAAACCGAAGCGAAAATAGAAGAGACGAAGGAGTCAATTACCGTGGCATTTGCGGGGAGCAAACACTTTTGCAAGCAACAATGATTCAGTGTGACGCTGTGTGTTTCGCGTTGCTCCAGCTTCTTGCGTTCGGGAAGGCTGCTCCCGAGAGATTAGTGGCCCAGTCGGGTTTGTTTTGGAAAGCGGTTGTTAACCCAAACGTGGCTCTCTACTCGTGCACCGCCCTGCATCTGGCACGAGCCTTTGAAGCCTCCTTAATTGGCTGCGATGCTGCATCGAAAGGTAATTTTGCTGTTTCACGTGCAGCCATGCTTTGCCATGTACCACCTGCTCGCGGTAATTCTTCTATCGGAATTCACCGAGGCCTGATGCAGTCTTTTCTTTTTCTCGGCGGAGGCTCGTTGTAATTTCGAGCGCGCGCACTTGCACCTTATAGCCTCATTTCATGTCCTTCTTTTTTTTATTTTAATGTTTGCGCACACCAACAGATCTGCATGCAATTCATGAGTAGGTTACACTCCCTATACTTAAATAGACGTGCGTAAATGCACAACGTTGGTATCTGTAATAAGAGTTTGCTAAAACGAGGGAATAGCGCTTGCAAGATTGGTTTTTCTGTATGTATGATTAGAGCCAAACGATATTACAGTTTCCTTGCTGATCATTAACGACTTGCAAAAAAATATTTTTTTGCGTGGGAAAAAATAAAATTAAAAGAGCTGCACGCATAATCTTCTTTGGTACTTGGAGTGAAGCGAAATCGTGAAGTTTCGCCTCAAATATATATATATATATATATATATATATATATATATATATATATATATATATATAGTTGCAGCCTTCCCTTATCTTTGTAGTGTCGGCACGGCGCCTTTCCTGGGGAGCTATTCTCGTGGTGTGTCCACTTAGTAGGCATGTTCACTTCCAATACAGTGCCTATAGAGTATACTTCCTTCGAACCTCCGCTGGTTGGCTAGATCTCTCTGCGAGCAGCGCGCCGCCTGTTTCCGGTCTTTCTTCCGCAAGGTCATTTTGACGCCACGCAACTTTCGCAAGAAATGCTGCCCACGGAGATCCTCAATTATACGCAGATCTCGGAGGCCCTGCATGAATTGTAATCATGGTAGCCCTAGAATTAGGTTTAACGCGGCCGCCCGCCTGACGCACATGACGCACACGGACATGGCCTCCTAGATTTCCCTTGCCTGCCGGATTATCGGCGGTCACTTGGGAAGCGGCCGTCGTCGGAAATATGGTCGTGGCGCCACTTAGGTAGGGGTGTCTTCAAATAAGCTTTTACGTTTTTGGAGCTTGTGTGCAACAAAAATAACGTAAAAAAGCTTTAAAGAGGCGTAAACGTAATTATATTTAACCCTACGTAAGATGTCGCCGTTATAGATGACAGGCGTTTTGCGCTCATTCAGCATGCATGGCAACCCCTTCAATACAAGGCGTAGCCTCTGAACCTAGCAAACGTCAAAATTGCCGATCTCAAAGGCCGAATACGAAGACCCTTACCCCTACGTAGGTAGCACTGCCATAGATGACGGGCGTTTCGCGCTCATCCGGCAGGCAAGGGAAATATAGGAGGCTATGACCTGGAAGGTCGGTACGCATTCGCGCATCGTTTTTCTAACCTCTCAACACGTTCACTCGCAAGTTCAGACTTCTCAAGTTTGTTTAAGAGTCCCGCTGCAGTGAATTTCGTCTACTTCCTTTTCTTTTTTACGCTGGGAATGAGTTGGCGCGTTTGGGGCGTCCACGAACGCCATGACGTCACGATCGGTGTGACATTTTATTGGGCAACTATATAGACGCGCTCCGCCGAATCGGACCGTCACCCCCGGAAGCTTTTCAGGCCTGCGCGTCACGTGACGTGACGTCGACGACGTCACATCGCGCCGGCCGGCCGGCCGCCCTTCGCTGGGTGGCTGCGCCAGCCGCGAGCGCCCTTCACGCCTACCGACTCGGGCGAGGTGCCTTCACACCATGTCCGCACGATTTATCAAGGTATCCATTGATTGTATGGTTTAACGCGCCGACGCAACGCAGGCGATGAAGCGCGCCGTAGGGGAGAGCTCAGGATCAAGTTTTACTACCTGGGAATCTTTATTGTGTGCCGAAGTCTCGTACACACGGGCGTTTTTGCTTTTCGCCTCCATCAGAAATGCGGCCGCCGCAGCCGGGTATCGAAACTGCGCCCTAGTGCTCAGCAGTGCTACGCCTTAGCCACTGAGCCACCGTTGCGGGGGAACTTATCAAGGTATCAAGAAATAATGAATATCGTGAATGGAATAATGCGTATTTATTTATCACAGCCAGACGCCGTCTGTACAAATATCACAGTGCACATTGTTCTCGGTCCAGGCAGACGACAGGCAACACAAGATGTTGCCCTTAATGCTGAAAATATGCCAAAAGTACAAAACACAATATCTTGCCACATAAAACTCAGAAAACAAAACAGATTGTAACAGCAAAAACATCCCCGAGCTTTGGAACAGAAAAAGCACACTTTCATTTAAATTGTAGGTTAGAGCAAAACATACCATTCGTTTATCATAGTAGCAGTAGCAACACAAGGTATCAGGTTCAAACACTTGCCAAAAAATACAATACAAAAGAACACTGGTGACTAAATTGTGGTCCACAGCATGATAAATGACAGAAAGAAAAGTAATTGTACTGCCACAGGTAGGTGCATGTCCTAGGGAAAAAATCAAACAAAAATCTAAGAAAAAAACAAATCACAGTGCACAACATGTCTGTACACAGAGTGCACAAGGAAAGTGTACACAGCTTAGGTACCAAAACGGACTGTACAACTGCTACAGTGGGCACCGAGGCAGTTCGAGTTAAAAAAAAGAAAAAAGTACAGCACCTTTAAAAGCTAACAACTTGTAAAGAGATACAAAACTGGAAACAAGGCTCAAACAAGGGAATGTATTGCTTGAGCCAGGTGGCAATAAGTGCAGCGCTCCTCAGACAGCATCGACAGGTTGTTCAAAATTTCCAACAAGGAACTTACTTTTTGAACTGAGTCTGGTACAACAGCGCTACCAAGGTTCTTGATTGGTGAACCTTGATAGCAGGCAAAGACTTCAAGGTTTGCAAACACGGTCAATGACGCATTCAAACAAGGTTCACGATAGTCGATAATGTTCAAAAACATGGAGCACTCTTCTTTATGAATCACAGTCCACTTTGGAGACACTGACACCCCTTGCAGGCGAGCCCTTAGTTCTTCGAGGGACGAAAACCGGTCTCGTTTTTGCTCCGCTTCATATGACGCCAGCGACTTTTCTACAGCACGGGCGAGTTGGGAGGCTTCTTGTCGGCTCCTCTTGGCGTCAGGGGTTTCTCTCGTGCTCTGGTCTCGTACTGATAGGTAGGACGGACAGCCGGAAAATACCGTTGGGACAGATCCAGGACGCAACCGTGGTACTGGGAGTGCAACTTCAATAACTCTCCCTGTCCTTGGATCCGTCTACGATGTCGTCTTCTCAATGCATGAAGCGTCGAAATGATTCGCGCACACCTGCAAAAACGTTTCAAGAACGTCTGAGACGCCACTTCTCAAAAGAAAAAAATGCGCTCCCGTTTGCATGACCGCGTTTACAGTCCGTGTAGCTAAAACAAAGTCTACCTACGTTTCGCAAGCATCTAAATAAAAGCGCTGCGCTAAGCGGTACAAGCAACATGAAAGGAAACACGGGAGCGTGATGTCACCGCACTCCACGAAGCGCTTCCACCGAGAGCTTGCAAGAATGGACGACACCACGGCACTGTTAGTGAACAAAGCGCAGCTGACCATCCTTGCTGCGAACGCTGCTGGCGTCAGCGCTTCGCGAGGCCCGGCGGCCACACGCTCAAGTATTTCCCATCATAGGTGATTTCTACCCGAACAAGCAACGACAAGCTAAGAACAGGAGCATCTGAAATTCTTACCTTAGTGCACGAAGTCGGCACGAAGTCCTTCCTAGGAATGGCGCGTAGCCATTGTTTGAGAGCGTCGGCGTCTTTAGGGAAGGAAAACACTTGTATCTTCTTTCCTGTTTTGTAGTTGCCGGTGCATCCGGGTACACAACACTTATTCGGCATTGTCGCATCACTCCAGCATCACGCACGGAAACGAAATTGCCGCAAAACAACAACGGAAAGCAACAAACGTGAAACACCGTCAACACCACGCCGCCGAACCGTCACCACCGCCGCCCGCGCTGCGCTCGCTGCCGCTGCGGCTTCCCCGAGAGTCGGCCGGCCGGAAATGACGTCAAATTGCTGGGCGCAGGCCTGAAAAGATTTTCCGGGGGTGACGATCGGACACGTGCACTAAGTAAGAAATGACGAGAATCGCGCCCCTGTTTCAAGCTTAGGGTGCCCTGATACACGTTCTCTCCGCTCCGTGGGTGGGGGCCACGCATCGAGGCTCTTTATGGCAGCGTTACTCAGCGGGAGAAACGGATCAACTAAATGCCTATATCCCGCTTCACTGAAACACGCATGT
Organism: Rhipicephalus microplus; assembly: GCF_043290135.1. Taxonomy (NCBI): domain Eukaryota; kingdom Metazoa; phylum Arthropoda; class Arachnida; order Ixodida; family Ixodidae; genus Rhipicephalus; species Rhipicephalus microplus. Next base: position 21,159,861 of record NC_134703.1, read on the forward strand.
GGCATTAAACACTCGCCAATCCGTATTTTTTTTTTTTTTTTGGTGTATACGAAGCGTCTCTGTCGTCCTTACGTGCCGTCTTAGAGAGTACCTTTATTCCAACGTTATCAACAACCGTTCAAAAAACTATTCATTGAAAGTTTTCTTGCGTCAAACGGTGGCCCCCTGGTGACGCGAGAACCCCTGGGCACCCGCTTTACCTTTCGATTTTTCTGGCTTTGCTCCTACGCGAACACGCGAACCCGATACTATAGCTCGAGCTCCGTGCACGCTCAGGCTTGCAGCTCGCAAATTCATTGTGTTCCCAATTCCAAAACTCTATATACGGAAAAGTGTGGGTGTTTATCCCCGTGGCAATGCACTATAGGCTTCAGGGCGTGGTTCGAAACACAACTAAAAATGTTTTCGCTTTGTGCATTCATTCGTTTCAGCGATTCGGCTCATGTGTCGGACGAGCTTATAGGAGGAAATTCACTTCGCACATTTGCACAGCGTTTATATAAGAGCTCACACCAGTTGAGTTTGATGGCGTAGTTCGCCGCCGTTGCCGTTGCAGCTATCGCTCACATATAGTAAAGAAAGCAAGTTTCTGGGGCTGTGTCGAATCTGGGCTTTTATCGTTGCTATAGCAAGTGCTCTGCAACAGAGCCGCACTCAGTGCTTGAACCCTTCTTTTTTGAAAAAGAACCACTGACACACAAGTGTCATGTATGGCTATATTGCGGGACAGAAACAGAACTACACCGGGCGTCGCACCGTGGGAATTGCGTAAGATTATGTGGTTTTAGGCTTCCCACCCTTCACAAAAGGTTCAGCCACAATTCAACATCATCATCATCGGCCACCACAGCAGCGACAAACAGTGCAGCTGCGCTGTCTTGTTACTCGTGTGATTTCTGCCGCAGAGGGTGAATTAAAGACGCCTTTCGTAGCACGTACGTGTCTAATGGGAGCCTATAGTGGGAGATGATAATTCGAGAGATTAGATTGCATTCTTACCGCAATGTAGGAGCTCGAAAGACACCCCGGCGCATCGCCTACTTGCGCGCGTTGTCACGCCTTCGGTGGTCGCTGTTGGCCCACCGCTAAAAACCTAGATAGCGCTTTTATTGCTCAGCTAGAAAGGAAACGAAGCTGTTGCTCTATGTGGAAAGATACAAGCTTCAAAACCGTTGAGTTTAACAATTTTCAACTGTGCAGAGCGAGCCAAAATGCGTGCCCATTTCTATGCCGACGCGACGAGCAATCTGTCTGTCCAACTGTGAATAAAACAAAAAAACTTTTTTCGGCAAATACGCGATTTTAACTCGGGCCCCATGCTGCGAAGGCCACGGTCTTGTCCTATATAGGCTGCACGCTTTTTTGTTGTTGTTGTTGTTTCCAGTTTTACTACACACACCAAATATTTCCACTAAATGATCGCCTGTTGTCAATCTTTGGGGGAACAGCATTGCCATTTAAAATTATTCTATTAACTTCAAGCCACTTGAACGTAACGAGGCTGTTTCACATGCCACAATTGCAGAGGAGAAAAAAATCGTTCCGTTGGCTCCAAGTTTTGTTCGCAACCGTCCCTAATGGCAGTTTTGTTTCACATGAACCGAGAATGATCCGTTATTTTCGCTGTGCGAATGGAGCGGCGAGCAACGTTTCTTGCCACCGTTTTTTTTTGTGGCAGACACTGTAGATTTGTTTTTCAAGTGTAACGTAACAATCTGTGCGTTATGATACTAAGTTTCCATGAACGGGTAATGAAGAGCATTTGTGTTTCGTGATTTAAGAACACTTTCAAATTCCATTTTAAAATGCGCAAGAGTGGCCAGCACCATAACAAACACGTCGACGCAATTTCGACAGCTTGGCCGACCCGGCCCTATTTCGATAGGTCCCGACCGAAAATCGCTCCGCCGCTGCGATCAGAGCGAAAATTTTCCAACATGTTAGTAGCTCGCCGCGGACCGCTGCAGCGGGATTGAGCTGTTTATTTTTTGTTTGTTTGTTTGCGCTACTAGCGAATTCGCAGACTGAAAATCGTTACTTTTCATGTCGTGTGAAACAGCCTTTAGACGGGGAAGTTGCAGTCGCAGGGTGCCGTTGCATTGTTCTTCTGGTTACGTGGTCGTGGGTTCGATTCTCGGTCGCGCATATTTGTATGCGTGAAAGAATGCAAAAAAGTAAGTGTCGCCTGTATTGAAGTGTACATCAGAACCACACCATCGCTCACCCCACCTTAACTCCTACGCACATCATCGTGTCTCGCCCGCAGCTCGTTTGTTTGTGGGATTTTGCGTCGAGCGTGCGCAAGTTGGCTACGCCTGTATACACGCGTGCACTGTTCCCTCTTGCAACAACAGATCAAGAAGTCAGCGCGGTCGGGCCTCTTCCACGAGATGGACGACGAGCAGCTGGAAGCGAAGGTGGCGCCGGGCGGCGGCAAGATGTCGTCGGCGGCGGCCAACGGGACCCACGGGACCCAAGCGGGACCCATGGCTGACATGCTGGCGGCGGCCTCGACTCCGACGCCCGTCGTGCCCCCGTCCGCGCTCGTGACCACCACGGCGGCCGCGGCACTGGCCGCGGCGGCCGCCGCTGGGCAGCTCTCGCTCAACCAGGTAATGTATGGCCCCGGCTCTTTAGAGCGCAAACTGTGACAACAAGAACGCTTAAGTTCGCTCTCACGCCCGCGTTCTCCTCAACGGTCGACTCACGAGGCTCCTTATTTGCGCAGCTGATGGTAGCTGGAGCTCAGGGCCAGCAGCCGAACCTTTTAATGCAGGCTGGATTGGCTCAGCAGTTGCAGCACGTTGGCAAGGTGAGGATTCGTGCTCAATTTGCATTGACTTGCGTGAACGTGCACGAACACCTAATAATGCATGTGGTGTATACGTCGTGTCGAACTGGCGTCCGATTTTAAAAGGATTCCACGATACACGTTTCTTAAACCCACCGCAGTTGCCCACGGCTTCAGGTCTTCCTGGACTTCCCGTCAGTAGCCAGGACCTTCAGCAGCTACAACAGCAGCTCCAGCAGCATCAGCAAAATCTTCAGAATCAAATGGGCCAGTTTGTGTTTTTGCAGCCAGGACAGCTGCCAGCAAATGTACAAGCGCAACTCTTTCTGCAGAACCAGGTACGTGCCCATAATTGGCATTTATCTCGCGTTATACGTTAATACTACCTCACGAACGCGGGAGAAGCCTTTGCACCATCTAACAGTTTCATAAGGAAATGAGCATTGCTGTTGCCTTCTTGGTTAAACGTTCTTAATGCGCAATGACAGTCTGTACGATTCGACTTGTCTCTCTTAGTGTAAGATAGTAAACTATGCCACATGGTCTCTCTCTCTCTCTCTCTCTCTCTCTCTATATATATATATATATATATATATATATATATATATATATATATATATATATATGTGTGTGTGTCTGTTTCGTAACCAAGTAGAAATTAGTCCTTTCCTAATTCACGGTCTGGCCGACGCAGGGTCTCCTCCAGCAGGGCCTGATGCAGCAGAGCCTGCAGAACCTGCAACTGCAGGCCAGCCAGGCGCTGCCCCCTGGGGTGCTCTCGTCGCAAGCGGCAGCCACCGTGGCGGCTGCCGCTGCCGCTGCCGCGCAGCAGCAACTGCACCAGCTTCAACAGCACCACCACCAGCAGCAACAACAGCGGCAGCAGCAGCAACAGCAACAGGAGCACCAGGGGCACAACCGGGCATTGCACCAGTCGCCACACAATATGGCTCACATTCAGCACAAGGTTCGTACACATTCAGGCTGTCATTTATGTGCAATGCCTCGCTGTCATCTCTATATTTTATTCTATAGCAACATTAGCGGCATTCCAAGCGAAATGCCGTCGGCGTCGCCGTGATGTTCTAGTATGAAGTCCAGCTGCGGCAATTCGATCGTGCCCCGCGTGAGGTATGCTCTTGTGTGAATAGCAAGTGTGCAAGAGAGCTTGCTGTCATTGTGCACCTGGTTAAGAAAAGGTTGGTGTGTAGGAGAGGGCGAGCGCACAGTAAAGATTTGGTTGAGAAGCGGGCCTCGATTCCTCATCCGTGACCGGCGGAGTACTTCAGGATATGCCAGCAGTGGTCGTAGCGAGTAAGCGAAAAGGCAGCGCGTTCGTATGTGGCTGTCTTTCCGTAAGCCTCATGTCGTAGGTTTCGTTGCAAGTTTCAAAAAGTTTCGGAGGTGTGTTGAAGCGTGAGCTACACGACGCCCTTGTGCACGCTCTGTTCGTTGTGTTACAGCGTTGTAAGAGTATGGGAGCTGTCATCTACTGTGATAAGCATCTGCATGCACTTATTCCAATTTTAAACGACTGTTTACCGCAATGTGTGGGCTGATAAAGCAACGATTCTTCGTCTACCTGCCCATGCATGAGTATCTATATGACTTTCCTTGCGGCTAACCTGTTGCTTTCCTTAGTAAAGAGGTTGCATCCTTTTATACTTGGCATGTTTTTGCATCGCAGCAAGCGCCGACAGGTCCTCACCAAGTCAAATCGAGACCAGCGGAGCCAAGTCCGGAGGAAATGACGGACTTGGAAGAGCTCGAGCAGTTTGCCAAAACGTTCAAGCAAAGGCGGATCAAGCTCGGTACGTCAGTCATACGAAAGCAAAAGCCCTCTTGTCGAAAGTTTTATAGAGTTTTCTTTTTGTGAGTTTGTGGTAATTGCACTCCTGTGTGACGATGCATGACAAATGTACAGAGGAGTGCCATAGGCCTAGGCAGGTGACCTTTAACGTCACCTTTAGCCTCCTGCACCAGAAAAAGTCATGTTTCGTCGAACCAATAAATAAATAAAATAATAAATATCGAGAAATTTTATTTTGATGTTATCGTTTCTTGCGCTTCGAGCCTCTAGCGCTTCTTGAACGGTGCCGTGTGTCTGTCCGTGGCCGGAGTCCATGTTGCCGGCCATTTGAACGCCGATGTTGTAGCCGTTGCTTCACCCGCGCAGGTTTCACACAGGGAGATGTGGGCCTGGCTATGGGAAAGCTGTACGGCAATGACTTCAGCCAGACCACCATCTCCCGGTTCGAGGCGCTCAACCTGAGCTTCAAGAACATGTGCAAGCTGAAGCCGCTGCTGCAGCGATGGCTCGAGGACGCGGACGCCTCGCTGAACAACCCGGCTGCCCTCGCCAACGCCCACACCACACCGGAGTCGATCGGCCGGCGCCGCAAGAAGCGCACCAGCATCGAGACGAGCGTGCGTGTGGCGCTCGAGAAGGCATTCGTGCAGAACCCCAAGCCCACGTCGGAGGAGATCGCCGTGCTAGCCGAGGGCCTCTCCATGGAGAAGGAGGTGGTCCGCGTCTGGTTCTGCAACCGGCGCCAGAAGGAGAAGCGCATCAACCCGCCCCCGGGGGGCGCCGCGGCGGGAGCCTCGCCGCCGCCGCCCGGCCTGCACCTGAGCAGCCCGCCGCTGCTCGGCGCCCTCCACTCGCCGGCGTCGCTCGCGAGCAACGCGTCCACGCCGTCGCCCCCCCACCACGCGCCCACCCCGTCCGCCGCCCACCCTCCGCGGCCGCTGCCGCCGCACGCCCACTCTCCGCCGGCCCTGATCAAGACGGAGTGAGACACTCTCTTCCCTCCTCCCGCCATCCCCTTCCCTCACCAGTTCCTACCATATCAGAAGGCCCACGCGCGCGTGGACGCGCGACCGGCCTCCCTTCCCGACCTTCCCCAGACCTTTCCCTATGACGACGCGTGTTCTTTTTTGTCTTCTCTAGTTTGGCGCGAAAGCGTGCTCGCGATGCGACCACAAGTGTTGAAGCCATGGACGCTGCTTGGAATGGCGTTGTGGTCCACTGGCTGCACCCATCGTGGACCTTGCTGCCGCCTTCCCCCCCTGCCTACCTCAAGAAACACTGCATTCAGGGGCGCGGGTATGGTGCGGTCCCGACAACTTCTTTTTGTTCGTTTTCTTTTCACTCGCGAAAAGAAACCCACTCAAGTGATGAAGCCCTGCTGCCTGCGTTTCCTGTAGGCCAGAGCTGAATGGACGCTGTGTACGATGATGTAAATGCAGTGAGCAACTCAGGGAATATTGCAAATGCAAAAAGAGTTCATGAATTGTCTGTATAATAGTGTAAACTGTGCTCAGGCTGTGGAATCCAACGAGATATCCATGTGTTCTACCTGTCTATGGCCTGTTGTACGTGCATCCTATCATTGTCCTTTTTACATAGTGGTGACATTGTTTCTTTTTTTAGACTTGCTTTTGATGTTTGAGCTGCACTGCCGGCTTAATAGGCATGATCATGCTACCTCAGATAAGGCTGGTAATTCCTGTTTTTTACCACTCTACCTCAAAATTGCATTTTTACCTATTGCAAGTATTCGGACCAAAAATCTCACCCATTTACTCTTTTTCACTCACACTGTCCAGGCATTCATACCATTTAATCACTCCGAGCACTGAAGGCAGGCAAACTGAGATTCAGGTTATGTGAAAAGCACACAACTTTCAAAAGGAAAACGACTAGACGAGACAGCTGCCAGTGCCATTATACATAAAATGAAATGTTTTATCCTTTCAACATATTATGTATACAATGTACATTTTTTTATACCAGTGTCTGATCACTGAGACTGATGTTAGTTTCAGATATAGTTGTGTTGATCTTGGATAGAGATTTATCTGGGTTTTACGTGTATTTTGCCCCCCTGTCTACTTCATTTCTTGCTTGGGCTTCAACAGTTCTTTTCTCAGTGAAGGAAAATGAGAAAGCATCAAAGGAAGAATGTGTCCAATTTTTGTATTACATTGTTGGCTCATATTTAGGAACGTTTTCCCACCTTTGCATTGTTGATTGTGTCCTGTACATAGGTCTCAGTGGGACGGCTGTCAAGACAAACCCCCTCCTACAAAGGCTGTGGTACATTTTTGGCCTTAACTGCTGTTCCAATGACACACCGATTACCCGTGCACGCAGTGTCCAAAGTGAATTCCTAGCCACATTGATGGCATCCACCAGCTCTAAAGCTTTGCTACATAATCTTGCTTATTTTCTTTCAAATTTTTAACCATATAGAATGTGCATTGCCTGGTTCTTAAGGTATTTGAAGATGCAGCATATTTCAGATAGCATGAAATATTTGAAAAGGATGCATAAGCGTGTTCTCTGTGTCTTTAGGGAATTTCATTAAGGCATATTTATAGCTTAAAGCTATTAATAGAGCCAAAAACACTTTCAAATATGTTTCAGTGCGCTTTTAAAGATTGAATAATGCACAGTGCATCAAATAAAGTTCACTCTCTTTGAGGTCCTCAGCTGGTATCTTTGTACACTGCGAGCACACGAAGGAAGCACGTGCAAATGGACGCAGTTCAAGTCCTGTTGTACCCTCTCTCAAAATCAAACGCACGAAAGCAGAAAACTCAAAAGATGTTAACATAATTTAAATATATATGTGTGTAAACACAATGTGTGTGCTACTTTAGATATAATATCCGCTTGTAAGAATAACAGCTACTGGTATTATATTTGCAAGAGTGCGCGTGAGAAGTGAGAAACCTTCTGAAGCACTTGTGTAACAAACCTTAAGAGACGCTTTGGCGCGGGAATACTTTGGCATTTTTCGTGATGGCTATTGACCATGTAGACCATGTTCGTTCACACTGTTTTGGTGTGCGAGAGTGTGACTACTTTATACTGGATTGAACTTTAACTACTAGTCTGCTCATTCAGACAAAACAAACTTTAATCACTGCTATCTGCCATATCTGTCTTCTGTTATTATTATTTTCACATTATCACTACACATTGTGTAACAGCCTTCTGCATTGGATTCTGTTTTGTGCGCTGATTCTGCACAAGATTCGTAGCATAATTCGTGTTTCTTCGAGTTTTCTACTTCAGCAGTATGAGATGGAGGTGGGGTCTTCTTCATCGTCGCTGATGCCACATGTGGTGAAATCGGTCAGTTTGTTTTGGGGTGACAAACTACATTTGCTACCAATTTTTTTTGTCTGGCACACCAAAGCCGAGTACCGCACATTATTAACACAGGAAACAAACCCTTTGTATCCAGCAGTTGCGGCGTGAAACACAAAATTATTTCTCCTCTGTAGTACGTCATTATGCATTACTTTGCCTTTTGATGTGGCGGATCGTTTCACTTTTGGTTCTCACCACATGACTCATGCATCTCACTACAGAGCAGATGTCAGTGTCCCTGCTTGGTGGCTACTTGTAATCACCTTTCGAGAGGCTCCCGTTGATTTTCGACTGCACCGCCTTGCAATACTTTTAAATTTATTTATATATGTTACATCAGCAAAACATGCAATAAGTTTCTACGGGTGTATTTGAAACTCTTATGCGAGTACCCACGAAATATAGTGGCGTCAAAACCGATAAACAATGAAGATTTGGCAAAGAATTTTACTGCTGGCAACCTTGTGTGTTTTACGCAAGATTGCTTTGCCTTCATGAAAAAACAAAATTCAGATTGTGTAAATGAATCTTGTGGTTCGAAATGCTGACAAGCGTGTTTGGCCTACTACTTTAGTAGAAAGGCATATAGGAATTAACACAATGACGCCCGACGACAGCAGTCTGTAGAGTGCTCTCATATTCATCCGCATAACTTGTGGCCATTTGAAAATGGCGCAAAGTGCGTTCTGCATGAGGAAGCAAAACCATTGAATCTTGCATGGTTCATTTTTGTACGCCTGTTGATCTCTCGTTTTCTTCTTTCGCACCACACATCACCAAATTCGGTGCTTAATTTTCACCGCCTTCGCGTAGCGTCGGTTATAGAAATTTTCCTCACGTTAGATCTCATGTCGTTTAACATTCAGGAATGGCGGTATTCGCTCAAACTGCGGACTACAAGCTGATCAAAGCCAGATGCTCACCTCGTAACGTAAATTGGTTAAACCTGATTGGTTAATTAAGCTGGCATTACCGCCTTTCACGTGATTTGCGGCATCACTTGACTTCATAAGGAATTGTTTTATTTGGAAGTCGTCGCCCGAGCGGTGTTAAAAACGCCTGTTTGGGTGCCTCGCTCGCGTTTTCCCTGGCTCAGATCGTTGATACTTATCGCACCACCCGTGGCATCTTTCGGAAGGGGGTTCCTGGTATGCCGCCTCGCAAGAGCGCACTGCTTCTTCTTCCAGTGCCAATCGAGCCACTCACGTCGCATCATCCTCCGCAATCCGCGCTGCACATTTTTTTTTTCATGTTTCTTTAGCGGGCGCACGCGCGTCGCACACTCATACACTCACTCACACACGCAGACATTGAACACGTACAAGCAGCATTTCGCAATAAAATCGACATCGTTGAAAGCGGGTATTTTTTCTGTTGTCTTAACCGAAGGACTGAACTGCAGGGAAGTGTGCAACGGTAACTTATGTTGTGTAATCGCCTGAGAGTAGGAGATCGCAAAGCAGAGGCTTTTCTTCTCCCTCTTTTATACTTCTATTTGTCTTATCCTTCATGTTTCCTTTGTTTTTTATGCAAGGAAAAAAAAGAGTATGTTTATCATAGTTTCTTTATGTTTATATAGTCTTAATTTTCTCTCGCTCGTGCTTTCCTTCTCCCCTCCTCCTCACACAATTTTTATGTGTGTGCAGTTTGTGGTGAAGTCTCTCGTCGTTGGTGGACCTTTTCTTTATTTTTTTCCTCGCGCTTTCTCGAAAATGAGCGTGAACGTGCGTGTGTGGCGAAGTTTCTCCAAGTCCAAATATAATATACATGCTACGGTGTGACGTGTCGGCGTTCCGCTGCGTTCTCCTGTCAACATTCAGGGATTTCTACACATGCTGATGCATATTATACAGTTATAGGGGGAACGTAGCGGAAGCTTTGGCACGATGCAAGCTTCGCTTATTTTTATTTTATACTGATTTGCCGAAGTGCTTTGTCGCATTCTTTTTTTTATTTTTGCTCTTCACTTTCATGACGTATTTTTTTGTTGTTGTTGTGCTGTATGGTCGTGACTGAACGGACGATTGTGTGTAAAAGCCATAAGCAGGAAAATGAAAAAAGTGAATGCACTACGTTATTCGACAGTCGAGCTCTGCAAGGTTTTTTTGTTATGTTGCACATATGTTAGGACATCAGCCGAATCCAAGGTGTTGGGTATCACTTAATGGAGCTGACTCCAGTGTTACGTGATTGCTGTCATTTCTTAAGTGTAACTATAACTTAAGAAATCACATTAAAATGTTGTGCGAAAAACCTTTGTCAACGTCTCAACAGGCATGTGCGAAATGTGGCGACATCTTACTAATGAGGTTGACATTAAACTGACATTTCGTACTTTATAACCGCAGGCAATCGTCATATTTAAAATTAGCCTTTTTATGAGAGGCAGAAATGTGAACTAACTCTTGCAGAGCACGACGTTGGTATACTACTTCCGGGGTAGTAAGGAGAATCGTGTGTGCGTTACATGCATTGAAATTTATGCTAATCTACTTTACTGAACGTATGCTTGACCAGCGAAGCACAAGGGCAAATTGAAACTGTCAGAGTTTCACTTTCATAAATTTACGGGGTAGTAAGGAGAATCGTGTGTGCGTTACATGCATTGAAATTTATGCTAATCTACTTTACTGAACGTATGCTCGACCAGCGAAGCACAAGGGCAAATTGAAACTGTCAGAGTTTCACTTTCATAAATTTAGTTCTCATATGAGATGGAGTCGGCTTGGAATAGTGCCATTTTATCACAATCGTAATAGCACTGACTCTTAATGAAAAGGAAAAAAAAAGTGTTTGTGCGTTATGATATCATTTTTAATAAAAGTTTTGTTTTACAAGAAAAATTTGTTGTTAGGTTTAATATATTTACTGCCTCTCGTGTAATCTTCGATTTGCACTGGATTATTCTTATAGGTTCGTATATCTGAAAAGAAATACATCTGGACTGCGAATGGAAACTGTTCAAAATTCCCGCCTATGGGGCAATCAATAGGATTGTAGCGCCGCCTAGTGGCTGATCAATGCATCGTAAGAAGGGAAGTGGTGCAACCTACCACTACACTGCGCACTAGCTCTTTGGAAGGAAAGCGGTCTGCAGTGGTGCTTCGTTCGAAGTGACCGCACATAACTGCGTCGTCAGCTGTCTTTCTTGGAACTTTATTTTAACTGTAAATGCCGATTATTGTAACAGTGCAATCAAATCACTTTCTAGCCAGGTCTTCGTTGCATGGTTTTCAATGGTGATTAGACTCACTTAAGTCTCTTTATTGCCCCGGTTGTGGTGTCCCAGACCACCGTAGTGATTGTGTAAGGAAACTAAGATATGATAGATGCGAGAACGTGTGAAAAGGAAGCAGACTTATAAAAGCAGATAAAAAAAAATGAAGTGCACGCGACTGCTCTTTTTTTTGTTTGTTGTGGTACTGTGACTTAGAGTTCCTTATAGATCTTTAGCGGGAAGGCCGCCGGGGACCGGAGATCTATTGCGGGTATTTCGAAATCGTATTTTGGATTGAAGTGTATTCAACTCCTTCCGGACCCTCGACGTGCTTTCCACCTAAAGAATATTTAAAAAGAAAAGAAAAAAATGACACTCAACATTTAGAACGGGTATAGAGAAGAAACTGAGTGCTCGATGTTTGTATACGGAAGTATGCCTTGCACACACATACATCTCCCCTTTGTCGCGCATGTGTAAAAAAAAGTTTATTACTTAGACGAAGATATTTGTCTACGTCGTGTACACCTTTCTGTAATTGTGGACATCATTGCAATTCTTCGCGCAACCTTCGTTGCGGGTACTGCACTTACTTTAGTAAAGAAAGAAAAAGACTTGACAGTTGTGCTCAACCTGCGATGCCCTATTACATTTTTTTCCTTCTAATTCTTGAGATTTGTAAAATGAGCATCCACCCATTACCAACGTATACGTCCCATCCGTGCGAGACTGCTGCACTTGGCGGTCTTTCATTTTCTTTCGGCTGAGAAAGATGCTAAACAGTTTTGAAATGTCACGAAGAAATGATACGTCCATTTACTTAATACGTACTAAATGTCTGCTTCTACTCTTAATTAATCTACATACGTTAGTCACGTTTTCGACGTTGCCACACAGTTTTCAAACAACAAGTGCGTTAAGCCGCTGTCCAGAGCATCGCTTCCCTCTCGTCGAATTTCGGTCCAATTTTTTCTTAATGTTAAATGCTTTGGAAAATCTGCTCAACAGAGTGATGATGTAAATTACCTTGTTAGTGCAGTAATTTTATTTTGGCAATTACTTTGCTTTTTAGCACATATTTTAGAAAGCTCTGTAATAGAGAACGCACGCTCTTACTTAAAAAAACTTGATTTTTCTTTTTTTATTTATTATCTGCGAATAGGCGTAAAAGCTAAGAAAATATCACCAATATCTCGAATGCAGCTTGTTTGCTATTCAAAAAAAAAAGTATGTGGATTGCCATTCGTATACCTGAGATTACACGTTGTTATCAATGTGTAGCCAAGATAGAAATGGGAAATCCCGAATCGTGTTTGTAATTTGAGAGCAGTGTGCGGTCATTTGCATTCCTCTGTGGACGGCAGCTTTCGCCCAAAACAAACATTCGCCTAAAAAGCTTCGCCGGTATTCGCAAGCTCGATCACCAATTTTGTGAAAAGCGGTAGATCCATCGAACTATCGACTTAACCCCGGATCTTTTTTTTTGTTAATTTCTGACCGTACACGATGTAGCAGGTTTGCCTCTTCTTGTTTCTTTGCTCAGAGATGACAAACAGGAGTGTTTTTGTCTTGTTGGCATATTTCTCCAGCTAGTCAATGTTTTGCGTGTGCATGCGTCTGGTATACATATTACATGCAGTCGTGTTTTTTTCCTCCTCTCTCTCATCTGGTTAAGAGGGTGAGGTTGAAAGTATATATAGCTGATATCGCCTATGAAGCGTTTGCGAAGAAAACATTTATTACCGACCCCCCCCCCTTTTTTTTCTTCCTGTAATTTGTGTTTTATTGGTGCTAATTTAGTTTAAGAACTGATATTTCATTTCTCTCTTTCCTTTCTGTTGCGTCTGTGTGTGTTTCGTTGTTGTCTTCGTTGCATAACCATGACAAATTAAGTTTTCGAGCTCCTTTATTGTCCACTGAGGAGAAGTGTAATTGCGCTCGTTCTCTGTTTTTAGCTGCTTTGCCTCCCGTACTTTTCGTCTTCTCATAGTTTGTTTCTCTTCTTCTTCTTCTTTGCGATGCTGGGGCCTGCACAAATTCTGCTTGATCGCCACCTGTCGCGCTGGTCCATTCGATTACCTACACTACCCGAAACTGGTGCTGCACACCACCGATAATCGTTTCACGTGTGTTGTATGATGGCGTCTACAAGTTTTTATTCGTCTGAACACGGTGCCAACGTTTGTGCACAAGTGCACAACGGCGTTCCTTGTAGAATCGGAAGTGCAATGTTGCGAACTCGTTGCTCTATGCATGCACGGAACTGACTCGCTAGCATTTGCGGAGTGCAGCGTGAATCGAAAGGGCCTCGCGCGGGAGGTCGGCTGGGTGCGTGCAGGTTTTTAAGATGCAGCCTCCTGGCTTGCCATGGGCTTTCTTCCTAGTTCGCTGCAATTCGTGAGCCCGAAGGCTTTTCTGCGTGATCGCATTGCCATGCTTGGACCGCAGCTTATTGCTTGCTCGCGCCAGTGTTCCGGTTTTCTTCGAGGGACAGTCGCTGCAATGTCTTTTATTATTTTTCTTTGCCTAATACAAGGTCATCAGCGAGAGTGTTGTTGTCCTGAGAGATGGTAGTTCTCTTGTGAAAGAATGATGTTGAGTTTATTAGTTTTTTTTTTCTTCTCGTGTATCACGTGTATGTGAAGGAAGAAAAGAAAAAAAAGGTGTGTTGAGACTGTTCGCGGTCTTGCTTCACTTTCTTTTTTTTCTGTTACACGAAGGGAGACAGTCATCAAGTGCGCAATAAAATAAGGCAGATTCCCAAAAGTACTGTGAACCCTTGTCTTCATTGTGTATTGTGTGCCATGCTTTATTGCTGTGCGCACCCTCGCATGTGCGCTGTCTGTGATCCTTCTTGCCAAGCTTGACAGGCATGAACTGAAGTCGTGCATCAGTCACATTGTCACATTAATTAGCTTTAACATTACCCCACAGAAAAAAGTTAAGTTAATATCAAGGATTATTTGGTGTCGAAATCAACGCCCCAGCGACGGTTCAGCTGCTGTACATAATTGATCTAGCATAGTTAAAACCAGAAGTAGTGCAAAAATTACACGGGTCTGCCCACACCTCAGGGCGAACTGACCAAATGAGATCCTGACCAAAAGTGACTCCCTCTGTAGTCACAATTCACTATGTGCGTACGTTAGCGCGTACTTCAAGCAAACGTCCTGTTTTCCAGCAAGTCTCCCCTTTAACGCTTTCAAGGTGCGTCAAAAAGGCCTTAGCAAATTAGCCTACACACCGAACTTTATAGCGAAATGGTAACAGCTGGGCATGACAGTGACATGCGGGCACTTTGATTGGTCTAAAGTTCTGCGTTCAGTACTACGAGAATGGCCGGACGGCACAAACGCCGTTTGTGTTCTTCTGACTTGACTGACGGGTCATTGCCGACTGTTCCCACAGATAATCCAGCGCCTGCTCATTTCGTAAAAGGTAAGTGTGCTGTTTCATTGATGTCAACAGGCATTTCATGAGTCAGCAATAGCGGTATGAAATATTTTTGAAGGGTAACCACATTGTCATTTGATGATATGCCCTGGACAACTTCACAAGAGGCAACCGTAACTCAGCGTGAACTTTGATGGTGCCTACACAAGCGTACGGAAAGCGCTGCCATCGTTTGGTATTGCGATATCAATTGCTTGGGCACTCTCCACGGGTCTTAGCCGTCGCAGTCGCCCTCATTTTTTTGTATTAAGTCCCAACTGGTAACATGTCGCGCGCATCATATGTTCTACCCGCGAGTAAAAGCACCCAAGCGCTGGCAAGGAACGCGGCTGAAGGATGATAATACGTGGTGATTAGGAGTGCAAGGGCCATGGTATAGCCAATGCATAAGCTCTCTCGCATTTCTTTCTCCACACACACCACACACGCACACACACACACACAGCAAGAGAGAGAGAGAACTTATCTATTCAGATAAACAAATGTCTGTTGCATACATAAACTTTCATTTTATTGATGCATGTGCACGGGTTCGTCTTGTACTTATTTTACGCTAGAGCCGTGGAAATGCCAGACTATCTATTTGTCACTGCCCCATGATCAAAATTTTTATAGGCTGAAAGGAACATGAGCATACATAAACAGTCCCCTGCGAAATAGTTGCGGAATCGGATGACTTACTTACTGTTTGTTGGCGGAGGATGAGAAACTTAGCCAAGCTCATAAAAGGCATCTCGGGCCAGCACCAGGGGCTCTGCCTCCATGATGCAGCCCGGAGGGGGCAAGAGCTCCCCAGACCCCCCATCCCCCCGTAGTCTCCGCCTATGGGCCTCAGAGCACCATTGCTGTGGTCATGAATATTCGGTTGGTTTATACATTTCATGCAATCGCTGTATAAAGGACTAAAAATCGAAGAAAAAATGTCTAGCATTTAAAATTATGATTGTGGTGGTGGTGAAAGGGAGTGGGGTGGGGAGGGGTACTATGAGCGGGAAATGTAGAATCTTAAACTACAACATGTCAATAGATGAAGCACAAAGTGGCACATCGGCCCGCCGCTCGCGTTCTCACGACGCCGTGTAGCTCTCGCCGAGTGGTGCCCCGTCCTCCAACTCCTTCAACTGCTCCCATCTTTCTACCTTTTCTCTCTTCTTTCTGTCGCTGCTGTGCGGTGAGTGCTCCCTCTTTTTTATCTTTATACTATTCCTTTTTATCCCCCTTCTCCCATCCCCTACAAGGCACTGCGCCGTGTCGCCAATTAGGCAGACAGAAACTATAGGCGTCTTTTAGGGGCGAAGCTCCTTATAGCGGCACCCGTTCGTCCCCCGTAGTATGTAACAAGTATAACATTCTGACCTCCAAGGTGGTGCCGGTGAGAGATTTCTTCTGTGCGTTGTTGAGCAATAAAAAAATAGTGCTCATTGTACATGCCAATGGCTGCTAATGGGGAATGAGAGACAGGAGCATTCGGCTTTTAGCTGACGCGCACGCTGCGATCCCCATTAGCAGCCATTGGCATGTACATTGAGCACTATCTGACAAGAAAGGGTTGCTACGTTATACTCGCTGGGTGTAACCTCCTTAGTTTTAGGAAGGTTTAGCGAGCGTTGAGCCGCAGCGCCATGAATACAATGAACTAGTATATACCATGAATGAACTCGAGCGGGTTAAAGGTGGGAAGTTGATACGAAGCGCAAGCCGTAAGAAAGTAAAAGCCGAATTCTCGTGTCTCTCGTTTCCCATTAGCGGCCATTGGCATGTATATTGAGCACTATCTAACAGGAAAAGGTTGCTACGTTATACTCGCTGGGCGTAGCCTCTTTGGTTTTAGAAAAGTTTAGCGAGCGTTGGGCCGCAGTGCCATGAATACAGTGAACTAGTTTATACCATGAACCCGAGGTGGTTAAAGGTGGGAAGTAGACCCGAAGCGCAAGCCGTAAGAAAGTGTACGTGTGCCACCTGCCCACCTCTCGTTTAGTCCTTGGAATGTCCGCTGGATGGCGGTCCTTCTATATGGGGAATATATGACGAAAATATGCGAGATGGTGGTACTTGGAGTGTTAAATAGATGGACTGAATGCTCACCAAAGCTTGAATGAAGACAACTCGTGAAGATAACGGAAGGCATAAAAAGGACTGTAGCGCCAGTGTAGGAGTTGCATGAAACGGGAACCAGTGCGAAATTTCCAGGTGGAATATTGGTATCTTCATGAACGAACAACTTCGGCGGCTGATGAAGAGCGTCAAGTAATGGCACATCACACAAGGGCGAAAATTCAACTTCAGCGCGTGCGCAGTCGATGACGGCATTATGGCGGTATAGGAAGTCCCACCCGAGGTTGCCATCATGCGAACAGACAGCGAGGACAATAAGCTCCACGATGCCATAAAGATTGCCTTCGATGGGCACTCTTGCTGTGCAGGCTGCGAAAGGCGTTACTTGCTGTGCGCTTGCGGTGTGGAACGACAGTCCCGAAAGCGGCGTCGGACTTTGCGTAATAAAAGGCAGAGATTAGCGGCAACAACAAACAGCGGCGCCGGTGTCCACAAGGGCGAAAGTACAATAACCCTCAACAGTTACTGCGATCACGTTAGCAGGAGAGGAGCGAGGGCTTAGACAGTTCGGAAATGGCACTGTTCTTGCCTCTTGAACTGCGGTGCTTAGTTTTCCTGGTCGGGGGGTCCGGGCCGGCGACGCATGGGGGAGGGCGATCGCCGACAAGGAGAGCGTGCGCGCTGCGGCAGGAAGTCAAGGTGGTCAGTAGGAGTCGTTGCACATTTGTGTAGCTGCGAGACAAGAGCCCTCCCTTCTATAAAAAACATTTTTTTCTTTTTTTTCCCAAGTTTACGCTTTTCATTAGCGCCTTTATCGAGAGGTCCTCCCGCTGCTCTCGACTGAGCGTTTCTCGATCAACCCTCGACAGCTCACTCCAATTTTCCGCTACAGGCGAAAGCGTTGCACCCCTTTCTCTCTGACTCAACGGCGCCATGTCGTCTCCCCCTGCTACGGAAACCGCGCCGGTCGCTTCGGCGACGGGCCGCTCGAGTGACTGCTCACATGACTCACACGGAAAATTTCCGCTCCGTCGACTCGCCGCCAAGGTCACTTGAAGGTTCACAGCATTGAACAAGATCAAGCTCCTGCGAAAGCTTCCGCGCTTGCGATCGCGTGAGGGCCATGTACGCTAAGTTGGGGAAGAACGATTTACCCTGCTCTTTGAGAAGCTGCTCTGAGTTGTTAGAGAAAAGATAAGGAAAACTATCGGGAAGCGCGACAGACACAGCCGCTTCGGTGCGAAGCTTACCGAACGGGCCTCCAATGACAACCGTAGCGATCGGTAAGCAAGCACTCTGCTCCTCGGCGACTTGCCTGATCCACGCGCATTCTCCTGTGTAAAGTCATCCGGAGACACCAATGAAGGATGGACAACATCCATGGTTGCCGCTGAGTCTCTAAGTGCTCGACACGTTTTCCCATTCACCCTAATTTCTTGAAGTTACGGCTCTAACAACCGCATGTTTTTTTCCGATTCTCGGATTGTTGCGAATGCACTTTTGCTTACAATTTATCGCGATGTGCTCTTCCTTTTTGCAGTTGTAGCAGATTAGCGTCTTCCGTCATTCAAATGCCCGTGTGGTATCAGTGCGTTGTTTAGGAACCTTACTCGATTTCTCCGCTTCCGTTAGCCATTCCTTTACAGTGTCATTCGTAGGAGACAGGTCCTTCCTGAAATTACGGTGCGGAGCGGGTTTCCGTTGATCAGGTTTCTTTGAAAAGCCCTCTTTCCTTTCATCATTTTCAACGCGCACTGCCCTGCTATGCAATTTTCGGCGAGTATAATACTCCTCAGCTAACTCTGCTGCCTTGTTTAGCTGTACTTCACCAAGTTTGCCCTGCAGCCAAATCTTGACATCTTACTCGATGCAGCGGTAGAATTGCTCCAATGCAATGCATTCTACCACTTTATCGCGATCGTCATAAACACCTTCGCCCTTGAGCCATTCAATTAAATCGGCTTTAAGACGAAACGCGAAGTCAACGTGTGACTCATTCCCCTTTTTAGAATACCGGAACCTTTGCCTGAAAGCCTCGGGTGACAACTTATAACGTCTCAAGAGCACTTCCTTAACCTCATCATAGCTTTCAAACGCTTCCCTCGACAAGCACGTTATCACGTCGGACACTTCGCTGGGAAGAGCTAACAGGTTCTGCGCCCAAAGAGACCGCTCCTAAGCATTTCGCTCACTGGCGTGTTCAAACTTGACGAGATACTTCGCCATGTCCTCGCCGACTACGAACGGTGGCCGTTGGTCACGAATTCTCTGACCGCTGACCTGAACTGTCGCAGAAGCTACGCTAGGCGCCTGCGAACACTGTAGGATTGCCAATTCTATTCGTTTCATCTCAAGGCACTCTTGTCTCTCGGCCTCCTCACGGCGTTCTCGCCTTTCAGCTTCTTCACGTTCGCGAACTTTTCGCCTTTCAGCTTCTTCGCGTTCGCGAACTTCTACTTCTCGCCTTTCAGCATCCTCGCGGCGTGCTTTGATGTCCGCCCAGGCCTCATCGACTTCCTCAGTCGTCACTTCTGCATCCCTCATGATCTCAAGTATCGCTTGCTTTCGTTTCACACGGCCCAAAATAAGGCCAAGTTCCTCACAAATTTTGATGAGTTCCTTCACTTTAAGGTTCTTCATCGTTCACACTAGCCTTTTGCTGTTTGCCCCTGTTAAGAATCTATTTGCCGTACCCACTATAAGTCTACTAGCAAGACGCGCTAGCAATTTTAACACTGCCGTGTTTACACCATCCCCATTAACTTTGGTTTCAAAGCGATTCGACTTGGCTTGAAACGATCAAAGCTCACTCTAATGCTTCACACAGCCCTTCTCTAAACTAAACTACTATAACCTGTGCTAGAGTAGTCTGGTGAACTGAGGGGAAAATATGAGGCACTCACCGCATTGATGTCGCTGACGCCGGCCGATCCCGCAGCTGCCAACCACTGTTACGAAGCGCACCGCCGACGAGGTTACGAAGGGCGCCACGAAACTCGCCTCTGCCAAGGACACCGGGCGCGCCGACTGTGAAAGGGGCTCGATGCAACGAGAGGCTTCTCTGACACAGGGGGGTGCTGCGAGCGCTCGATGGTGACGGACGCACTCCACATCGCCTCCGTAGATTTTCTGCTATTTCTGCGGACATCCACCTTGGTACGCCTAAAACTTGGATTTATCGTCCCCGCCAAGTTCTCCGCTTCGCCTAGACAACACCTTCGTCCAGGTGTTTCCAGTTTTGACAACTTGAGGGACGTCCTTCACTCCCGGCTACAACGCCGCCTCGCTAAGGGCTCTCAGCCCGGCGATGGCGGCCGCTAACGTGGTTACGGGCTATGATCCTACCTCAAGCCAAATGCTGTCCATGGAGATTTCATCCTCCGTAAACACTATGCCATCAGAAGACGAATACCTCGACGACATGGTGAGACTGTGGCAACGCAAGCAAGCGAAATCGAAGTCTCCGTCTCAACAACAACGAGACGCCACAGCAGGCCACCGTTCCCCAGCCTTGCAAGGAACGCCGGCGCGCCATCCCTCCGGTGGTGTGCCTACCTCTGCTCCGTCCTCGCAGCCAGCGAAGCAACGCAAGTGCCGTCCGCGTCAAACTCCTCGCCTCTCTCGCGACGACTACATCGTAGTAGTGAAACCTCGCGTTCCCTGCGAGCTACGCACATTCGTCCCGGCCGATCGCGCAGGCGACGCCATCCGCAGCTATTTCGGCGACCGGACTACCACGCAAATTCAAGTGTGGCCAATCTGGGAACAAAACATCTTGGTCTGTAGCACCACCATTTTGCCTATGGCACAGCGACTCCTTGGGGACTTCTAGCTCCAAGTGGGGGATCAGCAGCTGCCCGTTCGGGGCCACGCCAAGGCACCAGGGGATACATGCAAGGGCGTCATCAACATAAACCCTGCTGAAAGCCCGGAGAAGATAAAGTCAGAACTCCATTGGCCTCGAGGTACTATGCTCGCGGTCCGCAAACTCGGAGATTCTGCGGTGGCGGTGGTGACTTTCGAGGGCACGAAGTTACCCCGCTTCCTCTTCTACCACTGCGTGGCGACGTATATCCGCGCCTACAAGAAAACGGTCCTTGTTTGCACCAAGTGCGGTACCATCGGTCATCGACCACCTCAGTGTCCTCACCCCGGTCCAACCCAGTGTGCCGAATGTGGAACCCCCGCACCTACAGGTCTCAATGCCCACGACTGCCACCCCAAGTGCCTCCTCTGCCACGGCGCCCATGAGACTGGGACCAGTGGCTGCACGGCAAAATATCGAAAATATAGGAAACGCAAGCAGCCCTCAACATCTCCTCGAGGGACCACCTCATGTTCGTCACAGGCAGGCAGCAGCACCAACCTGCATCATTCGGCTCCACCACTCCACGCCGACACTCAAGCATTCCCACCGCTCGAACCACCAGCGGCGGTACCTCAGGTGAGCAGTTGGGCAGGGAAAGCTGCTTCTAAGCCTCTCTCACCCCCTTCTGTCGCTCCTCCTTCTCCCGAACTTGCGGCCCTTCGCCAGCAAGTTGCGGCACTTCAAAAGCAAAATTCTCTTTTAACTAAACAACTCGAACTCTTAAATAAGCGACTTCAACCCCAACAACAGTGTACTGCAAGGCCATCCGGTATTGCCTCCTCTGTCCAGGCGGCTACACCAGCTACGTCCAAGCTTAGTCCTCGCGCTAAGTCCACTCCCATTAAACCGCCGGTTCAAGCAGCCATGTGTACTCCAGCACTCGGAACCGGTGCCACATCCACTCCAGAAGCTCTTGAGGCTCCTGGGGCACCTCAGGTTCTCTTGCCCGCTAACCAAACTCTCCCTAGTGAAGAGCGCGCCCCGCGCATAGAGGAACGCCTCACGCGCGTCGAAGCTTCGATTAATCACCTCCTCACCAGCTTCTCGGTCCAACGCATAGTAGTAGAGGTTACCCAAGCTATTCAAGCCTGGGCAATCACCCAGTTTCAACCCAAGGCATCGCGTTCCCGCTCCTGCTCGGTGAGCAGTGAGGGTACAGCTCCACGGCGTCGTCGTAAGGTGGCTACCACCACCCCGCCGTCGGACAATCCGGCCTCCGTGCCCCTCCCTGCCTCTGAGGATTCCGAGCGGGACATGGAGGACCAAATATAAAACCTAAGACAGTCACGATGGCTACCAATCGTACGTCCCGTTCAAACATTGCGTCTAAATTCGAGATCATACAGTGGAACCCTGGAGGCTTCGGGAACAGGCGAAAGCGTTCACATCTTTCCCTTTTCCTCAGCTCACTTGGCTCTCAGCCGGCCGTCTTGGCGCTCCAAGAATCTGGCCCTGCTCCATCCCTTTCTGGATACTGCTCCTATGTAGGCGGCACCACCACATGCCTCCTCGTGCATAAAGCTTACACGGCGATACAGATTGACCTCGATCTGGATCTTCCTTACGACTACTGCATGATATCAGTGCTGTCTCAGCGGAGGGGCCAACCATCAATACATATCTTAAACGTGTACTGTCCCCCTCGCCTTGCGAGGGCTTCGTTTGCGCATCTCTTCCATCGGGCGCTGCGTATAGCGGCCCGACAACCACTGGTGATTGTCGGGGACTTTAATGCCCCCAGCCCTCACTGGGGTTACCACTACGAGAAGGCCCGGGGCAGAGAGCTCAAGGAGCTCATTTCCTCGCTGAGCCTGACGCTTCTTACCGATCCTGCACAACCCACACGTTCCGGCAACTCGGTCACGCGAGACACATGCCCCGACCTCTCCCTCACCCGTCACATCCGCGATGCTAAATGGGAAAATTTAGGCGAAACCCTAGGCAGCGATCACTTTTTACTCCGCATTTCGTTCACACCGCGGCAGAAAATGCGCCAACACTGGGGCCAAGCCCGTCTCACCGATTGGACTCAGTTCAGAATGCAACCATTCCCCGCCGGCCTCTCCTTGACCGAATATGCAGCGTGGGCATCATACGCTCTCCATATGAAACAAGCGAACACTCGCACCCTTGCAACCTCTAATTTGACTCCTGCAATCGATCCACACCTCCTACATCTTTGGCACGCTCGCCGCGGGCTCATAAGACGCTGGAAACGCAACAAACTTAATCGGAAACTTCGCGCTCGCATTGAGGCGCTCACTGCAGAGGCGGCCGCATACTCCGCACAACTTTCCGATGCTAACTGGGCAGACACCTGTTCGAAGGCTGCAAACCAGATGAGCTCTAAGAGTGCGTGGCGACTCTTTAGAAGCCTTCTCGATCCCTCCACCACCAGGGGAGAAACGCAACGCCAGCTCCACCGTGTTCTGCATGCCTTTCAGGGCACTATGGATGAACTCGCGCGAGTACTTTGTGACCGCTACATCTGCCGCACAATTGATCCCGCACGCCCAGCATATACGTATTCCGGCGCCCCTAACACCAACCTCGACGCCCCATACACGCTTTCTGATTTACGATTTGCACTCACGAAAATGCGACGGGGCACGGCCCCTGGACGCGACGGAATCACAGTATCGCTCCTGGTAAATCTTCCCGACCAAGCACACCTCTCGCTACTCCACCTTATAAATTCGATATGGGACGGCTCTCCGCTTCCAACGGAATGGACCACATCGGTCGTGACATTCATTCCCAAATCGGCAAAGTCCGTTAGTATTGAGGCACTGAGACCCATCTCACTTACGTCTTGCGCAGGCAAACTCATGGAAACCATGGTTCGCGAACGCCTTTCCGCCTACTTGGAGGCCAGGAGGACCTTTGCCGACACGATGTTTGGCTTTCGCCCGCATCTGTCGGCGCAGGACGTCCTGCTCCAGCTTCAACACGATATCATAGAGCCGACTACTATGCGCCATAACGATAAAGCCGTGCTCGCTCTCGATCTCCGCGGGGCGTTTGACAACGTCAAACACAGCACTATACTCACTAACCTGTCTACCACAAACTGCGGGCAGAAGACTTTTAACTACATTCGCGCCTTTCTATCACATCGCACCGCCTTCATTCGCCTTAATTCTACCGAACACGGCCCGTACTTATTAGGCACGCGGGGTACACCTCAAGGGGCAGTCCTGTCTCCTCTGCTTTTTAACCTGGCGATCATACCCCGCCGCGGTGGTCTAGTGGCTAAGATACTCGGCTACTGACCCGCAGGTCGCGGGTTCAAATCCCGGCTGCGGCGGCTGCATTTCCGATGGAGGCGGAAATGTCGTAGGCCCGTGTGCTCAGATTTGGGCGCACGTTAAAGAACCCCGGGTGGTCAAAATTTCCGGAGCCCTCCACTACGGCGTCTCTCATAATCATATGGTGGTTTTGGGACGTTAAACCCCACAAATCAATCAATCAACCTGGCGATCATGAACCTCCCCTCTCTTCTAAGTGAGGTCGAGGGAATACAACACGCACTATATGCGGACGATATCACAATCTGGACCAACACCGGCTCCTTAGCGCAAATCGAAGAACGCCTGCAAAAGGCTGCCCTTCTGGTGGACACCTACGCAGGTTCATGCGGCCTGGAGTGCTCTCCAGCTAAATCGGCTCTTCTTTCAGTCTCTCCGCTACCGCCGCCTCAAATTTTTCTTCCGTCCGGGCCCGTCCCGTCAGTGCAAAATATTCGGGTTCTTGGCCTTCACCTCACATCGTCCTTGGATCCAAAGGGCACAATAGCAGGCCTCAGACGCACCAGCGAACAGGTGAGCCGCATGATACGGCGAGTTTCTACCAAGCGCGGCGGCCTCCGCGGGTTTCAGTCCCTCCGATTGCCCCACGCGTTTGTGACCAGTCGCGTCCTCTACGCCTTGCCTTACCTTCGCCTGCGTCGTCGACACGAGCACCAGCTGGACGTCCTTCTTCGTTCAGTATACAAACGCGCTCTGGACCTACCTATTGCAACTTCCAACAGCCGATTCGCGGCTCTGGGGGTACACAACACCTTTGCAGAGATGCGCGAAGCTCATCGCGTTAACCAAATCAATCGACTGTCGCAGACGCCTTCAGGGCGCCGTCTTCTACACAGACTTGGCCTTAACCCGATATCTGACCAAGACCCTCTGCAGCCGGTACCAGAGCTCTGGCGTCAAAAGCTATGGGTGGAACCTCTACCCCGTAATATGAACCCCGACCTCCATCCTGGCCGTAGACTAGCACGCGCCGCGGCCCTTCATACGCGACACTCCAATCGTCCTGGTGTTTTCTACGTGGACGTCTCGGGTCCCTCCCCCTCGGGTCACTTCACGGCTGCCGTGATTACAGAGGGCAAACACGTAGATGGCCTCTCCTTTCGAGCAGACACAGTAACGCACGCTGAAGAGGTTGCCATAGCTTTGGCCGCCTCTCACGCTGCCTCACGCACCATCCTGACGGACTCGCGCTCGGCCTGTTCTCAGTACCTTCAGGGTTCCATTGCCCCACTGGCGGCTAGCCTACTACAGGCAGCCTCTTGGCGCTTTAACCCTCATTCCATTCGTATAGTCTGGACCCCAGGCCACTCGGGCCTGCCCGGCAACGAGGCGGCAAATGCCGCTGCCCGCGCTTCTCCTGTCCGGGCCGTTGCCCCTCCATGTCCCGAGACGGAATCTGGCAATACCAACCTGACGCGCTTTCGCGAAATTTTGGCTTATTACCGGGCTTCGCGCCGCCTCTACCCGGACCCCGCACGCGGTTTGGAGAAAGCGGACGAACGACTGCTACGCCGCCTGCAGACGAACACCTTTATCAGTCCGGCGGTCGCCAGGCACTTTTTGCCGGAAATCAATGGCACCTGCTCAACCTGTCATGTCCTCGCCGACACATATCACGTCGTAGCATCGTGCCCAGTTAATCCCGTCCCTTTCTCATCCCCTTTTCCTATCCCAACTAGAGAGGCTTGGGAGGAGCACCTGCTCGGCTGCTCTACCTTGGCTGCACAACGCTCCTTGGTGGAGCGCGCACGGGCAGCTTCCAGCTCCACTGGCGTCCCGGAATAGGGTCTTGCCACTCCAGCACGCCGATGGGCCACGTCGGCACTCTCTAGTAGACTTTTTCTGAAATAAATGTTTTTTACCACCGCCTTCTCTGACACATAGGTATACGGTATACTGCTGGCGACGCCACAGAACACCTTTGAGTAACCAAATGTCCAACCAGAAGCGCCGCTGGCCGTGATGTCGGAATCCTCCAATGGGGTCCGCCGCTGCGCGTGGTTGCACCAAGGACGAGGGATGTTGCCATGTATTGCGTAAGACTCGCCAGACTGGAAGGCGTCGATTGCTTCAACGGGCTCGCGATCTGAGGGAGCTCGCGGTGGGTTGCGTGACAGACCGGCGCCGCCCCTTGATGACGTCGTTGAGTTGATCGCGGCAGGCGGGCTCGATTGCTGGCCTTGACACAGATTGCCTTTTTCAGATGCATTGACGTTCGGTGTGGACTCGCAGGCGTAACAACGGATAAGTGGGGTGGTCGCAATTTTTCAACGTTTGCAAGAGCGTCCGTGTGCAATGTATTTTTTATTGCAAAAGTGTTTTATGTATTACAACTGTTAACCATGACCTTTACTTCAGTTCAAAAAATGCACGGAGTATTCACGACATTTTATATGGGGATCGCAGTGGGAGCGCCGGTGCTATTTATTTCGCTGGGTGAAAAATAGTGGTCTCCAGCTTTTACATTTGTTATTTAAGCACTTAATGAGCAGTTCGTGTTTGAGACCAACTGATATTTTCTTGAGAACTGTGATTCAAGTAAGATTGCAGGACCCCTTACCTGATCTTGTCGTGTCATCCTTTTCTTTTGAAGGTGGGTCCTTAATAGCGTGTAATAGTTACGGCTGCACGCTTGCCCAAGGAAAGATTTTCGTGTGAATACTTGTGCGATGTCTTCCCAAAAATTGTATCGTGACCTTCTTCATGTTTTCTTGGGGGGGGGGGGGGTGTTTATGTTTAAAAGAAGGAAAAAAAAGTGAGCCCCGCAACTGTCTGCATCAGGGTGCGACACCTCAGCAGTAGCTCAGAAGGGATGGGGGTGAGGAGGGATTAAAGGATAGGAATAAAGGTGTAGAGAGAGAGAGAAAGAGAGATGAAGAAAGCCAGAGAGAGCGACGACAAATCGAGGGGATGGAAGAGATAGGAAAGATGGAAACACGGTCACAGGAGTCCGAGGACGGGGCACCACTTGCGAGAGCTCTTGTCGACGTCAGGAGATGGCGTAGAGCAAGTCCAGTCGGTCTGAGCTACACTGTCGTCGGAGGTGGGCGCCAGGTGATGACGTAGGGCGAGCCCAGTCGGCCAGAGCTACGCTGACGCCGGAGATCGCGAGGGCACAACCGGTCGGCACTGAGTCCAGCGAGCGAGTCCATGTTTTCTTACCAGTGCCCGTCTATAGAGCTCCGTACAGGTTAGGTTCTGAGCACGATGGCTTAAGGCATGGTAAAAGAATGCCGGTTAGACCCTCTGTCGAAACATTCTTCTTTCGGCTACATACCGCCACTCTCCCTGTATTGCCATGGCTAAAAGGCTTTGTGTACCGTGGTCTGTGTACTGTTTAATCTGTGGTAAACCAGAAACGATAAATCATATTTTTCTCGATTGCCATGATGTTGTGTTCTTGTGGGACGTACTACAACGAACTTAAAGAAGAATAATTACCTATGAGCGCTTTCGGAATTCATTTTCTTCCGTGTGCAGCTGCAGGAGAAGTGCCTAGTGACATGCTAATGTTGCTTTACATGCATGGTGTGTGGAAGACAAGAATGGATGTTCGACATGTTCGTATAGAGGCTCATTGAGCTAGAGACTATTTCGTTGAGAGTATTCTGCATATACACGGGACTTGATTAAAGCACAGCCTGAACTCTCCGAGTGGACTTCACTTGGTTTTAAAATGCTTCTGTGAAGCCTTTTAAAACCAATTGACCTGGCCAAGGTGAAGCTATAATGTTTTTTTAAGAGTATATACTTTGTATGTGATCCTTTCGGTCGTGTTTGTAAAAGGCAATAAAGAAAAAAAAAACTGGATAGCCGAGTGGTTGCGGCGCTCTACACTCTGACAGCGATCACCTTGGTCCCGCTTCGACATGAGATTTAATTTCGTTTATTTATTCTTGCGCGTGATTTTTAATTTTTTCAATCCTATCTTTATTTCTCTCACTTTCTCGCCTTTTCTCGTTCTCTTGACTCATAGTAGCGCAATCATGCGGTTACAATAAACGCACGAAGCGCTAGTGTGACAGCAAAGTGGGTACACGACGCTCGCCTTCGTGCTGTCGGTAGCCGGGTTCGAATGCCGCATCATCAAGAGATTTTTTTCTTTTCCTCTGTTCCTATTTCTTTCTCTATCTCTTCATTCGTTTCTCGTTCTCTCGGCAATAGCAACACAGTCATGTGGTTCCCATGAGGAATCGCCCCAGTAGCGTGCTTGGATAACCGAGTGGTCACGGCGGGTACCCGGTTCGAACTGCGGGTACCCAGGTTCGATCTTGCCTAAACAAGAAGTTTTGTTTCTTTGTGCCTGTTTTCTTTCGTTCTCTCTCCATTTCTCATTCTAATATTTTCTATCTCTCGCTTGCTCTCTTATTTCTGTCCTTTTTTTTCACCTATAGCAACGCTGTCCATTAGTCCCCATAAACGATTATTCTGCTATAGCATCCCTGTATAGCCAAGTGGTTACGGCACTCGCCTTCGCACAGCAGGTACCCAGGTTCAAATTCTGCCTCGTCAAAATGTCATTTTCTTTCTATCACCGTCTTTGCATGTGTTTATCTATCTTTTACTTTCGCTTTCCCCTTCTGCCGCACATAGCAACGCAACCATATGGTTACTGTAAACGTGTATAATTGTAGCGAGCATGAATAGCCGAGAGGTTACGACAGTTGCCTTCGGACGGTGTGTAATTGCATCCGACTCCAACGTTTCAAAGAACTTTGGCTTCTTTCTACACCATCACCTCTGCATTTCTCTCTTTTCCTTCCTCCAATTAAGGCGTTGCTAGGAAACGCGCGGTGACGTCATCGCCCGGCGGAACATTGTGAAAACCTACTGACCAAGCTCAAGCTTCAACACTGCACGAAAAAAAAAAATCGCCAGGCCTGTGCAGAACGGGCATCTCAGTCGCAGCAAAAGCATGAAGAATGGCCTTTCAGAGCCTTTTCTAAACACTTGGGGTAAATGCTAGAAACACACTTGCTGGGTTCCCACTACGCCGTGAATAAACACAATGTTTGCGTAGTAGGCTGGTATTCAGTATGTTATGCTTCATCATTCTTCGTAGAAGCGTGGTCCCTGCTAAACAGTTGCAACGAATTTAGAGCGAATTTTGTGTTGCATTAATTGGCCGACGACGAAGCAGAATTACGCCTGAAGTAGTTATGTGCCACTGTTGATAGATGATGAAGAACAAGTTTTTCTAGGTGTTGGAACATTGGACAACCAACTCATCACGCGTTTCACATTTTGTGAAGTGTGGTTGTTTCTTTACTGTTCTAAAATGCTTTAATGCTGATAATAGCGCGATTACTTTCCTGACATCAAGCCTTCCTAAGGCAAATTTGCAAACGAGTCCTAAGCAGCGCAGTGGCTCAGCGGTAGAATACTGTGTTAGCCACGGTTCGAATCCCACTGTGTTACATATCTCTGTAGTGTTTTAAATGTAAGCTTTTTTTGTTATTTCATGCAATAGTGGTACAAACACCGGTGGTGTTGACAGACAACTACGGCGCTACACGTGACCTGTGTTGCCATCTCATAACAGATTTCTCTGTAAAAAGTGGCGGGAGGGTTCCCAGCAACCGTGACTGATCCCATCTACTAGTTGCGACAGGACTAGGCTACCCCGCTGCTGACCCGCACGTCGCGGGATCGAATCCCAGCTGCCTGGCTGCATTTTCGATGGAGGCGAAAATGCTGTAGGCCCGTGTGCTCAGATTTGGGTGCACGTTAAAGTAGGTTGAAATTAAAGGTGGTCGAAATTTGCGGAGCCATCCACTAAGGTGTTTCTCATAATCATATGGTGGTTTTGGGACGTTAAACGCCACATATAAATCAATCAATCAATCTATTACTTTCGACAGGAAACTGGCTTCCCAACAACACAGACCAGGGGAGAATATTTTTGGCCGTTTTGAACACCTGTGGGACGGAACAATACGCCTACTAAGCCGATCGTGTCAAGGTGTGACGTCAGAGAAAAGTTGAGCCTTATCATGAGTGATAAGAGCCCAAACTTTTTCGACTGCTTTTAGACGTTTACTGCGGTGAAGCAAACTTACCGGGTAACCTTAGCTTGGAAAATACGCAGACTGCTCACCCTGTCAGGGTGTGACGTCAGAAAAAAAGTTTAGCCTTATCAAGAGTGATAAGAGCCCAAACTTTTTTGACTGCTTTTAGACGTTTACCGCAGTGAAGCAAACTTACCGGGGAACCTTAGCTCGGAAAATACGCAGACTGCTCACCCTGTCAGGGCGTGACGTCAGAAAAAAAGTTGAGCCTTATCAAGAGTGATGAGCCCAAACTTTTTTGACTGCTTTTAGATATTTACTGCAGTGAAGCAAACTTACTGGGAAACCTTAGCTCGGCAAATATGGCAACTAGGCTCACCATGTCGAGGTGTGACGTCAGAAAAAAGTTGAGCCTTATCATGGGTGATAAGAGCCCAAACTTTTTTGACTGCTTTTAGACGTTTACTGCGGTGAAGCAAACTTACCGGGGAACCTTAGCTCGGAAAATACGCAGACTGCTCACCCTGTCAGGGTGTGACGTCAGAAAAAAGTTGAGCCTTATCATGGGCGATAAGAGCCCAAACTTTTTCGACTGCTTTTAGGCGTTTACTGCGGTGAAGCAAAAACTTACCGGGAAACCTTAGCTCGGCAAATATGGCAACTAGGCTCACCATGTCGAGGTGTGACGTCAGAAAAAAGTTGAGCCTTATCATGGGTGATAAGAGCCCAAACTTTTTCGACTGCTTTTAGACGCTTACTGCAGTGAAGCAAACTTACCGGGGAACCTTAGCTCGGAAAATACGCAGACTGCTCACCCTGTCAGGGTGTGACGTCAGAAAAAAGTTGAGCCTTATCATGGGCGATAAGAGCCCAAACTTTTTCGACTGCTTTTAGGCGTTTACTGCGGTGAAGCAAAAACTTACCGGGAAACCTTAGCTCGGCAAATATGGCAACTAGGCTCACCATGTCGAGGTGTGACGTCAGAAAAAAGTTGAGCCTTATCATGGGTGATAAGAGCCCAAACTTTTGCGACTGCTTTTAGACGCTTACTGCAGTGAAGCAAACTTACCGGGGAACCTTAGCTCGGAAAATACGCAGACTGCTCACCCTGTCAGGGTGTGACGTCAGAAAAAAGTTGAGCCTTATCAAGAGTGATAAGAGCCCAAACTTTTTTGACTGCTTTTAGACATTTACTGCAGTGAAGAAAACTTACTGGGAAACCTTAGCTCGGCAAATATGGCAACTAGGCTCACCATGTCGAGGTGTGACGTCAGAAAAAAGTTGAGCCTTATCATGGGTGATAAGAGCCCAAAATTTTTCGACTGCTTTTAGACGTTTACTGCGGTGAAGCAAACTTACCGGGGAACCTTAGCTCGGAAAATACGCAGACTGCTCACCCTGTCAGGGTGTGACGCCAGAAAAAAGTTGAGCCTTATCATGGGCGATAAGAACCCAAACTTTTTCGACTGCTTATAGACGTTTACAGCAATGAAGCAAACTTACCGGGAAACTTTAGCTCGGCAAATATGGCAACTAGGCTCACCATGTCGAGGTGTGACGTCAGAAAAAAGTTGAGCCTTATCATGGGTGATAAGAGCTCAAACTTTTTCGACTGCTTTTATACGTTTACTGCGGTGAAGCAAACTTACCGGGGAACCTTAGCTCGGAAAATACGCAGACTGCTCACCCTGTCAGGGTGTGACGTCAGACAAAAGTTGAGCCCTATCATGGGTGATAAGAGACCGAACTTTTTCAACTGCCTTTAGACTTTTACTGCGGTGAAGCAAACTTACCGGGGAACCTTAGCTCGGAAAATACGCCCACTAGGCTCACCGGGTGTTTTGGATTTCTAACAAAAGCTTTTGGAGTAGTTTTTTGAGCTTCGCTATTAAAATTTAATTTTGTTACATAGCTGACAAAAACGGCATCCCTCTTTTTCGGAAATATACTTCTGAAATTCAAGTTTTGTTGCATGTTAATAAAACTGATGTGGGTTCATTTTTCACTGCTCTATTTTCGGAAGTGTACAGACTTTTTTAATGGATTCCCTCCCTTCAGGGCTGTTGCACGGAAGCGTAAAAGCGGACGTCACAGCTCCGGCAGTGCGTTTTTGGGGGTCACACAGATTAACAACAGCCCAGAAAAGACTATGGCGAGCCCAGGAAGCGCTCTGTAAAAGGTCTAAAAGCCTAAAGTTTTTCTCAGAAACTGACTCGGAACAAGTTTTACCAAAACGGTGTTAAACTTTTTTAATTAAGAATTACAAGGTTTCCAAAGGCCTCACTGCATTGGCCAAGAACGCAAGCAAAACGTTTTATTGAAATGCGATGAAACTTTTAAAAATAAAAAAAATACAATATTTCCAAAGGATTTCCATATATGTATGTCACCAATGCACAGAAAATTAATTTTATTAAAATGTGACGAAATTTTCAAAAATGGAAAAATAGAAGATTTCTAAAGGCTATAAATAAGCGTACCTTTTTTGGTAAAAAATACACCCAAAATCCATTGTACTAAAATGAGACAAAACTTTCAAAAATAAAAGAATGAAAGTTTCTAAAGGCTTTCCAAAGGCTTCTTTATTAGAAAAGCACCCCAAGTCTATTTTACTTAGCTGGGACGAAAATAAAAATAAAAATGCAAGATCATTTTGTTTACAAATGCACTCAAAATAGGTTTTATTGAAATGTGATGGATTTTTCAAAAAAAAAGGCAACAGCAACAAAAGATGTTTAAGTGCTTACCAGTTTTGTCAGAAATGCACCAAAAAAAAAAATAAGCTTTATTAGAATGCCATGAAACACTGCAACAAGATTTGCAAAGGTTGTACGAAAATATATAGAGAACAGAAAATGTGCATGTTCTGTCTCATTATCTCTCTTCTAGCTGCGAGGATGATGCCATTGTAATTGTGAAGCATGACTTCATAAAATGACACTGCAAGCGGGGAAACACTGTAAATGCCTGTTGCTTTTCACAGAAATGCTCGACTGCATGCTGGCCCAACTTCCAGGGGTAGAGCCAGGATTTCCTTCCAAGAGAGACTAGGAGCGGGGGGTGGCTGTGTTGAACTTTTAACTGTTCCCGCTGCCATTTTTTATGGGCACTGCACTTTCCTTACCAACTTTGCTGTATGAGATGGTGTGGTGCAAAAAAAAAAAAAATACTGAACCTGATATAACCACGTGGCTTTGCTTTTCAGCGCCACATTTTCTCTACATTATGAGCCATCAAAACTGAAGGAAACTGCAAACAGAACTAAAATATTGGTATACGGTGTTATATTTGCATAATACCACAACTATGTCTTTTGTCCAATACATAAATACATATATTTCTTTTTTATTGACACAGATCATGCAGTCGACAAATTTAGAACAAATTTCAGAAAGAGAGTTCTTCGGGACAACGTATGATGCAGAGATACATTATGCACATGAGCTGAAGTCAGTTAACAGAACTGCTGCTTTACCACTGTGGTCACATATGCACTATCACTTTTTTCCTGCGCTCCTGATGCCCTGATTCTCCCAGAAGCAGTCTATATGCCTCCCTATTCCCATATTCGTGCAGTGCTCCTGATACTGACATGTTTATACTGGCGGAGTAGAAAGAACGCACAGCTAGAATAACAATTAAAACATTTATCATTCACTACTAAGACCCTAAACTTTTCCCTTAAAGCGTAGCCTCTTAGAGTCAGCATATAGGGTCTTGAACACCTCTGTTCCTTCCTTAGGCAGGGTTGCATGCACCATGGCTCTTCTGTGCTCATCCGCAAGCTCAAACAACTTGTAGACCAAAAACTGCAGTGTCTTCTGTAAAAATGAAACAATGACAATGCATCATAAGGTTCCACAATGGTAAAGAGCACTTGTGTTCTACTGATGTCACAAATTAATGTAGGTGACGAAACCAATAAAGTAAATCAGGAGGCTCCGTTTAGTCATTCAGTATTGTAATCCAAACTTTAGTAGACATACAAAACATCTGTGAGGCATATCTTTGAACAACAGAATTTTCAGTCATCATTTGTCATGTAACTACTATCAATTGTTTTTTCCTGGGAACCTAGGCACCCTGCTAACATGGCTTGTTTCAAGGGCAAAGTTTCAATTTATCCATTTGTAGTACGAAACTAAATTAAACGTCACATAGACTTCTCAGACAGAAACAAAGTTTCCAAGTTGACAAAGAACTAATCCTAATCCAAGATTCGATCCTGGGTCTTAACGGGGTACGAAATCCTTCAACTGGGAAACTGCCTTGCTGAGAAATTTGTCTGGGTTTTCTATAAGCTTGATGTTACAAATGGACGAATGAAAACATTTCCCTTTCATAAACTTTTCCCTCTCTGTCAGAGGCATAAATGACTTCCCAACAATTATCGGCGGTGGTGAGGTATTTATTGTAGGCAATCTGAAAAATGTGTTCAATCAAAGTTGTGTGGCATATTTCTGTAAAAAGCTTTATGCTAGCACATGCACACCTTAAAAACAAGAAGCATTTCTGTGCCTTTCCTCTGTCATGCCGCTGCCTTTCCTACATAAGACAGCAATTCAAACTAAAAACTGGTGCTAATTATCAGTACCTCACTTGACAAGGCATCATCAGTGTGGATGAATACATTATGTTAGAAGTAATAATGAGAACCTGTCTTGCAAAAAAAAAAAAAAAACTACTGTTTAATAGTGTACAGCCCTCATGGACAGAAACCCGACATCAATTTTTTTATTTAACGGCTGGTGTGACCAATTGCCTGCAATATCTCCATCATGTAGCTATGATTCTCGCTGCTAAAGGTAATGCTGGCTTAGATGAACCAAACTTATGCGATTATGACACTCGCAGTTCAATAAAAATTTTGAAAAGCCCACTTAAACAGAATACAAACACTTTGAGATGCAAAAGTGCAATTTCACACAAAAAAATTTTTTTCAGTTCATGGAACTAGCTCTACATAAGCCTTTCCTTCATATAAGGGTTGACGTGTTGAAAGTTTAAGCGCGAACATGGCCCTTGACAATCGAAAAATTGCAAAAAGGTCCATTTCTGAAAAAGCACCGTTTTAGGTTGCATGTCCTATAAACTACCTATCCTGTAGTTATCAGCCCCTAATTCAACTGCGAAGCGAGTGGGAAGGAGTAGGGTGGGGGGGGGGGCAAGAATGAGCAGGCAGCTATTTCAGAGGAGAGGTCATAGCGACGTCAAAAAACTGGTACAAGTGCCTAAATAAAATAAATTTCGTGCACGTGCCATTTCCGGACCATGCAGCCGTCCTGCACCCTTTTAGTATTGTTTTGACTGTGAATTTTTTTCTCTCTCGTTTGCCGCCTTCTAATATGGCTTCAGCGGCATGATTGAGTCGCTATTGACAATTCTCTGTGATGCGATGTGGGGCACTGATTGGCTAGAGCAGGGCATTCATATCTCGCGGAGAAAAGCGCCAGCGGGAGCAGTTGCTTCTTTCGATGGCATGTCCGGACCAATCGCCTTGCCGTTGCTCTCTGCTCCGTTTGTCTCAACAGATCTCTGTTTACGAATCGTCCTTTGCCTAGCACTATTTTTCTGATCATTTTCTACACTTTTTTTTTGCACTAGTTCTGTACCATTTGTCTTTGTTGTTGTGCATAATGTGGCTTGTCTGGGCATTGAAATTCAGCTATTCTGCAGTGAGTACCGACTGCGTAGACACTTGCAGCAGCAGAAATGTGCTTTCATCTGTCCCGAGCACAAAGTCTGGCACATCGAGTGTGGCTGAACCTGCGAATGTGCTAAGTGTTTCAGAGATCGCTGTACGTGGCACATGCTCCGAATCTGTGCCAATGAGCGTGACGCCGAGTGTTTGTGAGTTCACTGGACACAGCACTTTGATGCTTTATGCCTAAAAATAAATTCCAAACGACACCAAGAGAAGATAGAGGCCTGGCAAAAACAGAAAAGAGTGCACAAGAACACTTCTACCTACTCTACTGGAGCTTTATAAAAAAAATGCATGCATTCAACTTTCATTGCCTGTTTTCTTAGAATGGGTTTTTTCGCTAGTTGTGGTGCTGTGGGAAGCAAAAACTCGAAGACCGCTTGTCAAACTTGTGCGGCTTCTTTTATTCTGTTCATAAAAGATGGTGCGATTTTTTTTTTTTTTTGAGAACTGGTACCATTAATTTACAATAAACAAATTTGGATTACTCTGGTCATTGCTCGCTACATACAAATTCGAAGTTGTATAAAAAGTTTTTGGAGGGGAAATTAAAAGGAAAGAAAAAGCTTTGTAGCACCCTGGGATATTTATCAAAGGATGACAAAAATGAATTTAAGCTTTCTACTACATCTTGGGATTTATAAAGACTCTTCCTTTGGCACCCCCGGGAACAACCCAGTTGAACCTCAATAACTCTGGCAACTAAAAAACACGATTTCATGAAACTTAACCATTCTACTAGTATCAGTGTAAAGAACATGCCCTGAAAGTTTGATCCAAATATTAACAAAAATAAAAATGTTTGCTCTCCATTAAACCCGAACTGTTGGAATTTTACATCCCAATACCACAATATGATGATGAGGGACGCCATAGTAAAGGGCTCTACAAATTTTCACTCTCAGTTGTTCTATATAGTGCACTTAAAAATGGGCCCGTAGGCCTCCAGTATTTTGCCTCTATCGAAATTCAGCCTTCATTTAGGATTTCGTTCTGTAACTTTAGGGTCAGCGGTCAAACACCGTAACCACTAGAACAACATGACGGGTGATTACGGTGTGCTAATTACAGTCAAGAATGAATGCATGTACAGTTGAGCCCTTTAATAAGAGACACTGATGTGACAGACAAATGGGTATGAGACGTCTGTGTGCCTTTAGCCTTTGCCCCTGCAGTGAGCTCTGCACTGTGCTTACTGTAAATAAAGTACTCTTACTCTGCATTGAAATAGGGTTTGATAAGAAAAAAAACGAATATGTGATACCCTGCTTATCAAAGACACCTCATAAAAGACAAGATTTGCTCCCAAAAAAAGGGGTTAAACTGCCTATGCAATATTTTCAAACTACCTCACTTTGCAGATGAGACTAACCTTGATTGGAGGGTGCAAAACAGTGTTGATTGACTCTAGAATGTAGTCTGCTATGAGAAATCCACCTGTTTTGGAAAACTCTTTCTTGTGTGAGGCAATCTCACCGACCAATCTGGAACGCAGTGCAAGAAATATTATGAACAGGAATGCGTGTATAATGTAACACCAGTACTGATATAATAGAGTTTATGTTGCGTGACATACATGGAATGTAACTACAGTGTCCTTGGTCCACGTCACGACCCGATCACACTACTGACCAAATGCATCCCAGATTGCCACAATCTCCAAAATAACACAAAGACCTGTAATTCTCAATTGTGATCATAAGAAAGAAGTGTAGACTTAAGGGTAGTTTAGTTAGTTATAGACAATATTATTGAGAGCTAACAGACGATGACGCATTTTGTGTTCTCATCAGTTCTGGCCATGGCACTCTATATTAATGGTAGCTTAATTCTCAATTCTGATTACAAAAAAAGAAGTGGAAATTCAACAATTCCTTTTCTTTGTTAGATGCAACAGTAATGAGAACTAATAGACAATGAGTAATTTTCTGTAAGTTTTTCTCAATTTTGGTCATGTCATTCTATGGTAATGCTAGCTTTAAAACTCTATTAATTCTCAATGCTGCCAATAATTGAGCATTTAGTTGTGATACAGTAAAAGCTCACTAACTCAATCCTTGTTAATTTAGACATGATCCCCATTCCTGACCAACCTATATATTATTTAGTGGCATAAAACTCTCACTAATTCAGTAACACTTGGCCACAACTCAGTTAATTCAGACAATCTCAGAGTGAGACACAAATGTGAGATGCAAAAAAGCAAAAATAACGTTTACAGACAACTGAAACGAGATGGCAATGTTCACATTACTATTTTCATCAGTTAGACTATAGCTTTGTTAATGACCATGGCATCAGAACTCAGTCCTTGAGAGCTTCGTTGCAACATGATGAAATGCACTCGCAATGTCACAAAACTTTGAACATAGCGGAAGCTGTTGAAGATAAAGAGCTTTCAGCCATGGTCTATATGAAGTGTTTGCTACACTGTGTTGGACGAACTATCATTTGTCGGTCATTTTAGTTGTGGAAGAACCACTGTCATGTGTGAATGGCGGTGGTTGCGATATGTAAAAAAACAGTGGTGCAGAGTGCATTTCAGGCAAATTAATGTGGAAGCTTGGTGATGTCACATTGAGAATGAAATCTCAAGATGACAAAAATTGTGCCTTTTATGCTGCTATTATACAAAATAAGTACAGAATTTACCTACTTATCATAAAAATCAATGTATT
Organism: Rhipicephalus microplus; assembly: GCF_043290135.1. NCBI lineage: Eukaryota > Metazoa > Arthropoda > Arachnida > Ixodida > Ixodidae > Rhipicephalus > Rhipicephalus microplus. The sequence continues at coordinate 21,198,104 of NC_134703.1, forward strand.
CAGAGTATCATAGAGTGTAACCAGAGTGTCAGAGACAGATGTCAGATGTCAGACAGATGTCAGAGACATTTGTTTATTGTTATCTTGATATTCTCAATGATTCAGAATTTGGTAATTTCAGACATTTTTTTCCCAGTCCCATGAAATCTGAATCGGGAGTTTTTACTGTAGAAGATAGGATTTTAGTACTGAAAGCACTTTCTCAACAAAAGGTCCACATGAACTGTTCCTTGAAAACGTGCTTTCCGATTCTGTACAGTATTAACAATTTTACAAGAAAGATAAATGTTGAAGGTGATTTGAAACCCTCGAGAAGGGCCCCTGCAACAGTGACATCACATTGTAGGAAATAGCATAAGGTTATTCCATTGCATTTCTGTTTTGTATTCGCCAACAAAACTCCAAGGTTGGTTGAAATATTCTGGGCCCACAACCACTGCACTTATTTGCCGTTAAATACAATGAAAACTGCAGAAACATTACACTGCATTAAACATTATTATTTCAAACACAAATGAAACTTTTTTCTAACAGCTTGTGAGGGTCTCATTACGCACAGAATTGAACATGGCTGCCAGCTGAATGCTCTGGCACTAGGCAGCTTGCACTATAGTGAATTTGTTTACAAGTATTTATATTTTACGTGACACGCAATTGTCGAGCTGCTTTTTTTTCTTTCCAATATGCTTGCCACTATACTATTAAGAAAAGAGGCACTCACTGGCAACTCCAGAATTTTAAGTTTTTTTCAGCATAGCTCAGTATAGCCTCTGTGTATTCGTAGTTTTGATCTTACGGGTTCTTCTTGTGGCTTTTGACTGACCTTTGGATGCCAGGTAAAATGAATGCAGCCAGGGAATTTGACTGATTAGATCAATCAGGGACTGCTTAACATGTCATGTGACATTCAATGTCACGTTGCACTAGTGTGATTCTGAAACACTAGTTTTGACTCAAATGGCCAAATTAACTCTGTAACAATTGAAAAATTGCTTGTGTCCACATTTTCATCTTGTTCTGTGATGCAAATGCACAATGCATGTAGGCATAAAACAAATCACTATATCTCATAACAAAATACTATGTTAGCAAACTATGCTGCAATGATTGTAAAGTACTCAGAATATTAGCTCTACTACAGCAGAGATTAAGAGCTTAAGTGCAACCTTTGTGAACAATTACATGAAAGTTGCACATTGCAAATATCCTACAAGAAACAGCTAAGCAATGTGTCATACACTTCACTGCAGATTTATTATGAACTCAGCATTAGTGAAGCCAAACCTAGAACAATCCCATATCTGACTCTGTACTCACCTTTCCAAGGAAAGCGCACACATGTGCACCTGATAGGCCATAACCGAATCACCTTTTAATTGCTCAGATCCACCGACTTTGATGATGCTCTTGAGAAGATGTGAACATAATTAAAACAGTCAAGGCAAAAGCAAAAAGATGCTTACTACATGACAGTCAAGCTACACCAATTTCTTTTTCTCTGTTGCAGTGATAAAGGCTAGCATACAAATTGCATAGATATAGATGAAGAAAGTGACAGGAGAGACAGGATATATTTTGCAAAGGAATATTGTAAAAACTACAATGTTTATTATAGAAAAAATTTGTTCGAGTTAAAATTCACGTAAAGGCACTCATCACTGCAAAGTGCAGCATTTAGTAGCAACCTTCCCTACTCTCCTACCAACACACTTTTAGCGTGTTTCATTTCTTTGATGCCCTGCTCATAATACGCGAGACCAGAATGTTTTCTTTAGTGAACCTACTCATTTATTTTCATGTTAAAGCTTTATGTGTCATCCACAATTGAGATGAAAATTTTCAGCCAAGCTCTTCAATGTTCAGAGTCCAAAATGCACAAAAGACATACGATAAACTAATCCATCACCACACCATGTTTCATTTTGCTATGGAAGTGCACCATTACCGGGAGATTATGATCAAGGCTACCGGGCAGGCAACAAGTACCGCTGAGCACACCAACATATACATGCAGAAACAAGTCTATAACATGTTCAAAGAAGATATGCCTACAATGTGAGCATTTCTGAAGTGAAAACAGAAATCGCTGAAGTGAGATCAGAAAGAAAATGTCCAAGTAGAACCCATTAACGACAATTATTAAAGTTAGGCTGAAAGCCATTCACGTAGAGACAAGTACTAGTCAACTCACATTAACACCGAATTAGCAAAGCATGACAGTGTGTCTGCTAGGCTTTGTCACTTTTGAAAACCACATGCACAACATGTCCATATAGAGACTTTCTAGTTTCTAACCCGCCATAATTATTATAGACATGCATGTCCATATTGCCACGCTCATTCTCAAATTTTGTTATCGCCCCATTACACGTGTACGTGCTGCCTCACGCAACGTAGCCGACGGACTAAAGAATTATTGAGATAATTCTAAAATCTTCGGAAAATTATGCCCACAACGGGAACATTACATTTTTTTGGAACTTACGTGGCTGCTAGCGATACCGATGGAATATTCGGAAACATGTATAAATGCCAACGTGTGTCATTGCTTGTCAGTTTATCGACGGCCGACGCTCTGCTCGCTGCTATCAGTGCCGGGGTCTTGCTGTAATCAGACTTTCTGTTTACCGGCCACAAGTTCATCAAAATAAACAGTTTCATCAGAACATCCAGTCTGCTCCCTTAGTCCGCGTCACAATTTCTTGACAATATTATTATATCTCGATCACGAGAGTGCTCTTTCACTTTACTGTTTTATGCATTACACCAAATGTTCTCAATTGTTTATGGTACAGTAAAAGCTCGGTGAGTCAAATTTCACGGGATCGAGAAAAATGCATGAACTAACCAAATGTCGAGATATCAAAATTACCAAGAAAACAATAATCAACTGTCTATTATATTACATCAATGTGTTTTTGTTTTCTTTATGAATACGTAAGTCCGGTGATTATTTTCCATATGTGGAGCACTAAAACAGCAAGTTTCATCCTTAATAACTTAATTCACAATGTGACTGCTGCTCAAGACCCCTATGTCTTCAGCTGAAACATGCTATGAAACCATTTATTAAAGAGGTGCTGACTCAAAAACATCATTTGCTGCGGCACACGACAGATAAAAAATTACAGGCCACTCATCATCGACCAGTTTCAGTTTCGGTTTGAGAGAGCTCCAAAAACAAGAAGCCGCTGAGTAGAACTATCGCCACCGAGCATGTGCAGCTCTCGACCACGTCAGCACACAGAACTGCGACACACTTCCGCACGGTCTGCATCAAGAATTACTTTCGAATAAGAAACGGGACTGCAGTGTCGCTAAACACAAAACTTCAAAAGCGTGCACCCCGACCACGCTATCGCGACAAGCTGCTGAGGAGTATGGACTGCAGGAACAAACGTGGCAAGAAAAATGGCAGCTATGACGTCATCATAACTTGTTTTATTGGCTGCAACGTGGTGACGTGAGGAAAGTAGGGGGTCCCCAAAAAGTCCCCTTCGAAGGTGTCAATGGCATGACATAGTCGAGCACTCATGCAAACTTCAAACTTAATTTAAAATATTTTCTAAGCTAAATAAGCTGTTGATATTTTGCAGATGGTATTTGAATGCTCATGGGAATCGACCCCGCAGGCTACCTCGACCGCGAAATTTAGTGTCATTACCTCTTTAATAAGTACCACCACTACCAAGATCACCACATGAACGTGACAAAACTTCTTTTGTCATAAAAATGGCTGGCAACTGATCGTTTGTCCATCGCAATGTAGCAAGCGAGTTTTATGCCAACTTGCACACAGAAGCTGAAACTCTTTATCTTTAACAGCTTCTATTATGTCTGAGCTTGTGAAGCTGCACAGGCATTGCCCAAAGCCAAAATGAAGCTACTGTGTTCCAGATCCACTGTGGGGAAAGCCATGGGAGCTAGACACGATCATAGCATTAAGCAGTTCTGAAGGTGCACCTGCAGGCCAGCATCCAGGGTCGAAACAAAACAACTGAGCACTGAAGCCGCTGCTGAATAAACTTGGCTTAATCATGCACATCCATGGATGGCCACTACACAATTCTGAAGGCACATGGAAGAGACAAAACTACTACTGCTTATTGCCACTTTGAAACCAGTCGCTATCAAGGCAAACATTAAGCAGATGCTGTTTCCAGGCGCTGCATAAAATTTAAAGTGAAACAAAGTATGCTGCAGCCGCTGAAGCCTTAGTTGTCAACAACATAAGTGTGATGAGGTCGTGTATGCCCACGACTTCCTGACTATGCCTTTCTGAGTGCCCGCAGCCCTTTTAGTTGTTTGCAAAAGCTGCTGCCATTTCTTTGCTTCGCACATTTGTGCACTGGAGCACTATAAGAATATTTTGAATTTTAACCTAGATTTGGCCAAATATGACTGAATTAGAAAGTTTCATACCACTAAGGAACACGTATGCTTGCTGGCATATGTGTTCCAATAGCTCTAATTAACAAGCTTTTATTGTTCTGGAAATGGGTATGAGCTTGCCCTGCTACAAGTTTGCATTAAGTCATTAAGGTTAACACAATAGACCACAAGAAGAAAGGGTAGCCAACGAGATGCTCTTGCATTCAAGAAGGATATGAGAAACACAGCTTTGGTAGGCCACCGTGCACCCGACAACCATCACTATCCTCTTGCTGAGAAAGATGCTGAGAAGCCTGGAAGCAGCCACGACAGACTGGCAGAAATGTTCCTGGCTTCTGCTCCACAGGTGCAGTAGGTTGAAGCTGCTCAATGACTGCAAGATTACCACTCCACCTCGATGGGAGAGAACGACCTGGAAAAGAAAAAAGTGAAGTGTAAGAGTAGCAGTCAATGAGTTTACATAGCCAGTGTATTTATTTTTTTATTTACAGTACATCATAATGCTTCCGACGAAGCATTGAGTGAGGGGGGTACAATGCAATAAAGAGCAAGAACAAACCACTGGAAATGTAAAAAAAGAAAAGCTATAAACAGGCAGCAGTAGGCAACACAATAAAAGAAGTGAAATAGTTACACAGTATTAAAACATGTGTTCAGTTTGTGAAATTGTTGAGGCCAGTGATTGTTGCAATGGCTTTGAGATGATCATTCCATTGTACCATAGCACGTGGCAGTGTAGTCAAATTACGTAAAAGCTTGAGCACCACCAAAAATGCATGCAACGCTTATTGATAAACTTCTTAATGCACAAATGGGGGTGTGAATATGCAAGTGAAGAGACAGTAGAACATGAAAGCATTTACGATACGCTATTTTCTTCTATACATAATTCTCAAACATTTGACAAGAAATGAAGCACTGGTGGACACCAGCATAGCATATAAAAGGCACACCTTCCCCCTCCTCCCTTTTTTTTTAGTTGTCACTTGCATCTCAGCACTGGTACCAACTTTAGTTTTTTCTCAAATCGGGGCTTGGTTGGAAGAACAGAGAATTAGGAAATCACACAATTATTCATGATTGAAGACAGTGCTTTGACTTTTCCAAGTGCACAGTAAAGTGTAGAAATAAGAGAATGGGTTCAGTATAGTTAAAAGAGTACTGTGACGATTTGAACACACTGTGAAAGGTACAATTTTCCTTTCCTTGGTATGCAGTGCCAACGCTCTCCACACACAGGAGTCAGGCAATGCGTATAAAATATTTTTTGATTTTGAAGTTTTCATCACTGAGCATCTGCAACACAGCCCCACTGCAATTGACATCATCCCCACGAGTGAAGACAGTGTCTGAATTTGCGAGCTCTGCATTTTACGCACAGCCAAAATCGCAGAAATCACTTTCAGGGTGACTGGAGGACAATTCTTTTGTCAGTGTTTACGTGTACCACGAGCAGACGACATATTTGCTGCTAGTACGTCACCGGTTGCCGTAATCCTGTGACGTCGCACTTCTCTGACACATGACGGAGAAGCCACCCCCTCAATATGAAAACCGAAAGTGCCTTTTTAAGGTAGCAGCAATAAAAGTATATCCAATGTTCTCTCAAGCACCACAATACTCGTTGTGGGTTTCCCAACTTCTGTAATTTTATTTTGAGTAACAATACGAACACATTTAAAATTCAAGTACTAATTATTGGGAGTGGTTATTTTTGTAGAAATTGTCACGCACAAACACTTCACTTACTTTTCTCATTGTCATAAGTGTTGAAAAAAACTTGAGAACATATACAACAAGCTCAGGATGATCAGCAACCTCATACAGACTAAGGATGACAGCAAAGTACTCGATAATCTGAAAAGAAAGCCGAGAGAAAAATAGAGCATTACCAATGCAACTAATAGGAGTACTGCACTTTTATTTTTTCCCCAGCTCTTCTCTCCATTTCATGGATTAGCTGGCATAAGCGCACACTGCCAGAAGCAATGAAGTGCAAGTGAATCAAAATTGCATCAATAGTAGAATAGTAGCATCCAGAATCTCCAGTACATCTTTCATCTTGGTGCATTATTTCAATCAATCACTAATTGAGGAAATCCTTTTGTGACATGTTCTAAAAGTGAAAATGAAAGAGCAATTATATTCTGAATCACTAAAATATAGAGGATTTTGGGTTTCTGCACTTTGCAATCTGACTATAAAAGAGAAAAGAAGTGGTTGGAAGTGATCTATATCATGACAGTGTCCAACACTCGTGAAATTTAAGGATAGCAAGTAGTACGCGTAATAAAGGTTAACTGAGTCAAGTTGATATGAATCTATCCCCTAAAAGTGATGTTGGCTCTGTTGCAATAGTGTGAACCAATGCTAAGCCAATGTCACACGAGCTCAAAACGAAAGCAATGAACTATCTACACAACAGTGCTCACAGTCTGAAACGCAACATCAAAACATTTAGAATAGCGACCATTATATGCAGTTACTTGCTTCAATGATGTCATACGACTATGAATCTGGCCACTAGACGTAAAGTTTGCTCTGACGTAAGTGCTCAAGTTAAAATTATGGCAATATAGCACAAACAGAAGACAGGAGAAATTAAAGCATGCACATTACTTCGCCCTAAATTTACAGGCTCAAATCTGTGAGTTCTGTACATGACTTAGCCATATATTGCTGCATTTCCGTTTGTGAGCACTGTATATAACGATCAAGTATGAGAGCAGAATAACAAATTCAACATAGTATGAGCCTATTTTAGTACATCATTTTTGCTGAGTTGCTCGTGGAATTTGTTACAGCTTGTCATAGGTTTTAAGACATTATCCTCATTGAAAATTTTAAGTCGTTAAGGTTGTTATAACTTTTAACAGTATGACTTGCTCTTAACATGCACAGCACTTGTCAAAAACGTGATGAGGAGCGTGACAGCTAATTACGGCTAAAAAACAATTCTCTTTGGTGATGAAAAGCAACTCTTATCTGAAACAGTATTTAACTATCAAACAATATTTAAAAGATTTGGTAGTCATTTAGGATATAAAAAGATATTATAGAGAATCAACATATTTAGCTTTAACAGATGACAGTTTTCAGACGAAACTTATCTTAATATGTATATTTAGCTCAGCTAGGATTATGCTCAGGCAAGTACCACAGCTTAGTTGATATTATTTGGCAAAAACTGTCTGCTTGTTTCAGTAAGCTGAAATTGGTTCAATGCCCTTCTGTGATTGTGTGGCAGAGATTTCGTGCAGGTTTCTGGATCTGAAGAGCTGCAACTACTGGTGCCACTCACTTTGTGAATTATAGACATGATGTCCTTCGCAGTTCCATCTTGCTTCTGGTTGTCCACACATGAGCAGACAAGCTGGAGAACTTGAAGATGCACTTTCATTGGCACTGACTGCACATCGTCTTTCATCTGTGAGCACAGAAGTTGCTCAGAGTTCAGAAGACTGATATACATATCACTGAGATCCGCGAAATATGACTGTTAAATTTGAAGTAAGTAAGAGCAATAATGATGTTTATTTACCCCAATAAATTGTAGACTAAAAGTAGCTGTTTCACGAAATCACATCGTTCTGTTTAAGTACAACAGATTAAGTAGCTTCGTCATTAACACTTGACTAATGCAACGAGTACATGTGTGCTGACTATACGAGTGCTGTGCTAAGCGGCACAATACTCATTCATTGTGGCAGGTCTCAGAATAAAGTGCACACATATACGCATTCTGCGGCTTGCCGTGTGATTGCGAGCTGGCTGCAAAAACACATATATCTGAAAGCAATCAGCGAAAGCACTTACCAGGGTTGACACAAGTTCACCAAGAATATCTTTCAATTCCGCCAATGTGCAGGCCTGAAAGAATGTCTCCGTAAGCTTGCAGTGCTTGTCTGCAATGCAGTTCTCCAGGGTCAAGGAAACGGTGCCACTGGCTGCCTCTACTGACTCAGCGGCAGCTTTCAGTGCAAGCTGCGTGTAGATCCCTTTTCCCAGTGCTGAAAAAGGAGCTGGCAGTAGTTCTGGGGACCGGGTCCTGTAGTGAGCTAACCGTGCCATAACTTCAACCAGGGTGTCAGCAACTTCACTTGCCTGCGGCATGGATACATAAAAAGACATGAAAAAACAACCTTCTAAAAAAAATCCGTGGCAAATTTTTCTCAAGATAACTGTTCTGCATGTACAGCATTTTATTAAAGCTGTGCTGATTCCCACGCCAAGGAGTGGTGAGTAAGTATGATGTGTATCTTTGATCTATTGCTTGCAAGCTAGCATTCTATGCAACAGAAAAATGAGTGTTCACATATACTAAGCACCTTGCAGTCATTCTGGTATTTTGCTATTTTGTCCAATAGTAAGTTGCTATTTAAAAAGGATAACAAACCAACTACCCCAATACGTTTTGATCATTATGCAACCGTCATTTTTTTAATTATTATTGTTCTCTATTTCAATTATGTGTTGATGATGACAAAGCTTTCTGCAAATTTCGATGTTGACTTTCATTGCTTTGGCACTGCATCATATACTTCCAAGGTTGACTACTGTTGTGCAGAATCATTTTTTAAATCCTGATTACAACAGTACTTTTCCAATGCGTGAACATGAAAAGGCCGCACATGGAGAAATGACTTCACCCTAACCTCTGATTGTTGCAGTTCGGCCGTGGCCATGGAAAGGGCGGCAAGAGTGTCTTTGCTGCAGCAGCTGTCATTGACTTCACTGTCAGTCGACAGTCTATGGGAACAAAATGCGTACTGGGCCTGCAATAGGCCGATAGTGTAGATGTGTCTCCTCATCTCTGTCGATGGCTTGGTGCACCCAAGAAGTCGTCCCAGCCAGGAGTCCGCACCTTCTGACATTGTGTGGGCCATCTTTTGGATGTAGCTTTTGACATCTTCATGAGGCTTTCGGCGCAACTCCTGGTTAATGCACAGAAGGGAGGAGAGTGGCAAGGGAAAGAAGTTAAAAAGAAAAAAAAACGGGGGGGGGGGGAGGGAGAGGATCAATACAAAATACTGAAGAAGATTATCGCCAAGCTATCACAACTTGTCATCGAGCATGCAAGAAATAAAACAGTAGACTCTCTTTAAACAGAACCTGAAGAGACCTGGAAAATACGCTTCCTTTAACAGGAGTTCGTTGACCGAGACAGAGTGCAGTATACAACTACGAAACCAATCATATCAGAGGCAGTTATTCTGTTTAGGCAGCGGTCCTGTTTAACAGATTTCCATTTACTGAGAGTCTACTATACCATATAACAAAGCATGTGTCAATACAAAGTGCGAGATACGCAGTTGAACCTCTTTGTAAGAGGCATGCTCCAGGCAACAGTTCTTGTCTTCTATATGAGATATTTCTTATAAACACGGCACCTGTTATGAATTTCCTTATCAACCCATATTTTACTGTAGGGCACACTGGTCTCTCTTATACCCATTTGTCTCTCATATCAGTGTCTCTTATAAAAGGATTCGACTGTACATAGTAGGTGATGTGCATAACTGCCAACCTAGCAGCTTGAAAGTTTGGGGTACGACAGCTAAGGGGGGGGGGGGGGGGGTTGTATATCAGAAATTATCGAGACTGAGAAATTTGCAGCGCGCATCCGCTGCTTCTGTTCACTGCGATAGCAAACGTACAGCAATTAAGAGCCTCCACCCTTGTGTTTTCGGCATCTGCAGCCATTTCCCCGATGATTGCAACTTTTTTCTTACGTCCACTTCCATAGCGCTTCGTATCCTCACACTTCGGTAAAATTTCCGGAAGCAACGGCCCTGCGTGATCACCAACAGTCCCACAAGAAATCCCGTGAATGAGCATTTGGCGCGAATCGCATTGTCTTCACAGCTCCTTTGCAAGAAACTCTAATTTTGCCCTGCCCTTCCGTAGAACAGTTTTGATGCTGCTGTGTAGCAATGAGCGCCTTTATGTAGGAAACAGAATAGTTAGGTAAGCTAGTTGGTAGGTATAACTTTGAGTGCAAATAAACGACACGGGACCAGTATAACCTTGAATGCAAATAAACGACATGGGACCAGAAAAGAAAGCACACACCCCAAGCGCTAATTCGCAACTGAATTCGGTTGTGGTGTGTGCTTTCTTTTCTGGTACCATATTGTTTTTATTTGTGCACAAAGTTACTCTTTATGAAGACCTTGCTGCTGAGCAAAACGCTTACATCACAGGCACATGTGGTTGAGTATAAAATTTATACTTGTCACCTTTCTGCCAAGCCACAAAGCACGGAAACTCAGCTGTGTATGTGTCCAGAAACATTTGCAAGTATACAGTAAACTACCTTTAAGACGAACTCAAAGGGGCCACCATCATTTGTTCGTCTTATCAGAAGTGCCCTCAAAAACCAAATACTAACATGCCAAGTGCATCTAAATGTGTTGCTTGAAAACACTGAATGGAGTATGCTTACAGTGGGGAGGAAAAGAATAAAAAAAGCATTTATTTGGTTAAAAAGCTTGATGAAATATATGATTTCAAGTAGAGTACTTGCACTAATCTAACGAGTACTCAACTACATGAGTTCATCATAAATATGACTATGAATAAATTGCTACTACATTTTAACAACAGTGTCGCACTTTTTAACAATAGAAGTGTAGCACAACCATATTTCGATGATCGGAAAAATATAAAAAGGAAGAGACAAGCACAATCTTCGTTCGAAGAACAAAAAATTTATTCTTCTGGCTGTTTACCTTCCGAGAGGCTGCTTTACTGGCTTTGCTATTACTTTTGCATACGTCTCCATTGCATACACTCACCTTGACAAAGCCAATCAATATACGCCAAGTGGCTTATTAAAGTCTGCAAGGTTTTATTTAAGGTTCCGATATTTTCTTATTTTACAGGCAAGCTAAAAATTATAGCACAGCACGCGGCCTATAATTGGCAATAAATTATCAAACTCAGCTAAAAATTGTTTTCCTTTCTCTCTACAAATAACAGAAGATGCTCAAAAGTCACTCGCAGCAAGTCCATCTATCAGTCATTGGCTGAATTGGACATGGCCTGCTTGGTAGTCACAGGAATCCCCGCGGGAGGTCACGACTTGTCCACGCGTGCATGCGTGATTAAACTGAATAAGCAGCGTATTCGAAGAAAAAAAAAACTGTGCTCAAGGTCATGACATAGTCACGAGGCACGTGTGACATATTTTTTTTTGCCCTTGCCATCCCTAGCTGCTTAGCTTCCAGCGCTTTTGTTGGGACGAGAGAAGAGAGAATGCGTGTGCAGTGTGCGACAAATCTTTGAAACTCCGCTCGTACTGAACAGATTCTTAAAATTTTTGTGGCGTTGAATTCGTGAGGCAAAAAGTTCTTGTAGGAAATCCATTCCATGGTTACTTGAACAAGTGTTTCAGAACCCTTTAAGCAGACTTTTTTTTCCTTGAGTCTATGGAGAACAAAACAAACATCCCATGTTGCTTGTCTTAAGCAAGAATTCGTCTTAACAGAGTTCATCTTAATGGGAGTTTATTGTACTTCTTTGCTTTTAGCACTGCAATCGACCTCCCAGCTAAATTGTGGGACACACGCCATCCCTATAACCACATAAAAAACACAACTGACGTTTAGGCAGGCGGCATAGGCCTAGCACACAAAATGCGGGGGCCAAGACAGACACATAAGTTGTGGTACCTCTTCCCTCCTTCTTTTGTTACAGTGGCGAGCACATCTCACGGCCGCTGGCCTTCCCCAGATGCCCAATACTATAGTGCCTAGAATATACTTAGTAATACCCTAGGGAGTGGTTATGGTGAACTTGAAGTGTAGTGACGAGAGCTCTTTCGCAGCACCAAAACTGTCCAGCAGGAGAGGCCAACGTGTGCACGTGATTAAAAAAAGGGGGGGGGGGGGGCATGTACCAATAATGGCCATCCTGAAGTGCGTTGCACAGATATAATTAATAGGGCAGTGTGAATACGTGGGACATCTCTGCCCATATTTGTGCATGCATATATATTCACAAATACAAACTTTTTGAACTGTGGCTGGAGCAATTTCAATTTTCTAAACTTTTCTACCCAGCCAGACAGATTGCTGTCAAAATGTTTACGTTTAAACTATATATAGCACAGCGTAGGGCACCATCGTCCCCTCTGGCAACACCTCGGACATTTTATATAGATAAGATACCTTAAGTTATAATACACAACATTGTCATGAACAAGCAATCGCTTGCAATGGCATTAGTAGAAGATCTGGAAAACAGTGCAACATAAGCTGTCGACAGAAAAGGAGAACTGATCACAGTGAACTTAAGCAGACTAACGGACGGGCTATATTAATGAAAGAGCTTTTTAATATGCATGAAACAACACCCGATGCATGAGGTTCATTCCTCGGAGTTGAATGTATGTTATCGGCTCAGCTTCCAGCCCGCCTTTGTGTTATTTTAAGCCCTCAATGGTCATGCCTAACGCGCAGTAACCACAGAAACACGGGGCTGAAACAAGGTTAAGTTTTTGACATTAAAAAAACAGAGCAAGGCAGCCACAATACAACTGCGTCCTCACTAATATAAATGTTGTGATAGAGGCATTTGTACTAGGGCTACTCATGAAACAATTAGGCACATATGCGCTCATATAAGTATCAATGCTCTGGGTGTCGTATCGACTGCTGACATAACTATTGGAAGCTTTTTTGGCAGGTTTGCTATATTTTTAGTCTTCCTAGTGTGCTCGTAGTCAATTTTGATGCAACACAGTTTGAAGTGTTGCATGAAAGCCACACTGCATTCAGTAGGCAGCTAGATGCAAATTCAAATCGTCACCTCCTTGGAGGTTCAAACCAGCAGTGTTCTGGAACAATTTTAGCATGCCTGCATATTCACTCCTGCACCTCGCTGAGCAGCAGGTGCCGAGACACTGATTTAATCTAAAAGATGCAATAAACATGCTAAAAACATGAAATTACATGCTTTCATAGGCTACGATGCACGTGCACCAAATGTAGACGCTTTTGACATCTTTGGTATGACCATTTCAGGTGCAAATGGTGATTCACTGCCAACGAATGTGTCACGTTCACACAGCTTAATTCCAAGGTCTCAATATTAACATTCACCCACCCCGAGAAAATGAAGTAATGTATTTTTTATGTGAGCTTCAGTAATTAATTGTAAAGGACCATTTTCATAAACTGTAATAAACTTCTCTATGCTGCATATTCGCACTACCAATGGCGGCACCTGTTGTGCTTCAAGTGGAGACGCAGTCTTGGTCGCACATGCTATCATGCATGTTTGTTAGAGCTGTGTGAAATTTTGCATGCAAAGCGAATTCGAATATTGAAGTGTGAGTGTGAATTAAATATTTTTCGAAGTTAGTCTTTCGAAAAGAACGTAACAAGAAGGATGCAAAGAGAACATACCAGCACCAATCCCTTGAAAAGAACCAGCGCAGCACTGGTGTGTGCTTTTGAAAGAGGACTCTTCGCAGATGAAACCACTTCTTTAATCTGCAAAACAAGGATAAATGTTAGCTAATGGCCACTTCAAGATGCTGCTTTACGTGTCACATAAATCTAACAACATGCAAAATCATTGAAATCCATTTAAAAACAAATCAGACAAGAAACATTATAGTCTGAATTCAAAAAAAAATCCTAGAAACTCGCAGATTCAGACAAGTGGACTTGTCAACTTCAAATATGACATTATTATCAAACATTCAATATCTAGTATATCTAACAGATGAAGCGATACGAGTCTGACACTCAGCATGAAAGTAATTCCGCTGAACGCAGCAGGCATGTCATGGTAGTATATGCACAGATGAAAAGCGTACCTCTTTTACTACAGAAGTCAACATTCTGACAGTGTTTTTCTTTCGCAACGCTTGGCGCACTAGTGCCTCCAGGATGCCCTCGTAAAGTTGCAGCATTGACTCGTCCTCCAGGGCCTGCGAAACGCGAGAGCACGGTGCAGTTGACACTTCAGGTAATGCTCTCCAATCAATCTAATGATAAAGGACAATTATATTTTAAGTTAACTTTATTTACAGCTATTAGATATTGAGACATGATGAAACATTGCATAAATTGCAATCAGGCATTCGAATAATGAAAATACGGGCGTGATTGCCAAACTATTTAACACTTAGAATTTAAAAGACATGAAACCAGGGTGTCTATCAATTTGATTTTTTGAAATTCTCTAACTTTTCCAGGTTTTCCCAAATGATTTAAAGAAAATTCCATGACCATTACGTTTGCTTGGAAAACCCTGTGCACTGGAAACAAAAATAAGGCAATCTTATAGACTAAGCAAATAAATGTACTGCATGTGCTCAGAATGTTCTGAGTACGTGCAGTAAATATGTATGAAAAATATGTATATATCTGGCCAAAATGATACTTTCGAACCAGAGAGTCAGCAAGCTGGCTGTTTGGCAGAATGCTAACACATGAGTTAAAATTAACGGCAGTTAAAAGTTTGAAGGAGCCCACGATGGTGCAACAACGCAGCCAAAGCTGCTAGGAAATGTAGAAGTGGCCCCATCTCGTGGAAACATGTAAAAGGAGGATGCCCGAGCCCGGCCAGTTCCACCACTGGAGTATATTCTAGTTCACTATAATAGTTGTAGCCCAGGTCACTTAGAAAGTGGATTAGATTGGATTAGATCGGATAAGATCGACCTCTATTTACCGACTTTACTAGTATTTAAGATGTTGACTGGATTGAATATGATGCGACCTGGATTGCTGTGTTTGCTATTGATTTACATCGCCCCTTAAATTTTACACCTCTAATACATACTTTTCAGCAAAAAAATAGTAACTATATACTACTTATGTATTCTGTGCACCATGCTGTCACACAGGTCCCGTTAATTAGGGAGGCGATCGCCGGGCTGATTCCAAGGGCCGAAGTACCGGCCTCCCGAACCACACCACGAAAGCAAGGACAATTTAGAAGTGGTCCTTTTTGGCGCGCCAGCAGACGCCGGCTGTGGCCCAAAGAACAAGTCAGAGCCGAGAGTTGATAAACAAACAAAATTATATTCTCAATAACGGCAGATCAAAAACAATACACAAGTATGCACACTCCACAATAGTTGAGTACAATATGTCACCAATCAAACAACGTACAACACAGTACAATCAGCAACACTCGAAACAACAGACATTGACAACAATACGCACTACAATGCAGTCGCATGCATTGAACAACCAAGACACTTAAAGACTAAAGAGATAGAAAACCTATTCAGTCCAAAGTTCTTGGAACAAAAGTCTGGATGATACTCTTCCGAGAATCACTCACTCAAAGTCCAGCGTTGTTGTCGTTCCGCTGCCCCCGAAGTTTCTCTTCCAGGAAACCTCGCCAAAGTTTCTCTTCCAGGAAACCTCGCGTCTTCAATTGGCCACTCTCCAAGCTTCAAACTTCTTCGCCGGAAACACGTCGGCTTCACACACGCAGCTGTTGCCACGCGTCTTCGCTCGATAGCGGTAAACCCACACACTCTTGCCTGTAGCTCGAGTCGTCACCCCTCAGGTGGAAATCATCTTCTTCTCCTGCTTTGTCTCTACGGACAAAACCTTCGCCGACTACACGGCGGAATCCCCACGCGCTGTGGCGCTAACTTCCGTCTTCTCCTGATCTCTCATCTCGGCTGCTCGGTTAAATACCTTCCGCGCGAGATTCCAGAAGGTTCTCATCATTTCGTCAGCGCGATACGCAGCGAAGGCTGGGGAGAGGGTGAGACGATACGAAGGCCGTCTGCGAGGGATGACTCAACCCGGCATCACCACGCCCCTTTCCATCTAGAAATTTCGAGGGTTTGCTCGGCCGCCGATGTGGAGTGAGGACAATCTTCTGCTTTTGTTTCCGCCAGTCCGGCACGCACGTTTCGGGAACTCCGAATGACCGCGATGCGGCCCGATTTTCGTCCATTTCTGCGCACGCGATGACTTTTCTTTTAAAAGCGGCATCGTGGTGCACTCGAGTTTTTGGAGTTGGCCCTTCCACGCCGTCGATGCTAATGCACTACTAGATGACGAACTCCTCAGCACACGTACAAAGTGCCGCACATGGGAAACACATAGGCAGAAATGGCCAACGCGCCATGCCGACGCACGTAGGGGGCGGCCATTTGGGATTTGCCGATGGCAATAGATTGACTGTAATTTTTCTGTTCGTACTCGATTCTAATGCGCATGCGATTTATGAACTCGCTTAACCGGAAAAAAGGTACGCGTTAGATTCGAGTAATTACGGTAGTTATTAAAGCGATGACGTTTGAATATGTGTTTAAGAGAATAAATCTGTCTGGTCACAACAGCTCTCTCAATTTCACAGATTTATCACAGATGCGGGCTGGTTACCTTTGTTTGTGTACTCTTCTATGGACATAACATTAAAAGCTAATCACAGAATTAATAATGCTATCTCAAAAAACTGAAACGAGAAATTTAGATGAAGTTACTCAATAATACCCTTGAAACGAGAGCTACCAGCAATAAGTGCATAGCTGAGGATGTTTGCTGTTGAATCGCGAAAATTAATAATGACAGTAATAATAATAAAAGGCATCACATAGGCCATGAAGCCTCTGCTGATGGCAGTTCTATTCGAACCAGAAGGCCTTCAAGACGAGCTGAAATAATGGTCAAGATAAAAATGCACAAATCTACCAACGTGTGTGATGTTGTGGTTGGAAACTCAGATGTGCTGTACAGTATGTAGGAGCAACAGACATCACTTGATTGATCGATATGTGAAGTTTAACATCCCAAAACCACCATATGATTATGAAAGACGCCGTAGTTCAGGGCTCCAAAAATTTAGACCGCCTGGGATTTTTTTAACATGCAACGAAATGTAAGCACACAAGCTGCATTTTCGCCTCCATCGGGAATGGAGCCACCGCAGCCGGGATTCGATCCCGCAACCTGTGGGTCAGCAGCCGAGTACCTTAGCCATTAAACCACCGCAGCTGGACGAGCAACAGACATCGAAATAGTGAATGTACCAACATGGAAGCTAAGGAACGCTTTAGACAACATGAAGGACAAGAACTAAGTGAAAATTTCAACAGTCTTTTTTACGCTTCAGGCTGCCACAATTGTGACAACCAGTACATCGGTGAGACCACTGATTTCAAGAAGAGTTAAACAGCACGAACATGACGTCAGCAAACAAAACGTGACCTCACATTCCGTCGCTAAACACGTCAAATATACAGGCCACCAAAATGACTGGTTGAAAAAAACACATCAATACACAGAAACACATCAATAGCGATCTTCAAAATGACTGTACTGTGCATGCTGTTTCTATAATATGGAGTTTTTGTTCCATGGTTATGCTTGAACACATGGCGGCTGGATGGGGTGCCTTGAGAAAAAAATATGTGCCAGACCAGTCAGGCCCACATAGCTCGTGAACATGCTTATTAATACTTTCATGACTGTGTCTACTTCATCGATAGTATGTTATTGGCGACTTCAAGTTCAAACTTCTATCATAATCACATTGCAGTTCCGGTATGGTATACCCCATAAGTTATTATAACTTCTGAAGTTGAAGTTTTGGTGCACTTGGAGCACTTGTGAACCACTAATGCCATCCCAAGGGTAAAAAAAGAAGTATTCTATCAGTTTCACTTTTGAGTTTTCTTTTACTGCAGCAGAAGGATTTTCAAGGCTCTTCCAGAGTCGGGGAGGTGAGTGCTCGTGCTTACAGTCTTGGTGTTGACGTCGCTCAAGGGTGCTCCATGGGAACGGTGGATGTGGATAAATTTTGATAAATGTGAGCCACAATCTCTTGATGATGGTAGCACTACTAACACAAAAGACGACTCCAATTGGTCAGACACTTCAGTATAGATGGTGAAATTGTATATAACTGGGCCAGCACATCAGCAGGCATTGTCATTCAATTTCACTCTCTACTTGGGCTGTTTCGCTGCTGTGCATTGTTGCAAATAAATGCGGTGCGTACTCATGGTAACAGCTCTCATTTGCAAGGCAACAACTTAGTTCCTGTGCGAGCACTTGGTGCTGGCCACACACATGCAAAAAAAAAAGAAGAGGGAGAGAGAACAGTTTTCTTCACTACAACGACCCGCAGTGGACCTTGACCTAGCACTCTAGAGTGCCGCACGATAGCTTGTTCATGTTGTTTTTTGTAGGTGAAGTCCTCAGAGAGATATGCAACCACAAAAATACCTAAGTATGTGTGGATGCATCTTTCCAAAAAGCCAACAACAGTGAGGGATGGATTCTGGAGGTTGGTGACTGAAAAGGAGATGGGCAAGTTTGTCGGACATCTTGTGCACACAGATGTCCCAGTCCTGCATTGCTATTGCAGTCGAGGACATATATTTCCAAGCCTTCCTCCATCTGTCAGTGATATCAGGAACAAGGTTCAAGGCATAGCTTGCCTTCTTGAGTGCCTCCAGAGAATGAAAGTATTGTGATCCGCGGGAAGCTTCACCGTTAGTTTTCTCCACTGCAACACATGAACGATTCATTCGCACTATTTTTCAACTGCGTCAGGACTTAGCAAACGGTCTGCGAGCCATCTGTTTGAGACCCCTGCTCTAAGTGCTAAAATTAGACGATCAAGTCAGGCAGGTAAACAGTGACCTGTCAGAGTAGAAAAGAAGGAATGGCGAGAGAACTTAAGTGCAATTAAGAGCAGCAGACAGTTAGGTGGTGCCGTAGGTATCAGAAAATTTAAAGACAGGAGAATGAGTAACCCGAAATAGGGCAGGGATAACTGAAGTTTGCTGGTGCTTATCTTTGTCCTAAAGCAGGCACTGTGAAGACTGCTTGCCTGACAGAGGTTGCCTTGGAAGACTGCAACTAGCCGGCTTATCAAGGCTCCACCGCTGACGAAGTCAAGAAGCCAGGACCTCCTGGGGCTCTGCAACAGTGCAGAGAAGGTTCCCACAGCACTTTTCACAACCGCCAGTCTTTTCTCCCAGAGGGGGCCGCTTTTCTTCTCCACAGTGCCCTCAAGCAGAAAGGTGACTGCCAAAAGGCCAAGCATACACCGCAACTGGTTTCCCGGAAACAGGCTGCCCAAGGGGAGGCGGTCCAAGGCCTGAAGGGAAAAGGTAGCGAGAATGCAGCAATGCTTGAAAGCATACCCAACATGCCTTTGATGCACACAAATTATGATGAATTTTTAGTAGAATAATGTAGGCAACATAAGTGGAAGTGATATTCAGAAACTCCGCATTGTGTCCAACTACTGCACCATTTCCTTTGCTTGTCCGGACTTGGAGGATGACCACTTGATTTTTCAAGATGTGTACTTATCTCGCTTTGTGGAAAAGCTGCATTAACACATTTCTGTTTTTGTGTATTCTTATTGATACACCCTGCTAATGTCTGTTGCAAATTTGTATTCTGCCACTGTTCGCACACTCTCGGAAAGCTGCATGCATCTAATGGTGTATGGGAAAGCTTGCTAGTTTAAATTTATGTTCATTTCTACCGTGAAATAAACATATAAGCACTAACAAAGTCGAGGAATCATCAGGGTTATGAGTGCCTATGGTCCTCAAAATAAAACTGACCTTCTGTGCCACTCATTGATGGAAACAGCGTTTTTAAACGTGGTTTCGATGCACCAGCATTGGAGTACAGTAGAATTTTGATGACACGAATTCGAAGCGAGCACGCAAAATATTTGTATCAGCCCGAATTCATATGAACCACAAACAAATTAAGGCTGATCATGAAGATGAACAAGAACTTTATTGGGGTCAACTACTTCTTGTTGAAAAAAAAAAAGTCCATGATGTTCTGTTCAACTTTTCTGCTTTCACCCCCTTTCAATAAAGTGCTGCGGTTTTCTAACTCATGCTGCTGGTGCTATCAGATGCGTTCACACTTGGCATCAAAGGGAGCAAAAGCTGCAAAACTTATTCAAAATCTTGCCTGATTGAACCCGTGTACCATCCTTCACATGCTTACGTCAAATAACTCACGGCCCTCAGTCCCCAGCAGCTGCGAAGCAACTGACCACGGCGGCGGTCAGATCTGCAACGCAGCAGAGGGTGCTAAGAATCTCTGGATCCGGACAGGCCGCCATTGGAACCTGAACTTGGCAACGTTTAACGCTAGAACCTTATCTAGTGAGGGAAGTCTAGCTGTACTATTCGAGGAGCTAGAGGGTGTTAAATGGGATATAATAGGGCTCAGTGAGGTTAGGAGGACAGATGAGGCCCATACGGTGCTACAGAATGGGCACGTCCTTTGCTACAGGGGCTTGGCAGACAGAAGAGAACTGGGAGTGGGGTTCCTAATTCACAGAAACATAGCTGGCAACATAGAGGAATACTATAGCATTAATGAAAGGGTGGTAGGTATCGTAATTAAACTGAATAAAAGATACAAGATGAAGGTAGTACAGGCTTACGCGCCTACATCCAGCCATGATGACGCTTCAGTTGAAAGCTTCTATGAAGACGTGGAATCGGCAATGAGTAAGGTAAAAACACAGTATACTATAGTGATGGGCGACTTTAATGCAAAGGTAGGGAAGAAGCAGGCTGGAGACCAGGCAGTAGGAGATTATGGCATCGGTACTAGAAACGCCAGAGGAGAGCTACTAGTAGAATTCGCAGAACGCAATAATTTACGGATTTTGAATACCTTCTACCGAAAACGAGAAAACCGCAAGTGGACATGGAGGAGCCCTAATGGCGAAAATAAGAACGAAATAGACTTTATAATGAGTGCACACCCTGGAATCGTGCAGGATGTGGAAGTGATTGGCAAGGTACGATGCAGTGACCATAGAATGGTACGGTCTCAAATTCGCCTAGACTTGAAGAAGGAACGACAGAAACTGATACGCAAGAAGCCAATCAATCAACTAGCACTGAGAGGGAAAGTACAGGAATTCAGGGTGTCGCTGCAGAACAGGTACTCGGCTCTTAGTGAGGAAACCAACCTTAGCGTAGATACAATGAATGATAATCTGACGAGTATCATTACGGAGTGTGCAGTGGAAGTTGGAGGCAGGGTAGTTAGACAGGACACTGGCAAGCTTTCCCAGGAAACGAAGAACCTAATTAGGAAGCGTCAAATCATGAAAGTGTCAAGTACAACAGACAAAATAGAACTGGCAGAGCTTTCGAAGTTGATTAATAGACGTAAGGTATGCGATGTAAGAAGGTATAACATGGAGAGAATTGAACACGCTCTGAAAAACGGAGGAAGTGTCAAAGCATTGAAGAGGAAACTTGGGATAGGCAAAAGTCGGATGTATGCACTAAGGGACAAAGAAGGCAAAATAACTACCAATATGGATAGGATAGTTAGAATAGCGGAGGAGTTTTACAGAGATCTGTACAGTAGCCGAGACAACCACGACCTTAATACTATAAGAACTAGCAGTAACCCAGAGAACACCCCACCAGTAATGATAGAAGAAGTCAGAAAAGCTTTGGAGAGCATGCAAAGGGGCAAAGCTGCTGGTGAGGATCAGGTAACATCAGATCTCCTGAAAGATGGAGGACAGATTGTGTTAGAAAAACTAGCCACCCTGTTTACGAGGTGTCTCCTGACGGGAAGAGTACCAGAGTCTTGGAAGAACGCTAACATCATCTTAATACATAAGAAAGGAGATGACAAGGACTTGAAGAATTACAGGCCGATCAGCTTGCTCTCTGTAGTATACAAGCTATTTACAAAGGTAATTGCTAACAGAGTAAAGAAAACATTAGAATTCAATCAACCAAAGGAACAAGCAGGATTTCGAACAGGCTACTCAACAATTGACCACATTCATACTATCAATCAGGTAATAGAGAAATGCTCAGAGTATAACCAACCACTATACATAGCCTTCATAGATTACGAGAAGGCGTTTGATTCAGTAGAAATATCAGCCGTCATGCAAACACTGCGGAATCAGGGCGTAGATAAAGTGTATATAAACATTCTGGAAGAAATCTACAGGGGATCAACTGCTATCATAGTGCTTCATAAAGAAAGCAACAGAATACCAATCAAGAAGGGTGTAAGGCAGGGGGACACAATTTCCCCAATGCTATTTACCGCATGCTTACAGGAGGTTTTCAGAAGCCTAGAATGGGAACAGTTAGGGATAAGAGTCAATGGAGAATACCTTAGTAACCTGCGCTTCGCCGATGACATTGCATTGCTGAGTAACTCGGGGGACGAATTGCAACTCATGATTACGGAGTTAGACAAGGAGAGCAGAAAGGTGGGTCTTAAAATTAATCTGCAGAAAACGAAAGTAATGTACAACAACCTCGGCAAGGAGCAGCACTTCGAGATAGGTAATAGTGCGCTTGAAGTTGTAAAAGACTATGTCTACTTAGGGCAGGTAATAACCGCAGAGCCGAACCACGAGATTGAAGTAACTAGAAGAATAAGAATGGGGTGGCGCACATTCGGCAAGCACTCTCAAATCATGACAGGTATATTGCCACTATCCCTCAAGAGGAAGGTATATAACAGCTGTATCTTGCCGGTACTTAGCTACGGGGCAGAAACCTGGAGACTTACAAAGAGGGTTCAGCTTAAATTGAGGACGACGCAGCGAGCAATGGAAAGAAAAATGGTAGGTGTAACCTTAAGAGACAAGAAGAGAGCAGAGTGGATTAGGGAACAAACGGGGGTTAAGGATATCATAGCTGAAATCAAGAAGAAGAAATGGACATGGGCAGGGCATGTAGCGCGTAGACAGGATAACCGCTGGTCATTAAGGGTAACTGACTGGATTCCCAGAGAAGGGAAGCGGGTTAGGGGGAGACAGAAGGTTAGGTGGGCAGATGAGATTAAGAAGTTTGCGGGTATAAATTGGCAGCAGCAAGCACAGGACCGGGTTAACTGGCGGAACATGGGAGAGGCCTTTGTCCTGCAGTGGACGTAGTCAGGCTGATGATGATGATGATGACCATCCTTTATCACTGTAATGTTGAAGTAATTTGATAATCATTTCTAATTTGTCTGGAAATGTTCTTTGTCGTTTTATCAAAACTGCATTTTTGATCATCATGTAGTTTTGGAGTGATGATACCTCTAGTCATACTTATCCTATCGCATTGATTCTTGTTTTTTTTAGAAAAGCGGACAAATGAGGACTGCAGTAGGCCTAAAATTTGAACAAATAACATGAGACATGTTTTCCAAAAGTAATAATTGCTCCAAGGTGTTACTGAAGCATTTTGCTTGCAAATGTTTGCCATGCTGTAACTTTGGCTCAAACCACTCTAGAACATTCATTCTTGTACCACTTCAAGCTCTGACATCACAGGATCATTTTCATATGCCAGTGTCTTTGATGACAACCAGCATTAAAGAGAAAATTTAACTCCCAATCAGCCAATAGAAAAAAAACACGAATTTCTCTATATTTTGAAAAGTACTAGTTGCAGAGAAAAAGTAATTGCATATTTGAAATCAGCATGTCAAAATACATAAAGCATGCAAGTTTGATCAAAATGTACCCATAACAAAAAAGTTCTTCAAGTGGGGTGTCCTCCCTTAAGCGGCTGGAAAAACGCTTCGTGAAGTCAACATGAAAAAAAAAAAAATCAGCCCCAGAGAATTAACCCTTGAGAATTCAAGTGAAAATGCCAAAGCGGCGACAAAACCACGTCCGCGCCCGTCGGAAATGTTCACATTTGTTCTGCCCCTCGTATACGTGCTATAGCCACCATCTTCGTCACGTGAGAATTTATTCCTGAGCATTAGAACCCCTACAGAGTTCTAGTTATGCATGCAAAGCACTGAAAAGAAACAATTTACACCTTTACAAATGCTGTTGATGGAGATAAGTCAGAAGAAACGACATGAGCAGACGCACCCGCAGCAGCAGCGACGGGTTCAGCCAGCAGTGCAAGAGCGAGACACATTAGGGCATGCCGACTAGCTGCTCCTGCACCTTCTTCTACTTGCGGTGTTCGCAGCATTCTCAATTCAAACCAGGCTCTCGATAAGCGCATATTTTTTAAGGCCATGAGCTTTGTCTCGCTCACGGGTAGTTCGCAATTGCGTCGATGCGAGCCGCCGCCGCCTTTGCCGCCATGTTGAACGTACAACTGGTTGTTTAAATTGGTTTAAATCATGTGGTTTAAGAGCTAGCACAATCGGTGCTGCCAAAGTGGTAGCAAAAAGGCGATCCGCTATCGCGTGGTGACGAAATTGGTCTCGGATAAATTCTTTCGCGTTGGCCTCGTGGCGTCATTTTCCGGCCATTTTTTTCGGTGGCGAAGCGAGAGAAATTCCAGTGCATTTTGTTCCAGTGCATTTGCAATGCAATTCCAGTGCATTTGCTTCCTTCGAAGCCAAGTGTGAAAGGGCCTTCCTCCTACACACAAGCTGTGTTGCGCCGCTCGCGTGCTGCCGTCAATCGCACATTCGTATCACTCGTGGTTGCTGGAGAAATCGTTCGTATAACACCGAATCACGGTGTATTTTATATAATGTAGTCCATCCGAAGCAAACTTAAAATTCGTATCATCACAAATTCGCATCAACCGTAGTCGTATCATAGATATTCTACTGTATTCAGAGAATGGCAGTAGCACAGTCATGAAAAAAAAAAAAACTACTGTTTGTCAGACACCAGTATGGAACCTCATTTTTTGTTTATACAGAAAAAAAACCTTCATTCACGCTTGATTTTGTGGTTACAGTGGCTCTTGCATATTGGTTGTCAACAGCCTCCAGGCGGAATCACTTCCATGTAGCTGCTCAGAGTATAGTTTTGAGCTAGAGGATGTCTGGTAGCCATTGGCGTGGCACTGGGCCAAAGTTATTGGGGCGAAGCTTTTGTATATGCTTGAATACAATCTTGACATACGAAAATTTAACTTTGCTGCCAGTATCCCTTGCCCCAAAAGTCTCTACATTGAACTTAGTCGACATTATTTTCTGTGCAATGCAACACTAACCTTTTAATGCTGGATTTTATTTTTCATTACAGAGCTCTTACAATAAAGTTTCGCAAAAACAATAAAGTTTCGCAACCAACCAACCAACCAACAGAGCTCTTGGGTAGCTCTCAAAAAAATATTTTTGAAGAAACATGTGTTTTGGTACTGTGTACTGTAGGAGATAAGATTTCTTGCAGAAGAATTTGATACCATGCACTATAGCACTGTCAGGCATGTTCTGTGACAGAAAAGAAGTACTAGATCATATGAAAACTACTACATTTCCCATAGGCAAAAAAGTTATAATAAAGCATTTATAAATTTGTTAGCATGATTACACTGAATGCAGTTTCCTGTACGTACCACTGTACAATCAATTTGAAGTCGAATATGTTGGACTCAATGATGAAGAAGGACAGTAATAGAAACACGAAGAGTTAGAAATGAGCTAAAAATTCAACAATCCTAGCTAATCTTGGCTTATTGCTCTGAAACAATAGTACAAGCCGCCTGCTGTGCTTACCTCCAGTAAAAACGAGACGTCTGCCACAGTGATTCTCTCACTGAAGGTCTCCGAGCTCGTGGCAATGATGGCTGCCAGCTTTTCAGAGGCAGCATGAATGGCTTCCCACATCTTGTTGAGGCCTTCCGAAGGCAGTAGCTGTTTCGAGCTGTAGTCGGCCTGTGGAACAGTCTCTGCATACTTTTCCCACTTCACAGGTCCCGAAAGGACGTCCACAAGTGCCCGACACAGACCTCTGGGCTCTTCTTCAGAGTCAAGCTTCCTGTAAAAATGTCAAGTGCAGTGACATTAAACGTGGTACCCAAGAGATTTATTGCTTTGTACTAGTACACACTAATTACAAGCTGCAAAAGTTTACCAGCTGTGGTGGTTAAGCGGCTGTGATAATTATTTGTTGAGCTGACCTTAATTCTGCTTCCACCACTACGTGAAAAGAGGCTATCTCAGTACTGTTACACTGGTGTCGTCAAAAAGAACAACTTTTTACGCAACCTTTCTTGTCCAAGAGAAAATAAAAAACTGCGCATGACTCATCTCACTGGAAAATGGGAACTTCAACGCACACGAACTAACTATGGCAAACAGATGTTATGCTACTTATTGCCATACCATTGAACAGTACAAACTAAATTGTATATAGCCTGCCTTGGAGGTAGAAACTTGCAAGCAGTCCACTTTAGGGAAAAGGTGGGTGTTGTTATCGGCACTGCATATGTGTACACATATGCATTTACATAAGCATGTGTCTGTGTATGTATATAGATGCATGTTTGCCGTTATTTCTGTGCGTATTATGGCTACAATACACTATTAAAAAATGTTACACTGTAGGTTAACATGCCTTTTTTATGTACAGTTGCATTATAGTATTCAATATGTCAAAATAACTTCAGGTCAAAGGACAAAGTCAAGTCTACGATTGCTGCTCCATGTTGTTTTCTGTTAGCGTCAAGTTCAAGGGACCGTGGGCCTCGTCAAGCCATTTTGTGGCTTTCAGCTCATGGCCCTCAACATCTGCATTTTTTCGGAGTCTGATGCCAAAATAAATGATTCTGATTCTGGTGATGTTGGGTTACTAAGCACTTACAACACACAATACTATGAAGGCACCATTTTGAAGACAAAGCTGCATGTGTAACATGTTTTGGGTGCAGACTCAGGAACCTAAAGTGGTTAAAACGAATTTGTTACCTCAGCTATAATGTGTCTTATAAATCATGAGCTTATACCAAATGCAAAGACTCCCAAGTCACTAAACCTTTTGATTTTCTTAGAATTGAGACATTGTATACTGGACATAGCCATGGCCACGTTTGCCAGACAGGCACTGAAAAGTATTTGCCACATGCATCTCTTTTTAAGCAACATGCTTACTGCCACATATACTGCCACAGAGAGATTTTATGCATGTAAAACCAGTTCAATGACGATGGTAGTCATCCATTGCTAACAATTACTGCGGCACGCCCTAACCTTTTTTGAGAGGAGAATGTTGCATTTAAGCTTGAGCATAAACAGCTGCATAGCACCTCTGATCCATAAAAACATGCATATTTTTCACAAATGATCACCCTCACACATAAAGCAACTGTCTGAGATGCTGTGAGCTGAGCAATACGTTTAATAGCTAATGCTACTAAAATGCTGACCACATCATACATGGGTAACTACTAGAAAATGAAGACACCCTGTCGGCTTATTGAAATTTATAAACACCGAAATCAATATGCCCTTGTGCATCAGGATATCGACCTTTCACGAATGGCACGGATATGAGTTGCACTGTTTACACATATTGTCAAGGGATCGTGACGTGGACGAAGGGAGCAGAATGTCAATCGAAGATGAAACTGTTTGTTTGGGCTGAACTTGTGACCGGTCAATAAAAAGTCAGACTACAGCGATACACAATGGCACCAATAGCGGCGAACAAAGCATTACACCGATACACAATGGCACCAATAGCGGCGAACAAAGCATTAGCCGTCGATCAACTGACAAATGCCAAAGTTCATAGACATTTTTACATGTGCCTTCGAATATTTCATTCTTATTACTGGTCGTCAGACAAGCTCGCGAATAATCTCGAGTGTTCGTGTCTTGTGGGCAATCTCAACAGAACGATCTATAATAAAACCTTCTTGAACAATGAGGTGCAGTTTGTGCTGAGTATTCCTGACAGGCTTTGTGTGCAAAAACTAAAAGAAGCAAGAGCGAAAATAAGAAACGCGTGTGGCAATACTTTATTTGCAACAGGCTGGCGTTGTCAGCTTTCTTATTTTTTTGTTTTCCATGGCAACACATGTATAAAACTTGCATTCATATGTGACGAAAACATTCAACACTGAAGTCAACAAGCACTTACCTTTTTCTAGCCTTGAACATCGTAGAAACACATTTCCATACAGCTGTGACATAGCAGGTCTGGGCCAACTTGCATTCAATAAATGCTTGGCTTCCAAGGTAGGTGGTGACAATTTTTGTTTGACTGATGGAATTCTTGCTGCAGGAAATGGGCACCCCTCCAAACAATGAACAAAAGCGCAGGCTAAATCTAAAACAACACAGATGGATAATACAGAGGTCTAGCATAATGAGCAACTTAAGACTAATGGCATAAAGACAAGCATGTGAACAAAACATTGTTTGCAATGTCACTCAGCATGCAATTAGGAGTTATTATTATTTATTACTTGACCAATGGAACGTAAAATCATACAATGGATTCGATTCCGCAAACTTTGTCATACACAGTAAAAAGTAGGAGAGACACAAATGAAATAAAGTGGATTGGTTGTAGTTAGACGATGTTCACACGATACTACGTACGGCGACTGCCGTGCTAGCGCCCCTTGCGGATGATATCATATAGAATCTAAGAGGATTATCCTTTAAATGCAAAGTTTACGCAAGGACACTGAAGAGTTTAAGGCCTATCCTTGTGCTCTATTTTGTTCGTTTCACAGTAACACACTGCCTCTCACATGAGCAAACTAAAATAAAAGAACAGCGACTTGCCTGTCAACCACATCTTTTCCTTTCGTATGTGCCATCACTTCCAAGAAGAACTGGCAGAGTGCTGTGACATCCTTAGCTGGCAAGTAAGGGGACAGCAGGGGGAAGTTGATCAACAGTGTGTGCAACGAAGCCACAGGAAAATGGCTTTCTGAAATTTCACATACCTGAAAAACATGAGACACTGATGAAGATAGCAATCATTCGGCAGTAAAGGAAGACATGCCATGTCAAGATGGATGTAAAAAAAGGTGAATCCACTACCAAGTTACTTCCTGCAAAACCTTTGAGCAAGATTTCCATCTCTAATACCGCCGAGCAAACACATACACACCCTCTGTGACCACACTGAAGTGCTGACAGTCATGTCAACATGGGAGAAAACCAACTTGGCTGTAGCTTGCAAACTCGCTTCAAGATGTTCGTTTGTAACTTCCGTGAACAGGACAAGTGCCCTAATCTTTTGAATCCAGAGAAGCATCTGCGAGAAAATGAAAAACAATGAAAAAAGGGGGATGGGGGTGAAAGAAAGAGAATATACCAGTTGTTCAATAATACTACATGAATGAGTGAATTAATATAGGCCTATCTTATCCCCCAGAAAAGTAAGCTTGGCCAGAATTGACTATTTACTGTGAGCAAAAATCTAGACAATAGCATGGGAGGAAAAGGGTGAGGACAGAGCTGTCTGTTTCTGTGTGTATCTCAATTTTCAGGCTAGTTTCATTATCAAATATCTCAGACAAATTAGCCAGACTGTCAGTACTAACTAGAGTGCTTCTGTACCACTATTCCAAAAGTAAGGAAAGTAGGCATGCATAATAAATGACAAAACTTGGAATTTGACCACCACATCGCTCTCTGACCATCCTGCAAAAATGTGACAGCAAAGTGCTGCAGAGCTCGAGTGCAACGAATCAGCATCCCACAGAAATATTACTTTAACTAGCATACTAAATAGTAACTGAATACAAAACTCAAGAAACAACCAGTGGTCCACAACATATCACTCACGAGGTGGTGGCATATGAGCTTTGTGTGGTCTGCTTGCATCATGACCAACAGGGACTCCACTTTGTCAGCTGTGAGGGAAGGATGGAGGAAAGAAAGGTCCGTGGCCTCCAGCGGTGCTGTCAGCTCGGGAGCTGTGTATGCTTCGCCATAACTTCTCCGATATAGGCAGAGAACAAGATGAAGCTCTCCCCACAGGTGAAACATGGACAGAGCACATCGGGCACGTTGCTTCTGAAATGAACAATCCATGACCATGCTATGTTAGAAAAGGTGTCTTGTATAGGTAGAGCAAATAATTTTTAAAATCTGGAAATCAAAGTGCACTACAAGCAACAGTGCAAGAAAGTGACTTCGAAAGCTTTAATAGCAGTTTTGAAAGTGTGTAGAAACAGAAAACTGTACATAGATGCTGTAATGATTTAGTTGGCCTATCGAAGCACTTTCTGCATATAGAACTATACATTGCTAATTTCTAATGCATCTACGTAGCCGACATTGCAGTAAGCTATCACCAAAGCATCAAAATGAACCGTCGATACGGCCGCCGCCTCGCTGTCCTCATGAGAAGTTACTGTAAAAAAGGTAGCCTTGGAGTACGCGTGGATAACAAGCATGAAGAGCAAAAATACAACCGAAGCGAGAATCGAGGGTGCTACCGTGTTGTGGTAATTGTCACGATCTTTTCTGGGCAGAAAATGTTTTTTTTTTGTTTTCCAGAAACGTGCAACGTCATAGTGACAAATGGCCCTTTGAGACAGCCATGGCAACAGTAAATTCTTTCTTCATCACTAGAAAATCGGATACCTGTGATTGGACCTTGAAGTTTTGTATTTGCAGAGAGCAACCGTTGGTTGGCAGAAACAGTTCTGTGACCTCCGCTTGCTGTGGGCTTGTCAGCTGCGATGTCTCTACGCTCACACTATTCGTGAACCCCGCTGTGGCGCAGGGATAATTAAAGAAGACAGGGGACGTGCCGCACACAGATAGAAAGAAAAACAATACAGTGTGTAGAAGCAGGCGTAGAAGGGAGGGAGTGAGCCATTGTGGCTGAGGGGGGTCGGCATAATAATAAAAAACAAAAGAGATCCAACTGACAAGGAGGTGCCAGGTGCTGGTTCTTGAGACTGCAGCGGATGAAAGTAGCGACTGTGTTTATTACGTGGGTGAAAAAATAAATAAAAAAAACTTTGACGACTGAAGTTGAGGGTGCGTTTATTATGCAAGTGAATACGGTAATGTTTATGCGGCACTAATTAGTAGCTTCTCGCTTGAGTACCATTTGCAGGGTTTATCAATAGTGAAAGATAAATGCCCTACAGCCAACTGTGCACAGCCACCAGGCAGTGACTCCCAATGATCAATATTCCCAACAAGTGTGACCTGCTTCCTGTCCCGACAAAACCACACACAACTGGTGTCCTTCAGACTGCTCGTACTGCCACTGTCAAGTAAAACTGAAATAAACATACTACGACGATGTCCTGCCTTTGTGCTGTTGACTGGTGCAGCAGCGCTGCCATTTTCAACACGTAACTGAGCGTTTTAGCAGCGAGTCACTTACATATTATGGCCAGTTATTTATTTTTTTATTTATGAAATACTGCAGGCCAATTTAGAGGCCCAGGTAGGATTGCTTATATAGACATTAAACTGAAGCATTATAGATAGTAGAGTTAGATCTGTACAACAAGAAAACAAACAAGAATAAAATAAAAAAATGCACACACACATAAATGCAAATACAGTAGACTCTTTTAAAACGAAACCTGAAGGGACCAGGAAAACGTGTTTCCTTTAAGAGTAGTTTCGTTTACTGATAGATAAACGGGGGTACACTATTCAAGTAGGAAACCAAAGATATTAGTGACAGTTGTTCCCCTTAAGCAGCAATTTCATTTCAAACAGTTTCGTTCAAGGGGAGTCTACTGTAGAATAATGCTAATAAAATAAAATGTCGTGCAAAAAAAGACATCGTACAAGAAAAAGGTATATGGTACATATATTCATGTCACAGAACGAGCGCTCAATATGGGCGCGCCGCCAACTTCTTGCGATAACGCGCGGGAGAGACGCGGCGAGGTCAACGAAAAAAAAAAGAAAAGAGAAAACAAGCATCAAAGGCTCCCCGGGCGCGCGACGCTCTCCCCTCGGAAGCGTGGCTTCGCCGATGAACCTTCTCACCCCACAACGGCGGCCAGGCCGGGCAAGCACTGGAAATTTCTAGAAGGAAAGCAGCATGTTTTGCCGGGTTGAGTCATCTGTCGGGGACGGCCCCTGTACAGTCTCGCGCCTCTCCCCAGCCTTCGCTGCGTATCGCGCCGACGAAATGATGAGAACTTTCTGGAATGTCGCGCGGAAGGTATTTAACCGAGCAGCCGAGACGAGAGATCAGGAGAAGACAGAAGTTAGCGCCAGAGCGCGTAGGGATTCCGCCGTGTAGTCGGCGAAGGTTTTGTCCGTAGCGACAAAGCAGGAGAAGAAGAGGATTTCCACCTGAGGGGTGAAGGCTCGAGCTACAGGCAAGAGCGTGAGTTTACCGCAATCGAGCAAAGACGCGTGGCAACGGCTGCGTGTGTGAAGCCGACGTGTTTCCGGCGAAGAAGTTTGAAGCTTGGAGAGTGGCCAATTGAAGACGCGAGGTTTCCTGGAAGAGAAACTTCAGGGCAGCGGAACGGCAACAACGCTGGACTTTGAGTGAGTGATTCTCGAAAGAGTATCATTCAGACTTTTGTTCCAAGGACTTTGGACTGAATAGGTTTTCTATCTCTTTAGTCTTTAAGTGTCTTGGTTGTTGAATGCATGCGACTGCATTGTAGTGTGTACTGTTGTCTGTGTCCGTTGTTCAAGTGTGGCTAATTGTACTGTGTAGTACGTTGTTTGATCGGTGACATATTGTACTCAGCTATTGTGGAGTGAGCATATTTGTGTATTGTTTTTCTGATCTGCCATTATTGAGAATATAATTTTGTTGGTTTATCAACTCTCGGCTCTGACTTGTTCTTTGGGCCACAGCCGGCGTCCGCTGGCGCGCCAAAAAGGACCACTTCTAAATTGTCCCCGCTTTCGTGGTGCGGTTCGGGGGGCCGATACTTCGGCCCTTGGAATTAGCCCGGCGATCGCCTCCCTAATTAACGGGACCTGTGTGACAATTGATCTGCCGTCCGCGACGAGGACCTTTTGGTGCACAGTGTGTCCAAAGTAGTGAGAAAGAGCCTCGAGTTGTTGATAGTGCTATCGGAACGATTTTGTGGGTTGTTCAGTGTTCTCGTTAACGAGTGCAGGGGAGTGTTCCGATAGACTGATTTAGGCAGATACTTTTTGCACGCGGCAAGGTTTTATTTGCGAGTTGCGAGGCACCATGGATCTCGAAAAGTTAGTCGCTCTTGGTGAGAAGATGGGTCTTTCTGGTGCCGAACTACGGAAGTGGGTCACCCAGAAGGAAAAAGAAGAAAAAGAGAGGGCCAAGGAAGAAAAAGCAGCCGAGTTGGAACGAGAGAGGTTGGCAGCTGAGAGGGCCAAGGAAGAAAAGGCAGCTGAGTTGGAACGAGAGAGGTTGGCAGCTGAGAGAGCCAAGGAAGAAAAAGCAGCTGAGTTGGAGAGAGAGAAGTTGGCAGCCGAAAGGGCGAGAGAAGAAAGAGAGGCAAAGGAGCGACAGCTGAAGGAAGAAAGAGAGCAACAATTGAAGTTGGAGTTGGAGAAAGAAAGGCTGGCAGCTGAAAGAGTGAAAGAAGAAAGAGAGCAGCAATTGAAGTTGGAGCTGGAGAGAGAAAAGTTGGCAGCCGAAAGGGAGAGAGAAGAAAGAGAGGCAAAGGAGCGACAGCTGAAGGAAGAAAGAGAGCAACAATTGAAGTTGGAGATGGAGAGAGAAAGACGGGCAGCTGAGAGGGCGAAAGAAGAAAGAGAAGCGGAGATGGCTGAAAGGGAACGGCAGCGGCAGCACGAAATGGAACTCGAGCGCCTCCGTTTGCAACAGCGAAGTGAAACTCCGGTCCAAGCTAGAGTTGAAAGCAGCGAACGAGAGGATCATGGCTTCCGCTTGAACCCAAGCAAGTTGCTCGTAGCATTTGATGAAAGGAAGGACGACCTTGACGTGTACCTTCACAGATTCGAGACGATTGCAAGCAGCCAGAATTGGCCGGAACATCAATGGGCAACTGCTTTGAGTACTTGCTTGAGTGGTGAAGCGCTCAGTGTGTACGGTAGGCTGACGCCGACCGATGCAGCCAACTATGCCAAGGTGAAAGCTGCTTTGCTGAAGCGATTTAGATTTACTGTGGAAGGATTCCGGGACAGATTTCGGACAGAAAAGCCAGCTGATGGGGAGACGGCTACGCAGTATGCCGCCCGACTTAGCCATTATTTCGACAGATGGATTGAACTTTCAGGAACAGCGCAGGAGTACGATGAACTTAGAGAGCTCTTAATTAGAGAACAGTTTCTTACTAGTTGCCACCCAAGCCTGTCGCTGTACTTAAAAGAGAGGAGAGCTAAGTCACTTGAAGACATGCTTGAATTGGCTGATCAATTCTTGGAAGCGCAAGGTGGAACTAATTTGACCAAAGTCAAGAAGGAGTGTCCTGAAGATTCGAAAAACTCGGCACCTGAACAAAAGAAGCGTGCACCGGAGAGTATTCCGCGATGTTTCCTGTGTAACCGAGAGGGTCATCGCGCGAGCAACTGTCGTACTAACTTTACGAGCCATACGGTAGTAAAATGTTTTAAGTGTGGTCAAACTGGGCACAAAGCAGATGCTTGTCGGAACGGAGTGAGTCAAACTCACCAGGTATCCTGTGTGCAAGCGGCACCGAAATCTAATAATAATGCCGTCACTGATGGATTCGTAGAGTTGAAAAATGGGGAGAAAATTCCTATTGTGGGTGCTGTAGTGTCAAAACAGCCAACCGGTGTCACGAAGGGAATGCCAACGCTGCCTGGAAAAGTTGCGGGCAAAAAAGTTACGGTGTTAAGAGATACCGGCAGTTCCACTGTTATCGTGCGGAGAAATTTGGTACGGGAAAGTGAGTTAACAGGCAAAACGAAACCGGTTTGCCTAATTGACCGTACGGTTCGGATGCTTCCCGAAACAGAAATTGAGGTTGAAACCCCGTACTTCAGCGGGAAGGTTACTGCTTTATGCATGACGACCCCACTGTACGACTTTGTCATCGGAAACATCGACGGGGCGTGAGGACCGAATGATCCGGAATGTTTGGGAGAAGATCCTAAGATAGAGCCCTCGCCAACCCAGCGACCACGAGATACAGTGGAGGAGCATCCGGTGACGGATCTCACTACAGCCCAAGGTGAAGCCGCGGCGCAAAAGACAGTGAATGAGAAGATGATCGTGTTGAATGAGTTCACGGGCCTGGCAGCTGGACTTACGTCGACACGACCTCAACCGACCGACAGTGTAAAGATGACGGAGTCAGCCAGCCAGGCCAAATGTCGGGACATGAACAAGCGGGTGAATAATCGGACAGGATCGGTTGAGCGTCATGATCCGCTAGCAGTGTCGGAAGTGACAACGATGGCTGAAACGCCGCCTCAGATACCGTCGTTGGAAAGGGCTCGCCGAAAAAGAACGAGGAAAAACAAGAAGAGATCTAGCGAGCACCGCAAGAAAGGGCGCAAGCGCCGCTCAAAGTACACAGGATAAGCGCTGAGGTCGAATCAGAATGTGTTTGGCAGTGCTGAGTGCCATATGTTGTGTTGATGTTGTGTTATCTTGTGTCACAAGTGTCAAAGTGTTTGTGCTGTGATGTGATGTATAGTGTTGTATAATTGTTGTAAAGACAGAACTTTGTACGTTTGTATTGTTCGGAATGTGTGATGAAGCGTTGTACTCAGGTACCTGCGGTTATATTTCATGTGAGTGAAATTGAATTGTAATGTCCAATTGTATTGAGTGATATATTGTGAATGTGACGTGTCATGAGCAACGGACTATGTTACAGTCTTTGAGTATGTGGGAACTGTTTGCGCTCGTTTGTGTGGTTTTGAATATTATGAGATAATATTCTTAAAGTAGGGGGCAGTGTCACAGAACGAGTGCTCAATATGGGCGCGCCGCCAACTTCTTGCGATAACGCGCGGGAGAGACGCGGCGAGGTCAACGAAAAAAAAAAAGAAAAGAGAAAACGAGCATCCAAGGCTCCCCGGGCGCGCGACGCTCTTTCCTCGGAAGCGTGGCTTCGCCGATGAACCTTCTCACCCCACAATGGCGGCCGGGCAAGCACTGGAAATTTCTAGAAGGAAAGGGGCGTGTTTTGCCGGGTTGAGTCATCTGTCGGGGACGGCCCCCGTACAGTCTCGCGCCTCTCCCCAGCCTTCGCTGCGTATCGCGCCGACGAAATGACAGAGAACTTTCTGGAATGTCCCGCAAAAGGTATTTAACCGAGCAGCCGAGACGAGAGATCAGGAGAAGACGGAAGTTAGCGCCAGAGCGCGTAGGGATTCCGCCGTGTAGTCGGCGAAGGTTTTGTCCGTAGCGACAAAGCAGGAGAAGAAGAGGATTTCCATCTGAGGGGTGAAGGCTCGAGCTACAGGCAAGAGCGTGAGTTTACCGCTATCGAGCGAAGACGCGTGGCAACAGCTGCGTGTGTGAAGCCGACGTGTTTCCGGCGAAGAAGTTTGAAGCTTGGAGAGTGGCCAATTGAAGGCGCGAGGTTTCCTGGAAGAGAAACTTCGGGGCAGCGGAACGGCAACAACGCTGGACTTTGAGTGAGTGATTCTCGGAAGAGTATCATTCAGACTTTTGTTCCAAGGACTTTGGACTGAATAGGTTTTCTATCTCTTTAGTCTTTAAGTGTCTTGGTTGTTGAATGCATGCGACTGCATTGTAGTGTGTACTGTTGTCTGTGTCCGTTGTTCAAGTGTGGCTAATTGTACTGTGTAGTACGTTGTTTGATCGGTGACATATTGTACTCAGCTATTGTGGAGTGAGCATATTTGTGTATTGTTTTTCTGATCTGCCATTATTGAGAATATAATTTTGTTGGTTTATCAACTCTCGGCTCTAACTTGTTCTTTGGGCCACAGCCGGCGTCCGCTGGCGCGCCAAAAAGGACCACTTCTAAATTGGCCACGCTTTCGTGGAGCGGTTCGGGGGGCCGATACTTCGGCTCTTGGAATTAGCCCGGCGATCGCCTCCCTAATTAACGGGACCTGTGTGACAATTCAGTAATCATAAAATACAGTGGGTAAGGCAACACACGGTATGACACAGTAGGCGAGGTTTCGTCAAAGCAAAAAGCTTTTTTTTGTGCGAGTTTTTCTCCGGGACGGTCGCATTTTTTTCGCACCTCCCGTGCGTTATTTTTCGACGCCCGCTTCACGCCTTCAGGCGCACAGCCCTTCTGAGGGCTACCCCGAGTCATGGGCCCGCCTGTACTTTGGTACCGGGCTCGGGTCAACCAAAACCTGAAGGCTGACTTCCACCCGAAGCAGCGAAAGCTTCAGGATGCGTCTTCAACACCGACGCTTCGTGACCGATGACCATGGCCGTTGGCAGCAACATCGCAAAGCTCGCCTTCGGGTGCGTGAGGAAGAGCGCTCCATCGAGGCCGCGCCAACTCGGGCGGAACCCTCGAAGACGAATGAATCGTCCGCCTCTAGTTCCTCATGGGAACACCAGACACCACCGTCGTCGTCACCACATAGTCAGGACACGACATGGGAGGAAACTGGCGCCCCCAGCTTCCGCTTCAACTCACCAACTTGCCCCCCAGCTGAACTGGACGCCCACCCAGCTTCTGAGCCCGTCACACAACCCCCGGCCCCTCCTGCAGCAGTGGGAGAGCAAGGCGGCACCATCCTTTACCGCCCAGTTGGCAAGAAAGCCAACTACCTTGCCACGACCCGCAAAGCCATCGGGGCTTTCCTCTCCGGCTTCTCGGCCACTCGACGCGTCCGCGTCAATTTTCGGCGCAACGTCGTCGCTGTGGACATCCAGCCTCTCGCGGATCCCACACCCATGCTCCAGGACAGCCGGATCTGCGACACCCACGAAAGGGGGAAGCTCCCCTTGGTAAACAGCTGCGTGGGCACCATCTATGGCATTGACGCAACCCTTGACTTGGAGGAAATTGTGGCCAGCCTCAACTCAGCTGTCCCCGTCATCTCTTGCGTCCGACGAGGCAGGTGCCTCACGATCACAATTCAGGGCCCCACGGTCCTGCCGGTTGTGGCCCTTTTCAAGCTACAAAGGCCGGCCGCCCTCGACTGCCGCGGCCCCTCCAGTGCGCCCGCTGCAGCCGTTTCGGCCACACCACCGCAACCTGTTCACGGGACCAACACTGCCTCCGCTGCGGCGGCAGCCACGCCAAAGCGCCCTGTCCTGTGGAGCGCCCTCGCTGCATTAACTGCAGTGGCACACATCCGGCTAACGAACCGTGCTGCCCTTCCTGGCGAATTCAGCACAAGGCCGCCGTCATCATCGCCGCTTCTGATGGCCCCGTGACGCGCCGCCAAGCGCTGGAGAAAGCCAGAACTGCTGTCAACACCATCGACAAGCAAGGCAACGTGGAAGTCGTCCAGGGCCGCTCCTTTCGGGACGCTGTCACCTGCGGTCGTCGATCGGCGTCGGTGCCTGCTCCTCGCCCTCCTACCAGTGCGCCTGCTGCAAGGTCAAGTGCCCCTTCGCCCCCTCCTCTGGATTGCACCAACTCCGAGGCAGACCCGAGGAACATGGTAATCTCTGCACTTGTTGCGGCTATCCGTGCAGTGATGGTGTTGCTGCCCCCTGATTCTCCGGTTCGTGGCCTGTGTGTGGCGGCTATTGCTGCGCATGAAGCGATCGTTCCGGCGAACTATGGCGACGGGATTGACACATCGAGTTCCTCGGCACTCTCATCTGTGTGTTCAGCTAAACATGATTTCCTTTTTCTTTTTTTTTTCACTTCTTTTTTTTTTTGCTGTACTGAACTTCTTTTTTCTCTCCGTTCTCTTTCGTGTTCGGGCTATGCGCCCTTGCCAGTGTTCTGTGCCCCCACTGGATTATTTCACCAAGGTGAACAGGACACTAATCTGTAAGTTCAACTGTTTTTTTTCCCCCCTTCTTGATGAACTGGAACAATGTTTTTTTTTTCCTCTTTCGTCCCTGATCTACGTGCTCACCTGCTTATCTCAAATCAGTGCGTTCAACTGATTTTTTTTTCCTTCTCGTTGAACCGGAATCATTCGGCCTTTTTTTTTTTTCCTCTCTCGTGCTTGCATTTTGTGGTCATGCGAGTGTGTTCCCCCATCATTTGATGCACCTCTTAGGCTCATCCTCTTCTTTTTCGATGATTTATTTCCCCGGCCTTCCCGGCAGCTTTTCCCGATGGTTGGGGATCATCACAGCGGTTTTGGACGCACGCTATGTGATGCGGTGCAAATGCTTTTCACTACCCTTCTCTTACCTCTTCTCTTCTGTCACTTTAATTCCCATTCCCCCCTTCCCTGCACATAACTGTGAAGGTGCCCTCAATTAAGAGAGGCAGTAACGGGACTGCGCTTTTTTCTTCCTTTTTCCTCTTTCAAAGCCACTTGGTCAAAGCAAGAAGAAATATAACTACTTTAATCATTTTCTCAATACAAAGGCAAGTTCAACAAAAAAGCAATGCTCTTTTTTTTTGCAACTGCTGCATTGCAATCCACTTGGCATGAGCAACCTGTATTGTAAAATTGTAAGCAAGCAATTCTCGCTATATACCCGTGCCTCTATGGCAGGAGTGTA
Source organism: Rhipicephalus microplus (assembly GCF_043290135.1). Classification (NCBI taxonomy): domain Eukaryota; kingdom Metazoa; phylum Arthropoda; class Arachnida; order Ixodida; family Ixodidae; genus Rhipicephalus; species Rhipicephalus microplus. Next base: position 21,237,671 of record NC_134703.1, read on the forward strand.
GCCATACTTTTCGGGGGGGGGGGGGTTCATTTTTGAAATGATCATTTCTCTATGCAATGGTGGAAAAAAAATTTGAGAGGGGCTGAAGGGGAGAGAACACGGGCCCGGTGTGCCACCGGTGGCTACGTCCCTGCTCCACGGTGAAAGGTAATTGGACAAGAACTAGAATTGGGGGCCCCGGCTTGGGTCGAAAATTCGGGAATGCTAAAGAAGAGCGTCAAAGAAGAATGCACAGCTGAGGCTCTAATAAAATGCTCCGTTAAATATGCATGCCTTTAGTGTTTTTGCTGGACAAGAGAGGATCATCGTGCGAAATGTAATGTGTTATGACAGGAGGAAAAGATGTTCTTCAAATATTTCTACAATTAGTGACAACTCAAAATGCAACCTCCAGGCCCCACACCACAAGGTTACTAAGAAAATTTCCCCACATTTTTCAGATTCTCGACGCGTGAGTTACCGAGAACCGCTGCAGCAGGATTCCGTAGGGAAGAACAAGTTGGAAAAAAATATAGTGCTGGGAGAGGAGGTGCCTGCATGGTTACTTGCACATATTCAAGTCTCCAGAAAATAGGAAGGAAGGTGCTTGCATGGGATTTCACGGCAATTGCCACAATGTAGCTTCAGAGGTGGTGGCGCTCGCTGAGCTTTCAGTGAAAAAAAGTGTCAGTGCAACTTCTCACTTTTGTACTCACATTTTGCTTCTTGAAGCTGACATCCAGCATCTGCGTGGCAAGCTCGCGGGTCGCTAGCATCAACTCGCAGATTTTCATCACATACAATGGTGGCGTGGTTGGGTTGACTACCTGGATGTGGTGTGCAAATGTTTGGAAAATTTCTGTCACAACAAGGACCTTGGGGAGGTGGTTCTCCTTTTTTTCAGGCACTCCACTTTCAGGCATGTTTCCTACAACCAATGAGTAGGAGAAAAAAAGAAACTTCAATGTTCACATCTGCATGACTTGGGGCAAGTGTGGTCATAAAAAGTAAAAACTTCCATAAATTTATTTTATGTCTAGGCATTTATTTTGAATGAAGTATACGAAACTGTTATACACACAATGCTCACTGAAGTTGAAAATTTTTACACTGTTCTGCTTGCTATATCCACGTACTGAGTGCAGGGCAACCAACAGCAGCACAAGGTGTTTAGAACTGCTCTGCACCAAAATAGTGCAGCTTTCAAAGTTCACTGTAGCACGGCCAGAAAAAAACTTTAAATTGATCTAAATGACATAAACTCGTTTGTTACCTCTCGAAAACAATTTTTATAGATCTCGGGAAAATAGTTTTTGACGGTATGAAACGTATTTCAAGAGACATTGCGGCATGTCAGAGTTTGCTAAATGAAACGCTCTTTCTAAAAAATATATATGTGGTAGAGCAACAAAAAATATTTTGGAAATAAATAAAAATTTGAAAACTGTGTAATTTTTTGTAGCTAGCTAGTAGACCGTGCAATAAAAAAAACACGATATATGCAAAAATCTTAAAAATAAGGACAATTTAGAATTTACATTTGAAGGATAAATGATCCAGAACAGTATAATAAATAATAAATATTGTATAAAATGTTTCTATTCACACAGACAAAGAGAATCGGAATCAACGTGCTGCTTCATTGCTCGTGCCCTGCTGTGCAGCATTGCTTGGTTTTTCATGAGACACAAGTGAACTCGTTCACTTTTTTCAGCAAATTTTTGTTTTCAGCAATAAGAGCCTGCAGATGTTCCAACATAGATGGATGCCCGTGATGTAAGTGATGCCTCTATAAACGTTCAATAAACTTCGCTATTTTGTCTAGCCTCATCTCTTTCTATGAGCCACCTCACTCCGAATAGGTTGAAGTTTCAATATATGCATCAAAAGATTTTTTTTTCCTATTAGTACATTGTATTAAGAAATTAACAATATTGCACGCAGTTCTATATTGTCTTGCACTGCTTCGTAGCGAGGGCCAAGGTGTGCTTCAGTTGCCTTCTTTGCGTGAGGAGAAGCTCTGCAGGCAGCGGCACCACACCGTGCCTCAGCGACCTGTGGACTTCGCACATAACCAGTGTAGCTATAATATTGCGTACAAAGGTCAGCGGCAACACACTTGTGACGGAGGAGACAACTTGACGGCGTAAACAAAACAAACACATGAACGGCTGCAGATGTCTTAGGCTGATGCAAACATCGTTGCCATAAAACTTGAAGCTAAGGTGCTGTCATCTTTGAACTCTAAGCTTGCCGTCACACAATTCAGGTGCGGCTGCAAGACACTTTTGAGCGGCGAGTGTTTTCTTGCAACACAGATGCACACCAACGCGCGCATGACGCCGCCGCCATAGGAGCGACTAGTGACACTAGATGTGGCCCTCTATCTGATATAATGATACAAGTGAAACCAAAGCTGCTGGAAACTATCTGAGCAGGCTACCTCCACACTTTATACATGCGGCAGACCTCCGGAAATATATCTTTGTAGAAATTATTTTCCCTGACTCCCAGCAATAGCTCTTAATTGAATGGTGGCATAAATTACTGTCAATTATACTACTCAACACTGCCACATTTCCAACCTGACACCTTAATTGGATATCTTACTTGTAAAGGTTATTTTTATTACAAACTATGATGGTACTGTTGCATAATCGAGAGAGGCATGCACTTTCGTCAAGTTCACCAGCCAAGTGCGTTTTCCCAACAACACACACACATTGGTTCAAGTAAAAGTCCGTCAAAACTCACTATGTTTCCAAAAAGAACAAATTAAAATTGATTCTGAAAGCTTAGTGGCTGGATTAAGAACTCTAATGTGCTAGCTGAACAAAAAACTAATTATGTAAGCAAAAATCGATGGTCCAAAGTGTGCTTCTTCTTAAAGAAAAATATACTTGAATGCAGAAATTTCGGTCTGTCTGTCTGTCACACTATTCAGGAGCCCTGCCAATGTTTAAGCACTTGCTGAACCCCTAGCCATCTTGTACTGGTGGCTGCGTTCATACTTTTAAGAACATTGTTGACGAAGAATAAAATATTACGCACATCTGAGGCACTCGATCAATACGTAAGTAGTAGGAGGTACTAGAAAATAAATAGATACATAACTCTAAAGCCTCTAGTGTTTCTTACATTGCGCTAAACGTACAACGCTATGCACGAAGAAACCCTCTGTAGACCATATGGTGCTGCCACTTGGCAGTGGCACCAAGTGCTCAGGCAGAAGGCTATTGTTTTTCAACGACATCTGCCGCAAAGCACGCAGATAGGTGGCCAGTTTTTTCTCTGCTTAGTGGAAGTTAAGCGAATGTAGTGGGATTTATCTCATTTCAATGGTGCATGCGGCCCTTTATCATGATGATAGTTTCCTGACAGGTCGGACTGATTACCATGGCAAATGTTCACTAGTTGCACTGACTGTTGCCTTCTTCATTTTTAGGGGACCAAAGGTGAGTAGCAACATTTACCCAATTTCTGCAGCAGATACCTGCCTATAATGATGACAGTTTTTCGGTAGAGGGTGAACAAGTGACAGTTTGCTAAACAGCTTTGTTGTTAATTGTACTGCTACTACATGGGGTTTTCATGTGCCCAAACCACAATTCGATTATGAGGCACGCTATTGTGGAGGGCTCCAAAAATATTGACCATTTGATGCTCTTTAACAAGCACTGATTTGCACTACTTCAGAGTACAGGTAACATCCGCTAAGCTTATAAATAATGCCCCAATAAATTGGAGGACGTTACTTGCACTCTGACAAGTACAAATGACATTTCCTCTACCTTCCTTGGCTTCATTGCCTGTTGGTTTGGACTAAGATTGCGTCAAACGAAAAAATCAGCAGTCAAAGCAGTGATGCAGGCTAGTTTGTTTGAGTAACTTGCATTCATATTTGTGGCACAAAAAAGAACCAGATGAAGACATAGAAGGAACACGGATACAGGACGGGTGCTAGTCTAGCGCCCGTCCTGTATACGTGTTTTTTCTGCGTCTCTATCTGGCTCTTTTTTGCGCTACGAATATGAACGAAAGAAATGAGCTTTTTAATTCTGCTTTTTTCTTTTTTCATTCATTCTCACCCTTGGTATTCCCTGTCGTCCAGTAGCCGAGTTGGTCTACAAGAAACTCCCACGTGTCGGTCAGCTGGCCGGGAGGGAGGTTGATGCAGCATTCAGCTAATTTGTGCAGGAAAGACACTGGGAGGCTTGTCTGCGCTAGTGGGGTGCTCAGGTGCGTGAACGATGAGAAAATGTTCCGGATGAGCTTTGGCACTCGAAACAGTTCGGTGTAGGTGGCAAGGATGCTGTCTAGAAGTCGGTTCCTCGCCTTTATGAGGCCTGGTCGTTGCTAAACACGAGAAAGAAACTACCGGTCATACATCCATATGAATGACAGCAGAACAATGGTAAACAGTATGCAGTTATCACATCATTCTACAAACTTCTGACAATTATTAAATATTGACAGCTTAGTTTGATTCCTGATGCCTCTGTCAACTTCCAAAACTTAATCATAAAGCAAAAGAATATGTGAAAAAAGTGATGTTCTCTACTACCAGCATGACATCACGGTGTAAAGACTTTTAAAGTGTTACCATTCTACATTCGTGCTGCATAGAGAAATGAGTGTTTACAGCAAGTTATAAGAAAAGGACTAAATACGTTAGTAAAAAAATGCTATATTTTGTAAAACGAGAGAAACTACAAATAGAACTCATTCTACATAATATATCTTGCCTAATGTTAGCTATGATGACTTCTGTAGGTTTATGTTTTGAACTTGCAACACAGAAAAAAAGAAAAAAAGTTTTGCTGAACAAAACTTTTTTCGTTGGGTATAAAATGCTGCACACATAAAAACGAAGGCTGGGATTGATACAAATGTGGAGTATCGAAACCGAAATGCAAAGAAGGGAAAGGTGACAATGTCTCAACTTCAATCTCATTCATAAACAATTGAAGTGCTCGTGATGAGCAACATTAAGTACATAAAATAAAATTTCACTCAGAACTTGTCGCTATGATCAAACAAGTACCTCCTTCAAGTCAGAGACAATAATAAGAAAAATGAACAGTTTTACTGTCAGAACACGCAAATTAAGGCAGCTTGCTGTCTGTGCTGCTCCAAACTTGTGAAGTTTGAAGGGTACAGGTCATATAAATGATTTCGGCTTTGCAGTCCAGGCATGCAATGCTCACGCAGAGAGAAAAGTACATCAATTGCTTATACTAGAGCAAAGCACAAATCTTACTTCTAGACTGAATCCAAACTATGGAAAATGTTTTGTGTTTTGCACCCAACCTTCTTGCTTGCGCAAACAGGCGACACTGACAGTATAGCAATATCGACGGAGGAGTATTTGTGTCTCACCTGTCCACAAACCTCCCAGCATTTCTCCAGAGTTTTGATCATGCTGCCTTCGACAAGATTGGGTGCAATCCTCATTATGGTACCCAGGCACTGGAACCAGGCAGCATTGTTGTACTCTAGGGACTGTAGCTTGGCAGCGAGCTCTCCAAACCAGCGGCGTGGCTTGAACAGACTGCGCTTGAACTGGGGCATCACCACGACTAGGCAGTATTGCTCGGTGGCCTGGTACACCTCCAGGAGCTTTTTAAGGTAGTAGAGTCGCTGCTCTTGACTCAGCGTCATGTTCTTGTATGAACCGAAAGAAATGAGATGAAAAAACTGTTTAGCTTTACTTAGCTAGGCTATGGCTATTGCTATGGCAGCTACTGTAAACTACAGTTGCCATTAATTCTCTTCAGTCACCCATCACATTCTGAAGAAAAAGCTCTCTCGAAAATAATAAACAATTTCGAAAGCCATGCTTCTGTACATTACATGCAGGTACAGATACTGGAAGAGTGTCAGAGCTACATTTTTTTGTATTTTTTGCTTTGGTTACATTAAGTTGCCGCTTTTCATACGAACACATCTTATGTAATCACGTGCATCAAAATCATGTGATTAGCTTAGATGTGCCATGTGATGATGTTTTATGTGATGTGCCATTACGTGCCGTGACACCCTCTGACAAGAACAGTGTTTCACACTTGCCTCGTTGGCTACGAGAAGCGCTAGCTAACACATATAGGAATTATACGTGGAGAAATAAGCAACAAAGTGGATGGGTGACTGCCTTACGTCATAGCTCAATTGATAGAACACTGGACGTGTAATTCAAACATTGTGGGTTCAAATCCCACTAACAGAAACAGTGATTTATTCATCCACAATAATTAATTTCAGTTTAGGCCTTAATTACTAAACTATAGTTAAAAAACAACAATTACTGTCCCCTATGCTTTTCCTTGCTTAATTGCATTCTGTCTAACAGAGAAACGAGCTCCTAAAAAAAATCCTAGTACGTGAAATGGCAGTTACCATGGGCACTGTTCCATTGAATGTAGCGCACTTGACACCAAGATGATAGGCGAAGTAAGCCAACAGTACCGTATTAGACTGCAGGTCTTCAGTTCTGTTTGAGATAGAGATAATGCTTTTAGATCACATAAAAACACTTTTTTAGAAACAAAGGCGAAATATACATACTTGTTGCGAGTGATGAGACCCTCAAGGAACACAGGAAAGAACTCGGGCATGTAGTTTGCTGGAGATGTCTTTGATGATACCTGTAACAAACAATACTTCTCTTTTAGTGACAGCAATAACATGCCAGAAAACATTCTAGCAATATTAGCAGTAGCAATATTACTGTAAAAAAATTAAGTCTCCTGTACACTTCAAAAATTAAAACATATCACCATCTTCCGTGATCGAAAATACGTAACACTTTCTAAGCTTTCCTTGACATCATAAAGTTGTCGAACATTCACAAAATAGCAGCATAGAACCCCCGAATCGCAGGTACTTCCTAATAATTTTAAACAGTTGCCTGCCTGCCAACTAAAACCGTCTTTCAGACTCAAATGCATATATGCATGCAGTTTTAAACTTCATAGTAGTCGAATCAAGAAGGCAAGTTATGGTGCACATATTTTTCTCATAATTTATTGTGCCTTAAATAGAATAAGCCCTGTTTCCTGCCTGTCCCTCTCAGTGAAAGAGCAGCACTTAGGTCAATACATAGAATACTACGCTTATGCCAGCCAAACTGTACAATTAACAATGGCATTTATTCTCTTTCTCCACTGCACAAACCAGCATTTTCAATTACAAAACCTTGCTTACTGGGTAGCTCAGGTGTGCAAAAATACTAGATTGCAGTAAAGAAAATTAGTTGTTGCTTTCTAAGAGTACCAATATTTACAAAAAATTGAATCTCCTGATAGCCCTATCCCCAACCAAACTGACAGGGCGAGGAATACATCTTCTAAGGCATGCTGCCTGCCTCTCATACAACCAGAATAATTCACCACTTGTCATAATCGCTGAGTGAGCACATAATTCTGCTGCTAAGCCCACGCTTTCAGTATTCATTCCCAATTATGGCATCCGATGTTCATCCATAGGTGAGTTGCACACAAAATTGTCTGCTTATATTTAGGTACAGTACCCACGAATTCGAAAGCGACATCAAATTTTATCACAAAACTGTTTTATGCCGGGGTCAACCATAGCTCCAGTGACGTACTTTCATCACGGAAGTGACGTTAAAAAATGTATGCTACGAGATTGCAAAGAAAAAACCCAGGAGACAAGCATCTGTCGCGCGGAATCAAACCAGTAACCTCTCATTTTCTAGCGTGCGCTGCTAACAACTACGCCACAGAACGCACATTGTCCGGGATGCTAACAGTAAGTCATTTATATACACCATGCACCATTTGACAGTCCTAAAACTTCAGTGCGTTTTCGTTATCAGTGGCGAGATGGCGTGACAGGCTCATGTTGAGCGTGCTCTCAAGGTTGTCGCCTCCACGAAGTGCCGCCTTCACAGAGCGTGGTCTCTCCTGTGCGCGCGCTACTGAGACTTGTAATTCAGGGGTTGGCAAAGGTCACTTTGCATGCTGCCACGGCCGCGTTTACGAAAGGAGCGGGCTGCTGACACATGACGCAGGAAGAATTGTGAGTTTTTGGGGCATGTGCTGTGTATGTATACTTGTGCACTCGTCTCGTGCGTCTTTCTGTTTGAACCCCGCTCTATAAGTGTCGAGCTGTGACAGTTGTTAGTCTGTGCTCATCCTTTGTATTCTAATTCCGTGCGTGCTTTCCACTTGAGTTGTGTGCTGCAAGTTTTGAGCTGCTTGCCATTCCTAACGTGACTTTGCAATTTGTTTCTGTTGCTGAAACAATGCAGAAGAAACACTCAACTACCTCTGTAAAGACACGTTTCACTTTTGTGTTATACTAATCTTTATATAGGGGGAAGAGCCACGTTTTTTTTTTTGGTAGGACGACTGGTATGCCCAAGTGCTGAAGAGAGCTACGTCATTTCGGGAAGAATCCGGCCTCTAAAAGTAATGTTGGCTCTAATCTACACGCTTCAGTTTAAATTACGCCGATACGACCCAAACTCAAAACGAAGGAAAAGAAAAATATGAGTGTTACTTAGTGTCCTGTTTCAATCAATGAGTACTGTACATGTTATGAAATTACAAATGATCTAAACTGATCTGGGGTCATATTGGCTCCCATCACATATTGCACTGTTTCGGTACGTGCAACTCTAATTTTGGAGCATCAAAATGTGTTCGAATCCAACTTATAAGCATGTATATGCCGACATGCATGCACAATAAGAGAGAGAGAGAAAAGGTGTAGTGGTTTGTTTTCAAATTTCGGAGATTGCAGATGGAAAAAGTATGATACGATTACGAGGCACACCATAGAGGATTTTGAATTGATTTCAACCCCATGAAGTTTTTTAAAGGGGCAATAAAGTAAACGAATGAATTGGATAGGATTGATAAATTGGAGAGAACTCCAATGTTGTTAGTTTCACCATCACAGGTGCATTAATAGAGGTGAAAGTCATGGTGAAAATTTTATTTTAAAATTTTGCACTATAATCACCCCATGTGTTATCACGGACTTTAAAGTTCAGTTATTTGCAGTTTCACATCACTGACTCAACAAAATTTCTTGAAGCTTTGCATGTTCAACTTATGACCCCCCACAGAGAATAATGTACCGTACTTAACATTTACTGACTGGGGAATACAGTAGATTCTCAGTAAACTCAAATCTGTTAAACAGAACTGCTGCTTAAATGGAACACAATCAGTTTCACGATTCCAGCACAATCACGAATTCAGCACAATCAGTTTCATGATTGGATTCTCCGCTCTTGTTCATCTCTCAGTAAACTGAACTCCTCTTAAATGGAACACATTTTCCTGGTCCTTTCTGTTTCCATTTAACAAGAGTCTACAGTACATAGGATCTGTTGCATACCATCAAAAACCAAAACGTCTCAATATTTGGTGCAGAAATTTAAATGTGGCACAGCTATACTTGCATCTTATTCCCCATTTTCTCCCTTACCAAGCATTCTAAAATAACACAGAGCTGAGCTAGGTGGTCAGTATTCACTCTAAAAGTCAGGGCGTCCAAAAACGGACATAAGAAATATGTCAAGACATCACAGATGCTGCCGACAAACTACAAAGGCACAACAACAGAAAAGAAAGAAGGCGTGGAAATATTTCTGCACATGTCTATGCAATAGGTCAACCTATCAATTTGACGTGCATGCAGGTCTACGTGACATGTAAGTGTTTAAGGAGTACTGACACAAAATTTTGCAGCTGAGATAGCCAGTGGGATTGATTCCTGGGAATATGTGTATATATCATATGCAAAATATGAACAGCGAATATGGCTTGGAAGGTACTTTTGATGAATCTTGAAGTTTGTGTGCGTGATCGACACCCTCAAAAGTGACTCCCCAATGATCCCCTACTTCTCTCACGTCAGCATGCTGCAGCTAATACAAGCTATGACTACGCCATAGCCGTCATTTCCTCTTTTTTTTTTTTTGCCGCGTTTCCTGCAGCAGACTACTACCCAGTGACTGCTGGCGAGTTCATCGCCAATGCACAGGTGTTTAAAGTATTGTGCTTGGTGACACTGCTGTCCCGTTTTCCTTTTAGAAAGGACTTCTTCATGCGTACTGTGTGGAAGCGCATAGCAGTTCTGTGTGCTGGTGAGGTCAAGCGTTGCACATGCCAGTAGTGGTAGTTGCACCAGGTGGCTTGTTTTTGGAGCTCTCTCAAACTGAAACTGAGACTGGTCGGTAATGAAGAGCCTGTAATTATTTATCTGTTGCATGCTGCAGCAAATGATGTGCAGTGCTGTGACTAACAGGCTCCCAGCAACAAATTACAGGGGAAAAAAAATACATAAGGCCAATGTTTTTCTCTCAGTACCCTTAAGACATTGGATTTCTTCTTTTTGCAAGTTAATCAACAGTTGACTCATGCATATGCTATCACTATTATCAATATGCCCTGCCTCAATAATTAAATGTGTTGCTTTATTTCTGTGCGAGCCAAAAACTGCGTATTCATCGAACTTTGGCATGCCCTCACACTATCAACCAAGTAAAAAACAATTAGGAGGTGAATTTCTGGTTAGTGATCTCTTATGTTCCAATAATCACCGGTTAACACAGCGGCCCGTCTGTCCTACATAGAAGCCGCCACGGCTAAAAAGGACCTTATACAACACACCATTATGGCAAACAGTGAATTTTTTGGAGTGTTTTATGAAACAAACATCAGCCCGCTTCTTGTCCATTACTCACTCTTTCTTTTTCTGAACAGTAGCGAAAATCTTACCTAGCTCATCGGCAGCCATAAAAACAACATTAACACCATTAACCCCATTTCTCTTTAACCTGAGAGATGCTCAATAAATGTAAGGAATACCTACGACACATATTTTCTTATCGTTATGTGTAGCCGTGCTCAGATCAAACAAAACTAACTTTAAACATTCAGCAGCAGCGGCCACTGCAACGTGAGAATGCGACCTGTGCGTGAGAACTGGCACTAATTTTGTGCACACACAACTTGGTGCCGTAACAGTTATCCGTCACATAGTCTTACATGCATGCTGAATTGATAAGTTCACCTATTGTGTGGACATCCGAAGATAAGCTCTTGTGTCTCTTTTCCTTACCCCTGTTCTGCGTTTTGAAGTTTTTAGTTGGTGTCTGCACTTCTTTGTAGAGTCCGCATTTGCAAGCCCTGCCTTTTACAACCGTGTCTTCTCGTGGCAAAGTGTGGCTCTTTCATAATCACGAGAGTTTCGTTTACTAATATTAGAAAAGCGATTTCTCTCATTAGTGTCCCTTTGTCAGGGATGACAAATGAAGTGGAAAAAAAGAGCAAGACAAGAGAACAAATGGGCGAGAGGCCAAAAGAGAAAAACTGGGAGAAAGAAGAGAAAAAAGAAGTGTACGTGGGGACACCACATTGGACGAGAGCGCGCAGAGGAGAAGAAGACAGGGAATGATCGGGGGTCCTGCCCTAAGACTGCAACGCCTCGAGAGCCACCCGAGTTGCCACCTCGGCGAGCTACCGTGTTTGCGCTCCGATCGTCCAGCCTATCGAGGCAGCCTGGGTCCTGCCCCAGGACTGGAACGCGTCGAGAGCCGCCCGAGTATCCACCTCGGCGAGCTACCGTCTTTGTGCTCCGGTCGTCCAGCTGGCGGGCGGTGCAGCGAGTGGCGGGGACAGGTCAGCGCCGCGACGCCGATCTTCAATGTGCTTGGGCTCGCAGACGCCCGCCTGCTACGTCAACGGCACATGGGCCTGAGGAGGCTGGGTGTGCCAGGAGTGCCTAGTGGCACGCGTCTCCTCGCCAGCAACGAGCTTCACCAGAAAGGCACCTCCCAACATTGCTGTCGAGTCATGCACCAAGCGATGATCTTTTGACAGCGTCCAACTGTGCAAAGTCACCGTCAGTTTTTAGACAGACGTTAGCTAGACGTTGTTTGAGGGACTGAATTGTTTTTAAACACTGTTAGTCTTCTGTATGTATATATGTGGTTGAGTGTGTAATGAAGGGTGTTTTTGTGCCACACGCCGTGTCCGCTACGTGCGTTCATCCCACTTAACTCAAGCAACACGCGCCAGGCGATAACATATCGCGACACCCTTTAATGTGCACCTAAACCTGGCACGTATGTGTTCTTGCATTTTAGAACCCTAAAAAATGTATCTGCAGTGACTAAGAAACGAACCCACGCCCTTGAGCTTAGCCCCACGACACCCCGCTTAACATAGTTACAATGACACGTCAATGCAGTAGATCGGAGCACAAGAACACATTTCCATTCACCAGGCATCTTTCAAAAAGGATTACTCACTTTCTCTTCTTTGAGTACATTGCTGAGGAATTCCATGAGCTGTTCCAGCAGGTACTCATCTTCCTTCTGCGCTATTTTCTGTTGATGGGGCTCAGCCTGCAGCTTTTCAATCATCTTTTCATCTACTTTTACATCTCCATCTGCAGGCTCATCTTCAGGTTCATCGTCTTCTCCTTTCCCTTTGCGTTTTTTAAATTCCTCCAGCTGTTCTTTGCTGAAAGGGACTACAGCGTTCCAGCCATCTATGCGTAGATACTCATACAGAGCTATCAGCCAGGTATTCACGTTGCTCCTGTTTGTCCAAAGGGCCACCAAAAAAACATAATAAGCAATGTAAACTGACTTCTGCTGTACACCATGCTTCTAGTTCGCACAAGGAAACAAATCTCTCAAGAGAGACAGCAGTCTATAATCATTTATACAAGTGTTGACAAGTAAGCGCCAATTGCTAGTACCTTCTTTCTATGTGCAAAGACTTATGGAACTTCACAGAGACAGTGTCATTAATTCATACTGCTACACTTCAAGTTTTTAACTCATCTTAGCATTAGGTTAACTATCCAAGTAATTATTTCCATTTACACTTTGCAATCCTGTAGAATTCTGGCTTGTTTGGGAGCACAATTTTCCCTGAGAAAGAAGCGGTACTGAAATTATTAAACAAACACGAGTGAGCTCTTTCTCGATTGTAAAGCTTTTTTTCTGTACTACCTACCAAATTCCTATTGTAGCTCTATGAAGCTTTCATGAGGAGTACCTTCCTTAGGAAAATTGGGCACACAAAATTTTCATTAATTCATTAAGGTATGTTCCCCTCTTCAGAAATACATTTTTAAAAATATGTTTTTGTGATAGCCTCTCTATGATAATCTACCTCAGCTTAGAAATGTGGTGATTGTGAAGGTTAAATACACAGGATATTTTTCTCACTACTGCCCTGCCTAGAATCATTTTTATCGCACCACCTACTTTGTAGTCATGACTGTTGGCGCAACATGAATATTTTGGCACATTTTGATTTTATAAGTGTATCTTTTTACATTTTTATCAATTTCAATATTTTATAGTTTAAATTTACCTAGGCTCTATAAGCCAAAAAGCATAATTATAATTTTTGGAAAACAGCTGTAAAACTTTTTATGGAAGATGGTGACAACTTAAGAAGGTCAGCATACAGCTAGTCAACAGGTCGATAGCGAAATGACGCATCGTCTGCTTATAAGCGAAGAGCCCAACAGGCGAGACGGCCTGAGGGATCGTTCAATGATGACAGCCAGCATAGTGCATGATGGTTGATGACGACATCGAATGGCGACCATGCACATAAGGTCGAAACTTTGTAAGGGCCCAGACGTTCGCCAGGCACTCTTTTTCTGTGACGGTGTAGTTTGTCTCGGCTCTCGTGAGCGTACGGCTTGCATATGCCACAACATATTCAGGAAATCCAGATTTGCGCTGCGCCAGGACTGTGCCGAGGCCTACACCGCTGGCATCCGTGTGCCCCTCCGTTGGGGTCGTAGGGTCGTAGTGGCATAGAATGGGAGGAGACGTCAATAAATGGTGGAGCTTCGCGAACGCGTCGTCGCACTCGGACGACCATGAATTGAGGGGCCCGTTACTTCCAAGGAGCTTTGTCAGCGGTGATACGATCGTGGCAAAGTTTCGTATGAAGCATCGGAAGTATGAGCACAGGCCCACGAAACTACGCAGTTCTTTGACGGATGCAGGTTTGGGGAATTCAGCCACGGCCCGAAGCTTGGCTGGGTCAAAAAGAATACCATCTTTGGACACGACGTACCCTAGGATGGTGATTTGCCGTGCTGAAATGCGGAACTTCAGATTTAGTTGCAAGCCAGCATTGCTCACACGTGCGAAAACTTCTTTCATACGTTGGAGATGCGTGGAAAAATCTGAAGCGATGACAACAACGTCATCGAAGTAACACAAGCACATGTGCCATTTCAAGTTGCGCAAAACGGTGTCCATCATGCGCTCAAAGGTCGCAGGTGCATTACAGAGACCAAACGACATGACGTTGAATTCGTACAAGCCGTCGGGTGTGATGAAGGAAGTCTTTGGTTGAGCATCATCACCCATCATGGGTGCTTGCCAGTACCCCGAGCGCACATCGAGAGAAGAAAAAAATTCAGCTTTGTGAAGGCTGTCGATTGCGTCATCGATGTGCGGCAGTGGGTGATCTTACTGCGAGTGATCTTACTGAGCCAACTGTAGTCCACACAGAACTGCACAGAACCATCTTTATTCGGAAGAAGAACAACAGGAGACGCCCATGGACTGTCCTAGAGCCAAATAACGTCGCATCGGAGCATATCGTCAACCTGCTCGTTAATTTCCCGACGTTCAGCAGGCGACACGCGGTATGGACGTTGCCGTAATGGTGGATGTGCACCAGTGTTGATACAATACGTAACAGTGGACGCGCGACCGACAGAACTTCGCCCGACATCGAAAGAGAAACGATATTCTTGCAACAGGTCCAGAAGCAGGGAATGCTGTACCAACGTAAGGTTGTCATCAATGTAGGGGTCAAATACATCAGGAGATGATGGATCAGAAGTGAAAACAGCACTGACGGTACACGTATTGGGACAACGCGAATCATCGGGTACGTCCAGGACTTGTGCGTCTTCGACTGGTTCCACTCTGCCGAGACATTCCCCTCGAACCAAGGTAAGAGTGTACAGGGATGGGTTGGTCACAAAAATAGCGGCGTTGCCCTGGGCAATTTGCACGGTCGCGAAAGGTACTAGCAACCCTTTCCTTCTGCAAGCACGGTCGGATGGAGAAATGAGTGCAATTGTGCCGGAGAGACCGGCGCAGTAGACCAATACACTCGTCGTCGAGCTTGGAGGCACTATGATATCGTCTTTCACGAGAACATTGCTCAGTGCCGAGGGACTGTCTTCTGCTGTCAAATACGAGGAGGGTGAGAGTTCAATTTCGGCGGCGGCACAATGGATGACGGCGTCGTTGCGGGAGAGAAAATCCCATCCCAGGATGGCGTCATGAGAGCATACAGGAATGACGAATTGGGCGACATACAAACGTCCTAAACGACAACGTGAGCTGTGCAGCCTGCTGTAGGATGAATACAATGCGAACTAGGGGTACGAAGGGACAACCCAGAAATTGGCATCATCACTTTTCGAAACAAGCGGCAAAAGTTTTCGTCCATAACTAATACGGCAGCTTTTGTGTCAATAGGAGCAGATGCATGAACACCGTCCACAAGCACGTCAATGACATTAGATGGGCGGCTCTGAGGGCTTTCACAATGCGATAGCGCCGCAGCCCTTGCCTCGGGGAATGCGACGACTAGTTTTCCCGCTCATGAGCAGCTGAACTTGGCCGCATGAGGGATGGGGAACGACGTCGTGGAGACGGTGACCTTCGAAGAGATGGAGCTAGGTGAGACGGCGGTGGCATAGACGGCGGTCTGTCGTGATAGGGACGTCTGATGTGGCCAGCAACAGGCGATGAGATAGGAGGGGTCTGTAAACGAGGGCAATAATGTGCTACACGGCTGGCGTAACCGCAGGCAAAGCAGATGGGCCGGTTGTCGGGTGTGCGCCATCGGTTCGCCGGGGTGAGTCTCGCCCGGAACGGTGGCTGAAAAGGCTGCATGGTGGGCTGAAAATTAGGCTGAGGGGTTGCGCCAACATACGCAGCCGGCATACCCGCTGCAAAGGACGGACGTCGTGCGGCAGCTTCGGCGTAAGTCAGTGGTGCAGGCGCTTGAAAGACTGGAGGCGGCCTGGCGACCACTTGGGCGTAACTTGGGGGCGCAGGGGCCGGAAGTTGTTGTGGGTGGTACGCAGGCATGACCTCCGCTATTTCCAGCTAAATAGCTCGGCGGATGGGTGGAAGAATGGTAGTTGCCGATTGTTGAACAGCCGGTGAGTGGGCAAAGGGAAGGAGAGAGAACTGGCGCGCGATTTCCTCACGTATGAAGGACTTGAGGTCTGCCAGCAGCGCCACCTGATCACATCTCGCCTCCAAGCCAGCAAGCCCTGCATCTCGTGGTGTAGAGCGACGGATCATCGAACACTGCCAGCAAAGTTCCTCGTAGCTCTGGCACAGCGTGATGACCTCAGCTACTGTGCCTGGGTTTTTGGCAAGCAGCATCGTGAAGGCATCATCGTCAATGCCCTTCATGACAATCCGGATCTTGTCTGATTCGGACATGCTGTTGTTGGATTTCTTGCACAGGTCCAGGACATCTTCAATGTAACTGGTGAATGATTCACCGGACTGCTGAGCGCATTCGCATAAGCGCTGCTCGGCTTGCAGCTTACGAACGGCAGGGCGGCCAAAAACGTTGGTGATAGCAGTCTTAAAATCGGACCAGGTTGTGAAATCGAACGCGTGGTTGTTATACCACAAACTTGCAACGCCCGCAAGGAAGAACACCAAGTTTGTCAACTTTCCGTCCTCGTCCCATTTGTTGGGGACGCTCACGCATTCGTAAATGGCGAGCCAGTCCTCCACGTCAGTGCCATCAGCACCCGTGAAGATGGGTGGATCGCGGATCCTGGGGACACTGGGACAAGGGGGCGACACAGGGGGAGGCGTTCGCTGAGAGGCGTCGTGGGACATGGTAAATGGCAGGGTACGTGATCGTAGTTTCAAGGGCATCGAAGGGGATCGTAGCACTCTCCACCAATTTGTGAGGGCGTTTATTAGCCGGTACACAGCGAGCATACACAATGGCGTCAGTAACGGCCAAGCACGGACTTTCAGCGCGAGCGGTGTCCTTTTTTGGGTAGACCCACTAGAAAGCACTTGAGAGTTCGACCCATTTCAGTGTTCGGAGGCTTCTCCACAACGCATTTGTCCGGAGGTGCATGCTGTTTGGATGAAAAAACTATCGCTTGCACCATTAAAATTATTTCGTTGCGACTGCATTTGTTTTTTAAGCAGCATAGCACTCCAGAGTATTATGCAGGAATTTGTGAGAAAAGGCACCGCAAGTGCTAGGTGGAACACGCATAAAGTGGCAGGACAGGCAAGAATGCTCGTACGACAACATGGTCTCGAACCAGAAGTCGATGTAGACGGGCGTCGTAGCCCATAATCCTTTGCGTGTGCCACGATTTAGCTATCCACATATCAAAGGCGCACTATAGAGAAGCAATAAATTAGTTTAGATTGAGAAATTATATTGTAATCTGAGAATCAATAATCTGTGATCATTAATCATTACTCTGTAATGTAAATTATCTGTAATCTGAGTATCATTAAATTTTCCCTACATAGATGTACCAATAGATGAAAAATATCAACATCAAAAGCATCATTTTTAAACTTTTGGCCAAAGTCTATAATTATGACATCACGAATTTCATAGTGTTTTTCCATATTTCGGTCAAACTTGCCTATCTCCCTCAGATGACAATGCGCTTCATTTTTACCGATTAAGAACTATGCAGGCCATCACCCACACTGTCAAAATCCATGAAATCATGGTGACTCTTGCAGGTACTTCAAAAAGGCTTAGCCACCCACATTTTCCTGTGTGTTTTCTCGCTAACCAAGCGTCTTCTCGCAGCAATCATGGTGTTTTTGGTATCATGAAAAATAAATTTACTAATATGACATAAATTATTTTTCTTTTTATAGTGCCTTTGAGAAAGCTGCAAGTTTCTATTTCAGATGCTTGTACATTGCACATTTTGCCATCCAAAACAGTTTATTTGGCCAATGCTACTAATGTACAGTACTTAGCTTCAACACTGTGGTACTGTCGATTGCAATGCACACCCACCCATATGTTCTGCAGAGTGATTTCCACACAAACACACTTAAATGTGTATAGCACTCGTGGATTCAAACAAGATATTAAATTTTCTCGTATAACGACCAGTATGTGCTATGGCTCGAAATAATCGCGTCTTGTCGCAACGAATCTGGTCTTTAAGATAATGTCCGCTCTGATCTGCCAGTTTTAAGTTGATATTGCGTCGATACGATCCAAACTGAAGACAATGGAAACGAAAGTAAATGCTTTACTTAGCCCTGAGTTGTCCCATTTCAAGTCATGAGTACTATACCTTAAGAGGTGACCGTTTAAATAATTGAATATCAACATGCTACAAACCTCTGGAAGAAGCAGACGTGCACAAATTTCTTTATCGTTTTGTGCACCTTCTGTACAGCTTCTGATGATCCTGCTTTCTTGAAGTGCAAAATGTACATCATGTTGCCGAGCAACGGCTTGAGATGACCAAATGCCTTCTGCAAGAAATTTACTTTCAAAAATGAGAAGAAGTAGAGAAATAAACAGGCATACATGCGGATATGTACAAAGTCTTATTAAATGCACACAAATTCACACAGAAATAGCTGCAAACAGCCTGACTACCTTTTTGCAACCTCCTTAAGGGAGCAGAAAAATAGCATGTTCTATTTAACAGAAGTTCCGTTTACTGAGATCAGAACAGTGGTGTAGAATTCAGGTACGGAATCAATAATATCAGAGACAGCTGTTCCGTTTATTTAGTACTTCTGGGGTGCAATTGCGAAACGATTATATTCTATTACACTATGCTTTTTGTCCCCATTAGCCATCTGCCATTGGTCGAAGTGCGCAATTAGCCGTCTGCCATTGGTCAAAAGGCCACTTCGACCGATCGCAGACGGCGATGGTAACGAAAAATGTAGAATAAAGGAATAGAATCGTTCTGGATTGCACGCCTGTTTAATTAAGAGATGTTGGTTTATTGAGAGTATACTCTACTTATGTTCTGGGAGTGGCAAACTATTTTCGCAGTAATGTTTCATGCTATAGATGTCTCTGAGCAGTGTGACCACCCTACATAGAGTCAAGATGAGAGTGCTGACAACGATTAGCAAAATTTAACTTCTATTTATAGCATTTACAGCACTTGAAAACAGTAAATTAGATGGCACATGTAGCAACGAAGTATAATTTAACAACACTGGATAAATTGCCAGGAAACGAAGGTTGCAGATTTCTACATCAGCACCCTAAAAGCTCCAGTTCTATTAGATCGATAAGCATGATACAGAAAACAGTGAACTGGGCATGTAGGTACAAGTTCATTATATTACAGTGCGACAAGAACGAGGTAAATGCTGAAGCACACACACAACGGGACACTGTGTACACGTAGCTCTGCGAGAAGCCATAGTTTAGAGCAACTTATTAATACTACACAGCCGAACTCAAATATATCGAACCTGAAGGGGATGACAAAAGAGTTCTATGCACAGGTAATTTGATATATAAAGATTTTACATGCCCAAAATATATTCTTGGGACATTACAAATGCTCAATACACCAAATAATTTGTTCTATGTGGGCTCAACCGTAACAAAGTCTCATTTCCGTCTCTTTTGTGTTAATTTGTTGTACAAAAATTACAAGGTCGGAAAGAAAACAGCACTTTTTTGCTGCCATTTCTCATGGCCAAGTAAAGATGGACAAGCAAGCAATGAGATCAAAATTATTTAGTTTTAGTAAAGATTTTGCATACCTGCGTATTGCATGGATTTTGATACCAGGGTGCTAAGACAACCTCCATCAATGCAGATGCGGTGAAGCACAAATGGTCAAGCAATGCCGCCTTCTTTATACACAGGCGACACTGTTTCAGTGTTACAGACAGGAGCGCCACCTGGGTTGACAAGGTGACTGTTATTTAACCTCATAATGCACTACATGTACCAACAAGTACAATGGCCTATGTCGGTCTCACAATGACATTGTATGCTATTTATAGTAATTGACAAGCATGCATTTCTTTTTGACAGAATTAGTACGCTGCAGGAAACTGGTCAAATGTAAGCAATAGATGAACAGTTCGTTAAACAGTCAGTAAGTAACCCCGAGGTACAAAAACCGTTATAAAGAGAAATATATATGTGCACTTTTTCTTTTAAGTTTGTGAAAACACGATATATTAAAGGGGCACTGAAACATTTTTTTTAAGTAACCATGGAATGAAATCTCGGAAAGAGCTTATTTTCTTACGAATTCAACGCCGCAAAAATTTTAAGAATCTGTCCAGTACAAGCGGAATTACAAAGATTTGTCACACGCTGCAATCGCATTCTCTTTTCTCTCGTCCCGACGAAAGTGCTGGAAGCTAAACAGGGAGCGATGGGAGGGGCAAACAAAAAACGTCACGCACGCCTCCTGACCTTGAGCACTTTTTTCGTTGAATGAGCGGCTTTTTCAGTGTGATCCTGCGCACACGCATGGACAAGTCGGGGCCTCCCACAACAATCTCTGTAACGACCGAGTGCGCCATGTTCAAGTCAGCCAATGGCTGATAGATGGGCTAACTATGAGCGATTTTCGGGCTTATTCCGTGATTTGTAGAGAGAAGATGAAGAAATTTCCAGCTGACTTTGAAAATTTATTGTGAATTCCAGGCCCCGTGCTGCGCTATATTTGGCTCGTGTGTTGTCGGGAGCCTCTACTACCAATCGGCAGCGCTTTCTGACCCTGCTCAAAAAGTGCTGCAGGGCCCCTTTAAAGAAGTTACAGAGGTTAGAACATCGGTTTCAGCTGGTGTCAAGTTTTCACGCGGCCTTGCCACTCTTCTCCTTCACTAGGAGGGGAAGGTGTAGCCCATCGTTTTGCCTGGCTTGGACCATTCGACGAGCTGTGTTGTGTCAAGTCACTGATTAATGACTTTGTGTTACAGCATGTGAAAGAAGGATTGGTTACACGTAGAAAAAAAGAGCGGGAATCGTTTTTCGAAATAGAGGCGAAATAGAGATCGAAACAGAAGCTTTCGCAACTGGTAACATGACTTGGATACTATATCACCACTTTTGAAATACAGTTCCAGCTTTTAACACTAAGCTGTGGTAAGTGAAGAGTACTCGCATTGAGCAATACAGACAGGGACGCAAGAGGAACAAGCACTCATTTCAAACTGCATGACTGCAAGGCTTGGCTGAGATTTTGAACAATATCAGTGTCTGCTAACCACAAGATGTGTTTTGTCACGAAGCCTAAGGGGTGGATCAAGACAGCCAGTGCACTATGTGTGGCAGCTCAGGCATCAAGGTCTTACCAATGCTGGTAGCTTCAGGACCAGTGTACTCTGTGGTGCTTTCTGGATAAGAGCAGTCATTGTTTCCAGCAGGCATTCTGCATAATCAGTCTTTGCAAGTTGTTCAAGTTTCTCCTGGATCACCTGCATGAGTAAAGCATTCAGGTACTTGTACTGAGCTTCCCTTTCCAAATGCATAAAAGCATACACAGTGCTGTCACAAATTAGAGGCATGTGAGGCCAGATAACAATAGAAAAGGACGTTTAACTATCAAGGAAGGACTTGAGACAGAAAAAAAGAAAAAAAACATCAAAGTCCTCTCTCAATCCTTCCAAAGTGGTTTTGCGTCTTCTTTTTTTTTTTTTTGGTAAGCATGTGCCAACTTGCCCAGCAACAAGTTTTACTAGCCAGGTAGAGAAAAATTTATCCTTTTTTTTATATGGAAACTTGTAGTGCACTTTAATAATTAATCGATTCAATATATTGCCAGTTTCACAGTGGCAACTGGACCTTGAGAGAGACAACAAGTCGTGGATGACTCTGCAAGAGTTTATTCGCTTCAGGATTTTTATTACACATGTAAATAGACCGACATAAGCTTTTATAATACCTGCCAATCACCTTTTTTATGCAGCCACCATAGCATCAACCTATTGAAGTTTGCACACAGCTGTAGAACACTAAGGTCAACTGGCACCTGTCACAAAATACCAAGGTTATTAAAAGGCAAACTCCACCAGGGGCATACAGTGCAATTCCATCTCATGTGAACCCTACGAAGAAGCAGACATGCTTCATGCAAAATATTGCCACGAGGGTGAGCGAATGAATGAAATAAATATATTTAAAAATATACACGGAGAGTTAGAGGTAGCTGCAGCCAAGATGAAGGAACAACAGCAACAACAACACGAGCACGATCACATTCATCGTCTTCGTCGTCTACCTGATGCTCTTGTTGCCGATGTCGTGTAACATATAGCCCCCCGCCGCCAGTAGCGCTGTCTCGACGCCTAAAGGAGAGAAAAATCATATGCGGAGATGTATGGTTTCAGACGGGACACGTGGATGACGACGACTGACTGTCCAATGGAGCAATCTCATATGTGACCTCAGTAAGCCGGCGTAAAACCTTGTAAGGCTCCGAGTAGCGAGACAGATCGAAGAGAGGCCAACGTGACGGCATGGTGTCCAGAGGAGGGTCAATGAACCTGAAGAGTAGGGAACTACTCTGTGATCGCTATCGTAGCAGGCCTTCTGAGAGAGCTGCAAGCCAAGAAGACGTTCCCGTGCGATTTGGCGGGCCACTTGAGCTTGAGCAGTGGCATCCTGGGCGTACTCTGTAATCGTTTGCATAGTTCATGGGAGAAGAGTCTCGAAGGGTAACGCTGGATAGCAACCGAACATTAAATAGAACTGAGAGAAGCCAGCGGTGTCGTGGTGTGACGAATTGTATGCGAATGTCACATAAGGCAAAGTACTATCCCAATCAAAGTGATCTTTGGAAACGTACATGGAGAGCATTGTAGTCAAGGTTCGATTTAGGTGCTCGGTAAGACCATTTGTTTGCGGGTGGTAGGCGGTAGTGAGCTTGTGGCACGTCAAACATGAGCGAAGGATGCCACTTACTACTTTTGAAAGAAATGAGCAACCGCAATCGGTCAGCAAGTGTCGAGGAGCGCCATGGTGAAGAATTACGTCATGAAGCAAGAAGTCTGTGATGTCAGTGACACAGCTTTTCGGTACCGCTGGTGTGATAGCGTATTTTGTGGCGTAGTTAGCGCCTACGGC
Source organism: Rhipicephalus microplus (assembly GCF_043290135.1). Taxonomy (NCBI): domain Eukaryota; kingdom Metazoa; phylum Arthropoda; class Arachnida; order Ixodida; family Ixodidae; genus Rhipicephalus; species Rhipicephalus microplus. The sequence goes on from NC_134703.1 coordinate 21,260,779, forward strand.
TATCTACTTGTTTCAAGTGAGAGAAGTAGGAAATGGTCCAACAAGATCGAGACCGACGCGGTAGAAGGGAACGGTGTGTATGTCTATTGGTTGGAGCGGACCGGCTGATTGCAAGGTGGAATGTTTGGAGCGCTGGCATGACTCACAAGCAGCAACGTATCGGCGCACAGAACAATAAAGGCCTGGCCAGAAGAATCTACGCCACACGCGATCGTACGTGCGCGTGACCACGAGATGTTCAGTGGTTGGGGTGTCATGAAGCTGTTCAGAAATAGTGGAACGGAGTGTCGCAGGTACTATGAGTAGTAGCTCTGGTCCCTCGGCGCCGGTGTTGCGTCGGTAAAGAATGCCATCGCGTAGAACGAACAAGTGTAGCAACAGGTCCATGTGGGGCAAAGGTACACTCTGCATGATAGACAGCACGTGGACATCGCTGAGCAGTTCCTTGCATATGTTGGTGAAAGCAAACATGGCGAAAACAGAAGAGTTAGAATCATGTGCTGAAAGGTCGGGTGGGTCCACGGGGTGACGGGATAGACAGTCGGCATCCTGGTGCATTAGGCTAGATTTGTATGCCACGTCAAAGCTGTACTCTTGGAGTTTCAAGGCCCAACCACCAAGTCGTCCAGTTGGATCTTTAAGGGACGACAGCCAGCACAAGGCATGGTAATCCGTAATTATTGAAAAGGTGCGGCCAAACAAGTATGGTCGAAACTTTCCGACTGCCTAGACTTGTGCGAGGCACTCTTGCTCTGTGATGGAAAACTTGCTCTCCAAAGAAGAAAGGAGGCAACTAGCGTAAGTGATGACGCGATCCTATCCTCATGGCCACTGGGCAAGAACAGCACCGATTCCATGTCTGCTGGCATCAGTACGAACTTCAGTATAGGCTGACGGGTCAAAATGGGCCAAGATGGATGGAGAAGTAATTAATGTTGTAAGGGTGCTAAAGGCAGTTGCTTGGTCAGTACCCTAATAAAAAGGCATGTCCTTCTTCAGTAGTTCCATAAGTGGTCGGGCAATGTCAGAGAAATTCTTCACAAAACGTCAAAAGTAAGAACACGGGCCGATAAACCTCTGTACATCTTTTGCGGAACATGGTACGGGAAAATTTTTGACAACTCGAATTTTGTCAGGATCAGGTTGTATTCCTCGAGCACTGACAAGGTAGCCCAGCACAGTGATTGCCCGACAGCCGAAGCGACATTTGGAAGAATTGAGCTGAAGTCCTGCTGTCCGGAAAACCTCAAGAACAGCCGATAGGCGGCTAAGATGGCTTTTAAATGCAGGTGAAAATATGATGATGTCATCGAGATAGCATAGACATGTGGACCATTTGTATCCTGCAGGAGAGAGTCCATCATCCTTTCAAATGTAGCTGGAGCATTACACAATCCGATTGTCATAACCTTGAACTAGAAAAGTCCATCCAGTGTAATGAATGCAGTTTTCTCACGGGCTTGATGATCGACAGAAATCTGCCAGTATCCTGATCGAAAGTTGATAGATGAAAAGTAGGCAGATTCTTGTAGGTAGTCGAGAGCATCGTCAATCCGCGGCAGTGGATACACGTCCTTATAAGTTACTTTGTTTAAGTGACGGTAGTCTATGCAGAAGCGCCAGCTGCCATCCTTCTTCTTGACTAGCACGACCGGCAATGCCCATGGACTGCAGGAAGGTTCGATGACATCTTTTGTGAGCATTTTTTCAACTTCGTGCTGGATAACTTGCACTGAGCATTAGACATGCAATAAGGTCATCGTCGGATGAGGCTGGTGTCTTCAGTTCTAATCTTATGAGTTACGAAGGATGTCTGACCCAAAGGGCGGTCATCAAAATCAAAGATGTCACGTAAGGATTTCAGCAGGTGCCAGATATCAGCTGTCTGTGCTGGAAGGTCAGGGGCGATCATCTTGTCGATGGTGGCGTTCGCTGCGCTCTGCGAGGAGGAGAATGGAGCAGAGGACGAAGAATATTCAGTAACGAAAACCGAAATGGCAGCATCGATAGAAGAAACTTTTGCCAAAGCCATACCATCTGGGATAACTTGAGCGCACCAGCTGAAGTTTAGGATCAGATGAGATGCTGTATTTCCCGTGACTGTCAAAAGTGTGTAAGGCACGGCAACATTTTTGGCCAGCAGAACGTCAGCAATAGGAGTCAACATGTAGTCACCGTCGGGAACAGGAGGGACAGACCTCAGGTTCACGTAAGTAACGAATTGAGGTGCTAGACGAACGTGATCTACAGTACACAGACGTGGTTGAGCTGGTGTTCGGTCGTCATAGTAACACGGTGAATCAAGTTGAAGCATGGCGGTTCCACAATCATTAAGGACAGAGTGGGCGGATAAAAAGTCTATGCCTACGATAAGTTCATGGGAACATTTCTCTAGCACAGCAAATAGCACTGTCGTAGAGCGATCGGCAACACTTATACGCGCGGCGAACATTCAAAGCACGGGAAATGTGCCACCGTCAGTGACATGAATGAGTTGTGCTGTGGGTGGCGTTAAAACTTTCTTAAGGCGGCAACGAAGTTCTGAATTCATCACTGATATGTGAGCCCCTGTGTCCACAAGTACAATAACGGGTGTGTCATCTACTCCAACGTCAATAAGGTTGCATCGAGTCGGCAGCATGGTCAGAGGATTTGGCATGCAACTGCCGGCATCACCTCCGGGAACAGCATCATCTAGTTTTCTCGCGGCAGGTGGTCAGTTGGCGACGTTGGTCGGTGAAATCGGGGTGAGCGAGACGACGGGAGATCTGTGAACGGGACTGGTGAGCATGCGGAGATGGAGAACGAGGACGATATGGCAGCGTAGAAGGAACGTCTTCACTGGTGGCCTGAGGTGATTCCCGGTAACGTTGAAAGCGTCCATGGTCCCTCTCTGGGCAATGGGTGTACCCATAGGATGCCTGATGCCAATAACACCGAGTGTTACAATGGCGGACCATGTGTCTGATACAGCGGCAGTTGAAAAAAATTGGAGGACCGTCAGCAGTCCTCCACTCGACTGGATTGCGATGGCGCATCGGAAGGTTTTGGCTTTGGGCATATGAAACAGAGGGTCGACGACGGTTGATCAGCTGAGAGGGAGCTGTAGTGCACTCGGAGGCCAGTCAAGTATGGGAAAGCTCTTGTCGCACCATGGCATGTACCAGTGACACCATCTGAGGGCTAGAGTCACAGGCATGGGAGCACGTGGACACAGGAGACAGAGCTTCCAAGTTACCATCTGATGATCTTGGTCACGTGCTCTGCAATTATTGGCGTCTGTAGTACAGGCCCGTCTTCACACGACCAGGTTGCTGCTGTGTTTGGTAGTCGAGTGAAATGGTGGGCATAGATTGACTTTCTGCGGCCTCAAAACGCTGGCACTATTTGATGATGACATCGACCTTGTGTTGCAGTCCTTGCATATGAGAAGGTTGAATGCATCATCTGCAATGCCTTTCAATATGTGTGCTACTTTCTCGGTTTCTTCCATGCCATTGTCTGCTTTTCGGCAAAGGGCGAGCACGTCCTGTTGTAAGTCACGTAGGACTCTGCTGAGGTTTGCGCACAAGATGCCAACTCTTTCTCGGCCGCTACCTTTCTACCCACAGACTTGCCGAAAAGGGTGCGGATCTTTTCCTTGCACGCATCCCAGCTTCCAATTTCTTCTTTGTGGTTCACACTTTTGCTGTTCCTTTCAAGTAGAACCGAATGTTGGCCAACATAAGAGTTTGATCCCAGCGGTAATTCTTACTTGTACGTTCATACAACGGCAACCATTGTTCAATGTCGACATCATCAGTGCCACACAATGTGCCAGGATCTTTTAGCTGCGGAAGGACAACAGTTGTAGTTGCCTCGGCGGGAGCAGGTCCCTGGTTTACCATGGTGGAAAAATCCAAACGTCGGCCACTGCGGAGCTCCGTTACATCGTGTTGTACCCCGCACCACCACCAAATGTCACGAGGGTGAGGGAATGAATTAAATAAATATATTCACAAAATATACCGGGAGAGTCAGAGGCAGCTGCAGCCAAGATGGAGGAACAACAGCAACAACAACTCGAGCGCGATCGCATTCACTGTCTTCGTCGTCTATCTGATGCTCTCTCATTGCCGATGTCGTGTAACAATATTTCAAACGTCAATTCACTAAACGAGAGTAATACTTGCTGACATATGGTTGTATATGTCAGCCAACCAGTCAACAATAATTGAGATAAACCCACTAATGGAAAGATTGCTTACTGTATTAGCTATAACGAAACCTTTGTTTTTCCTTAAGGATGAATTTATATTTTTATGTCTTCACTAAACTCACAAGAACTTACATTCAGACCGCTACGCGGCGAAAAAGTCGAGATGCATATGGTCTTTTTACTTGCGCACAAGGTAAACTGTCTCTATTTTAGTGTTAAAATGTATCAGATTTTCTAGATCATATTTTTTTGCAACTTAAAATGCACAGGTATGCCTTCGTTTGCGCTGAGCAGCACCACGGCACCACCTTCACTTGATGTATCACATGATGCTCATAAGTGGCAGCATGAAAGTTGTTAGCTTATGGCATAGCGGCACCAGCAGACGAGTTGGAGAAGTATCACAACTGCCGAGCTCGTGAGCTAATTAAGAGACTTCATGTGACCACGAGTGTTCAGAAAACTTACTCTACCTGCTTTTTATATAAAAAAAAATGGTTGAAAATGTCAAAATGAAGGTGGTTAACTACAGTTGTACACGCTGCCGCGAAAGAAGACCCTTGAGTGCAAGAAGAGTCTGCGAGAAGGCTATTCTCGTGTCCAACACTTAGGGAGGGCCTCAAACTTTTTTAGTGCCTTCACTGACCAATAAATGCTGCTTATAAAATATCTACACACTTTTGACATCAACCGCCACAGGTTTAATCACTACCTGGGATGGATGAGTTTTCCCTTGTGACATATGTACCTGGTTGTCAGTGTCGGACAGCCGAGAAAAAATTGTCAGTTATTTAGCACCTTATAGGTGCGCCAGTTGGCTCAAACATTTATGTGAGTAAAAACAAAAATGTGTCATCCTAATTCACTGTGTGTAAAGTTATGGTATAATAATGGTGATTCTGTGAAGTCTGTAAAATTGCTTAGAAATGTGTGTGAAGTATACGAACACAGCACAAGATCAACCAAGATAAAAAAAAAACAGAAATTTGGTTCAACTTGGTCACTTGTTTCTGCAAATCTTGAACAGGCATGTTAAGTACACAGTTATTTATGAATGACAATGATCAACCAAAGTAAAAAAAAATCGGTGACATGCTGTACAACACATGTGAAAATATATATATATATATATATATATATATATCTATATATATATATATATATATATATATATATATATATATATATATATATATATATATATATATATATATATATATATATATATATATATATATTGTCGCGAGAGGAAACGATAGGCAGGAACCCGAAGTGGAGGACTGTTTACTCAGTCAGAGCTGCCATTGACTTCTTCGCTCTCGTCTTCTGCCACCAACACAGCGTGGCATTACCCTCTCCCCAATGAAAAAAAAAGAAGAAGCATCGAATGAATGCCATGGCTCCGAAAAACAACGAAAGGTAGTAAGAAATGTCTGTGTCCATTGAAAAGAAAAAGGACGAGATGAAAAATAAAGAGGCAAGAAAGTAATGTGCAATTGTCTTGAAGGATATTGCCATATCACAAAGTTCTTGTCTTGCAGTCAACGAGAATAGTACGGCTTCATCCTGGAGACGTGAACCACATCCGAGGAGCGGGGTCTGCGAGAACGGTGTGACATGTCTGCTGGGACAACTTCGTAGTTCACTTCGCCGAGGCGATGAAGAACTCGGTAGGGTCCGAAGTACCGACATAACAATTTTTCTGAGCGTCCACGTTGACGTATAGGAGTCCAAACCCAGACTAGGTCTCCGGGTTCGTATATTACTGCTCTGTGGTGGGTGTTGTACCGGAGAGCATCTTGATTTTGCCGCGATAAAATGCGAAAGCGCGCCAGCTGCCGGGCGTCTTCGGCACGCTGAACAAATACATCTGCGTCCGGGGTGATCGTGTCCGGCAGAGTTGGTTGCAGCATGGTGTCAAGCATTGTGGTGACGTCGCGGCCGTAAACCAGACGAAAAGGAGCAAAGCCGGTGGTTTCCTGCAATGCCGTATTGTAGGCAAATGTTATATACGGGAGGATTTCATCCCAATTCTTCTGATCCTTGGCGACATACATCGAAAGCATATCTGCAATCGTTTTGTTAAGACGTTCGGTTAACCCGTTAGTCTGTGGGTGGTACGCAGTTGCTGTTTGGTGCGTCGTGCCGCTCAGCAACAGGATCTGTCGGAGCAACTGTGCCGTAAAAGCAGTACCACGATCTGTGATGACGACAGCGGGAGCACCGTGGCGGAGAACGATGTTCTTGATGAAGAAGTCAGCCACCTCGGAAGCAGTTGCTCGCTGGGCGGCTTGTGTTTCGCAGTATCTGGTCAAGTAATCGGTGGCAACCACAATCCAGCGGTTACCAGCCGTAGACTTCGGAAATGGGCCGAGTAAATCCATCCCGACCTTTTCAAAAGGTTCGTGGGGGGGTCGCAAAGGCTGAAGCAGACCGGCTGGTTTCGTCGTTGGAGTTTTGCGGCGCTGACAGGCTGTGCATGTCTTGACGTACTGCCGGACGGTTTTCGTAAGTTTCCGCCAGTAGTATTTGTTCTTGATCCGCGCCAGAGTACGCGCGAAGCCAAGATGCCCTGACGATGGCTCGTCGTGACTAGCACGCAAAACATCATCGCGGAGAGCAGCAGGAACGACGAGGAGGTAAACAGTTTTCGTTGAGTGAAAGTTGCGCTTGTAGAGGATGCCTTGGCGTAAACAGAAAGATGACAAATCACGCGCGAACTGATGTGGGGGTTGTGGGCGACGTCCCTCAAGGTATTCGATCAGTGGTTGCAATTCTAAGTCTTCGCGTTGCTGCTCAGCCACGTTTAATGATGGGAGAATAGCAAGGCAGCTGAAGTCTTCATCATTGCCTTCTTCAGCGACCTCGACGGGTGCGCGGGAAAGACAGTCAGCGTCGGTGTGTTTCTGGCCAGACTTGAAAACCATCGTTATATCAAACTCTTGTAACCGAAGGCTCCATCTTGCGAGACGGCCCGAAGGATCTTTCAGATTCGCTAGCCAGCAGAGAGAGTGGTGGTCACTTACGATTCGGAAGGGGCGTCCGTACAAGTAGGGCCTGAATTTCGTTATGGCCCATACAACCGCCAGACATTCTTTTTCAGTCGTTGAGTAGTTCTTCTCCGCAGATGACAACGTGCGGCTAGCGTAGGCGATGACGCGTTCCACGCCATCTTGATATTGCACGAGAATAGCTCCGAGGCCAAGGTTGCTCGCGTCAGTGCGGACTTCTGTGTCTGCTTCGGTGTCGAAGTGACCTAGGATCGGTGGCGTTTGTAGGCGTTGTTGAAGGTCGCGGAAAGCGCTGGATTGTTTGGGACCCCAGACGGAGGCGACGTCATCCTTGACGAGTTGTTGTAGAGGGTCGGCGATTTTCGAAAAGTTTGGCACGAAGCGGCGGTAATAAGCACAAAGTCCCAGAAAGCGGCGTACATCATGCTTTGTTTTCGGTATCGGGAACAAAGCAACTGCCATAGCCTTGTCAGGATCGGGGCGAACACCACTGCTGCTGACAATGTGGCCAAGGAATTTCAGTTCCTCATATCCAAAACAACACTTTTCCGGTTTCAGAGAGAGGCCGGCAGTGCGAATAGCCAGAAGAACCGCCTCAAGCCGCTCAATGTGCTGTTCAAAAGTTGTAGAAAAAACGACTACGTCGTCTAAATACACTAAACAAGAGTACCACTTCAAGCCACACAAAACTGTGTCCATCATTCGTTGGAACGTAGCTGGAGCGGAGCACAGTCCAAAAGGGAGTACTTTAAATTCATAGAGACCGTCCGGTGTAATAAACGCTGTTTTTTCTCGGTCCCGTTCATCTACTTCAATCTGCCAATATCCGCTACGGAGATCCATGGAAGAGAAGTAACGGGCGTGTCGCAGGCGGTCCAAGGAGTCATCAATACGAGGAAGAGGATATACGTCTTTTTTCGTTATCTTGTTCAGTTTGCGGTAGTCGACGCAGAATCGTAATGAACCATCTTTCTTTTTAACCAGAACAACTGGTGACGCCCGTGACGCCCAAGGACTAGTCGATGGTTGAATTACGTCGTCGTCGAGCATTTGTTTTACTTGATGACGTATAGCATCTTGCTCTTTCTGCGACACGCGGTAAGCATGTTGGCGCACGGGTTGCACGTTGGGCTCAGTGATAATTCTGTGCTTGATTAAAGGAGTCTGCCGGACTTTCGAAGTAGTGGCAAAACAGTCACTAAAGGATGAGAGGAGACTGAGGAGCCTTGCCCTCTTAGGTTCTTCCAACTGGCGATTGACGTTGAGGCGACTAGTCACGTCAGTATCGCAGCTGTTCTCAGTCGAGATCGTCGTAATCAAAGGGAAGGCGTCCAAATCATCCAATGCCTCCAAGTAAGCTATGGTTGTGCGTTTCGCAAAATGCCTGTGTTCTCCACTGAAGTTCGTAACTAAAACCATAGTCTGGCCATTTCGCAGTTGAATGAGGCTTCGAGCAATTGCCACTTCCCTATCAAGCAATAACGTCAGGTTACTTTCGGCGATGCCCGTAATTGACTGCTCCCGTGGACACTCAACAAGCACGAAGATACTACTGTGAGGTGGCAACGTGACGCAATCATCGACTACGCGTAAGGCCACGCCACGATGTTCGTTCTCGATGTCGGAATCTGGAGAAACACAGTTAACAAAACTGACGAACAAATCACGCAGATTAATTATCGCTCCATACTCTTGCAGAAAATCCATGCCCAAAATGACCGGCCGAGAACAATTGGGCAGTACAAGGAATGATGCTACAAAAGCTGACGCACAAATCTCAAGCCTGGCGGTGCACCTTCCTATTGGGGATACGAGGTGTCCTCCAGCGGTGATTAGTTGAGGGCCGTCCCACGTTGTCAGCACCCTGTGTAGACGGGTGGCCAATGAAGCACTCATCAATGAGTAATCAGCTCCCGTGTCGACAAGCGCAGTCACCGGATAACAGTCGACGGAAACAGTAATGGCAGCGGACGTTCTGTTGGCGGTTTCACAAACAGGCTTTAACGGCACGTCGTAAGGCAGCGGCGGAGGGTATTTGTCGGTTCGCGTGACAGCGGCCTCACCTCCGGAGGTCGCCGTTTTCAGTTTCCCCGGCGTGGGCTTGCGCCACTGACACCAGGGGACCCAAAGGCGGGTCGGGCGCGGTGCGTTGATGTGGACGGACGGGGTGATGGTGACCGTGACTGTCGTCGCGGCGGGACAGGGGCGTGATGATTACCCTCCAAGTAATCCGCAATTTCCTGTGGGCGCTCACCATAGCGTGGGCAACGAGCATCTGGGTGGAATCCGCGTAGGCCTATTCGTCGGTAGTAACAGTCGCGGTACATGTGTCCAACTTCGCCACAATGGTAGCACAAAGGACGATTGTCGGGTGCACGCCAGACGGTGGACTTCCGCGGGCCAGGACGAAAATCGGTCTGAGAAGGCAGGCGACGGGCTGGACTTTGAAAGCGTCTGGGGGTCCCGGTAGGTGCATGAACAAAATGTGCCGTCGGTGGCGTAGAGACGCGTAGGGCATCCGCGTAGGAAAGCGTGGGAGGTTCGACTTGCGATGGTGGTGCAGAGTGAACGAACTGCCTGATTTCGTTCCGAACGACGTCCGTAAGAGCAGCGCTACTGGGAGGGGACGCTGCATAAAATTTCCGAAGTTCTTCTCGTACAACTTGCCGTACGAGTTCTGTGAGGACCTCCCTGTTATCACCTCCTGGTATAAGCGAGCACGCAGCGGACATGGCCGTCTGACGCTCATACTGCGACACCTGCTGCCGAAGCATGCGCTCCATAATTGTGGCCTCACGTATGAACTCGGACACGGTCGTAGGAGGGTTGCGCACAAGGCCCGCAAAAAGTTGCTCCTTTACGCCTCGCATTAGCAGGCGCACTTTCTTGTCTTCTGGCATGTGGGGGTCAGCCCGTCAAAACAATCGCGACATTTCTTCGACAAACATGGCGACGCTCTCGTTCGGCATTTGAAATCGCGAAGAGAGTGCCTGCTCCGCTCTCTCTTTCCGTTCGGGGTTACTGAACGCCTCGCGAAGCTGCCGATGGAACTCCTGCCAACTTGTGAATGAGGTTTCGTGGTTCTCATACCACACTCTTGCCGCGTCTAAGAGGGAGATATACAGGTTCTTCAACTTACGGCGATTGTCCCAGTCGTTGATGGCAGCGACCCGGTCGAAATATTCAAGCCAGTCTTCGACATCCTTACCGGCATCCCTGTGGAATGGGTTGGGTGTGCGAGGCGTGTTGATGACACAGGGTACGCTAGCGAGTGGGTCATGCTCGGTTTGGGTTGCGGATGTGGCAAACATTGTCCTCACGGAACTTGCCAAGGGGCCGTACTGTGGTGGTAGTCCTTGAAGGCGGCGGCTGCTTCGATAGATATCAGCAGATCCTGGTGCACTGGCGGTGGTTGCTTCTGGTTCAGGACCAGCAGGCATAAGACGTTGCAGTACAGTACCCAGCACCTCCACCAGTCTGTCGCGAGAGGAAACGATAGGCAGGAACCCGAAGTGGAGGACTGTTTACTCAGTCAGAGCTGCCATTGACTTCTTCGCTCTCGTCTTCTGCCACCAACACAGCGTGGCAATATATATATATATATATATATATATATATATATATATATATATATATATATATATATATATATATATATATATATATATATATATATAAACTTTTGAACTGAGGATCGATGGTATGATAGATGTTGAAGATACTAATGCGCGAACGCAATTATATATGGTGCTACTCAAACAATGCAGAGAGCGCGTAAGCACAAACAATAAACTTTCATTACCTGTAGGAACGAGTCTTGTACAACCATAGCAACCTCAAGAGGCTGCATATCATTGACCAACGACAGTAGCATTTCCCAAAGAGCACCAGTGCCATCGCCTGTCATCTTCAACCTGGCGTCAAGCAAAAGAAACGGCGTGATCGTCACGTTAACTATAATGTCAAGCACACAAGCGACGTAGAATAAATGTAATATAAAAATTGATGCGATACGTCTCATCAATTTACACTGCAGATTTATCGCTCACCTTTCTCGCTCCTCAATGGTTCGGCAGATCCACGAGACGATGATTTCTCGTTTTTGAGGTATGTACACTGGTGAACGTAGCGCCATTCGGGCAAGTCTCATGCTCTTACTTAGGCGACTATTCGTGAGCTCGTGCATCAGGCCTATATTCGGGATCGAAGAAAGCAGGTAAATGCAAAAGCACACAGACAGAGCTAACTGTCGATTTCGTCGCTTTCACTTACTGTTTGCGAGAGCCATGATGATTCCAACGTCGCTCTGCAAACAAGCACGATGATCAATGCGGTGCGCCGATCTCGGCAGACTATTAAGGATTACCCTGCCGGCAATTAGGGGCGTAAACTTACTCTCTTATGCTGGAAAGCGCCCACGGGAAAATTGACGAGAAGTCAGTCAGTCACGTCTGTCAGTTACTCTGCGTCGTCAGAAACTTTACGAACGATCGATAATTGGCCTTTTCGGCCTGGCATTTCAGAGGCGACACAACGTTAACAGTGTTGAATATCGCACACTGACACAGATCAAAAGGTAAGCAGGCTGTAAACACAAACACGTGGATGCGGCCGCCCGAGTAGCACACACCGCACCTTCATGCACCGCACACCACGCTGCATAACAACTGGAGTTAACATACCACTTTATACAACTAATGGAGCACTGCACACTTGAATTTGTGTAAAAGCTAGCGCCGTCTAGTAGCAATTTATCCAACCTGTTTAAAATTTGTAATTGCGCAAATCGCATGGCAGAAAAAAAAAATCACAACTTATCCACAGAGTGAATGATGATAAGTGGGGCGAAGCTTCGGAGGGTTTTATTGGTAAACCGTGAATGGTCCATCCATTCGTCCGCACCTGCTGAGTGAATCGTTGAACTAGGCGGTCATGTGCGAGCTAGGAGGGACAGAGGCACGGCTTTAGGAGCTTCGCCCCTTGAATAACTTCGTCGTTTGAATTCTACGCGTAAAACTACAATCTGGCCACGAGAAACACCTTCTAATTAATCGGATTTACTAACCTTTTTCCACTTGCATTTAAATGAGGCTAGGGTCGAACCTGCGACCTCGATTTCAACCAGGCAACGCCGCTATTATTAAAACGTGCAATAAACGTCATCTTGTTCGCTCGCTTAGTGAAGAGAGAAAAATAACTTTCATTTCGGACGGCCGTTAAGCTTTGGCGGCACCCTCCGCCTTGAAGGTTTTCATTTATTTTCGCTAAGGGAATTATTTCAAATAATCTAGATTTCACACCACGTATGTATCCTGGAACATTTATTGACGCGCATTGTTTTTACACATATAAACAAAGTTGCTTCAAGGAACATTTCATAGCACTCCTCAGGACCTTGCAGTAGCATTTGGCTTTGACTCATTTTCGTTATCATTGCCATCAATGTTCAGATTTGGGTACAACTTAGCCACCTTACTATCCCCGTTTAATCGTCCAGCGAACTCGACGTGTCTTCTCGCATTCTCTGTGCTCACTTTGTTCCTCCACAAGTGCAGGAGATTGGTTGATCCAAGCATTTCTCCCTCAAGACCACTACTACGTGCTTTTTTCACTGAAGGAGGTTTGCAGCTCCCCTCGTCTACCTTGTCTGCATCCCCAAACTTTCCATCCCGCCAGCTCAGATCGACCTCTGACCATTTCCCTTCACCTTTTTCGTCCTTTCCAGACAGTCCCTTCTCTTTTTTAATACCTGTAATGCTAGCCTTCTGGTTATTTCCACTAGAATCACCTTCGGCTGGTTTCCTGCACTCCAAGAGACAATCCAAAATAACATTGTGTTCAGCTGTGACGCAGTGCATCCTAATGTAATTCTCCAGCTCATTCCACATGGTTCGATACTGCTCCTCACGCTTGGGCCCTTTGCCACGCATTCCAATAGTGGGCACAGGCAGGGCAGTGCCCTTGCTCTCCATGCTGACAAGGAGGTATATGACCTTCTTGCACTCTATGATTTCGTCTGGGGTCAAGCTTTCCTTGGTTATGAGGGTGAGAAGGGGGTCCAACTGTGAGGCCATGTTGAAGATGGTTGTATGGCTAATCACCATGGGCCAATACTGGGTCAGTCTTTGCAGCCTCTTCAGGGCACGCTGGATGGGTAGCTCCTGGCGATCATTTGGACCAACATTGAAGGGAACAAGCTTGTTATCTTTCATGAATTCCCCGAAGTCGTTGATTCTGTAGTCTGTAACTCTCCCACCGCAGCCCTCGCTAATAGAAGGTGGGTCTTCAAGCGTCGACCGACCTGTCCCCAACGTGTGAATATATATCTCACCACCGTGACTGGCAAGCATATGGGACATCACTTTGGAGCCCGACTTCCTAGGCATTTCGAGCATTACTGCTCGACCACTGAGGAGAAAGTTTGTGAGGCAAGACGACGGCCTACTGTTGATATCGACGGGGGTAATCCTGAAAGCTCCTGTGCAGTACTGCAGTTCTACGCTGTTCGAGCGTGGAGTGCACCATTTTAGCGTGACTGTCTCATACGCTTGTCCTTCTTTCACTGTGCTCACGTGAACACCCTCCGTATTGCTGAAGCCAGTTTTGAACAGCTCTGTGTGAGCAGCGGCTGGGTGCAGAAGCTCAACGTCGTAATTTGCGGATGAATTTGCGTTCTGCTCCTCCTTCATGGGGATCCCGGTTACAGTGGTGGAGGCGAGGTTGTAATGTACTTGAACCAGGTATCCCAGCTTCACGGCTAGATGCCTTCCCGATCGGCACCTATGAACCTCGCTGCTTAGCAAAGATCCGACATCGCGCTTTGAAAAGCCGGTCATATCTATCTCCTTATTGACAGGACACGTAAGAATCACGACCAACTCACACTTGTGAACCGGCATAAGACAATCTGTGCCAGATGCTAGTTTGTTGTGCTCTGTTAGTATGCTGTAAAACCTCTCCTCGAGCGTTCGTATCTCGGCGTCAGACTTCATCGACGTGATGCACACGATTCGACCTCTGTTGACCACCTTCCCAGCTGTTTCGGTAAGAGATGTGCGGCATTCATGCTGCACTTCGCTGCACTCGCACAGGGCTTCTATCGCGGCGGTGAGTCCGGTGATGATGTTGTAATCCTTTGAAGAGCCAGCTTCCGAAGGCGCGCCAACTTGGGCCATAACGGCCATCAGGTAAGACATGCTTTGATCTTCCTGCATCCACGAATTCAAATAGCGAGCCGAAGCGCCGCTGACGACGAATCTGATCAGCTTACTCGTGGGAAAAATGTCCCACACGATGCGACAGTACTCGAAGGCCGCTTCGACGCTGCATGTCCACAGCGATTTAGAGATGGGAGCCAGCGGGATAATGCCTGGCTGTCGCGTCTTCGTGAAGATGTCAAACTCGATGTGCTGCTGGCATGAGGTGAGAAAGTAAGGGCTATGATCGAGCACGAACACGGTCTTGTGGCTGACAGGAAGCGTCATTGTAAGCGTTCGTAGCGTCTTACACAAAAGAACAACCAATCGAATTTTCCAGTTACTACACGTCTACGGCGTCACATCTGAAAAACGTCAAAACAACACACGGCATAACGGCATGCCTGCTTCCATAAAAAAACCGTCTTTCTCCATAGTTTTATGCCCGCTTATGCCATTTTGCCTGAATTTGTTCGGGCGGCCATATTGATTAAGCAGCTTCCTTACTTTCGAACTTCAAGCCAGTCTTGTGCTAAAAAAAGTAACTCTAAACAATTACCAATAAAACTTTTTATTAAAAGGTGTAATAAGTTGTATAAAGGTTTCTACTTTAAGTTTTTGTCAGAATCAGTATTTTTTTACTTTGGTTAGTAATTGCGAATCTCAAAGGCTATGCTTTTGAGCATGTTTATACTAGAATATACTGCCAGTAAATTCTGTCTACTTCATAGCCGACTTGTTTGGTAGCCAGTAGGAAATCCATCGCATGCAGTTGTTTGACTTGTTTCCTTCCTTCATGATCCTTCGTAATCCGTTGTCGTATCCATGAGTCTTCCTAAAATGGTCGTCGAGGAGTGGTTTTGGAAGCTGTCAATTTGTCGTTAAAGTTAGTTTACAGCGATCACACAGCCACGTTTTTTGTTGTAGCTAGAATTCTCAAGTAGCGACGCTTACTCTTTCGGATAATGAGCACGGCATCTCTACCCAAGCCTCCTGGCGGGTGAGTGCATGTGTCATCTTACTGGACGTTCTGTCTAACAGAGCAGACGCTTGCGTTTAAAACGCCTTTTCCTTACCGATCTTCGTGTTTCGCTTGCAGAACTGTGAAGATATACGCCGGCGCTGTTGTAACAGCAGAATGCGAAATCAAAGGAGATGTTACAATCGGTTTGTGGCCTTACGATCGTTCAGAAACCAGATACTGCTTTGCAGCGCGTCGCGATATTTACCAACTAAATTCACTTATTTGCTGCAGGAAGCCGCACGATTGTTCATCCCGCTGCGCACATTATTGCTGAAGCTGGGCCTATCATCATAGGGGACAACAACCTTATTGAAGAACAAGTCTACATAGTCAACAGGTGATGTGCGTTGAGGTTTGTTTGAAAATTGTGTCGTATTTGTTCCGATGCACGTCGCTGGTAGTTCACAAATGTAGCGCAAAAGATGGTTTTATCCAGCTGTAGAAACTTTGCTTAGCGTTGTCAAATCAGCGGGTGTAGGCCAAGTACAGCCTACGTTAGCTAAAATGACAGCACACAGGGTATTTACTCCACCCGCCTGTTTGCCGTACGATTTGCTATGTATTCTGGTGTATGCGAATTCAAGTGACTGTGCTCGGCCTTGTGCTCTGAAACACACAAGGTGGCCGTCATCTAAACAGAGCATTTAAGCATTGCTTTCTTCACACAATGTGACGAATTATGGAGGAATATTTCCTACATATCGCTCGCTTTCTCTCATTTACATTTCAGGAGAAAGGAAGGGGACCCACCTGACTCGGAAATCGTTATGACAATCGGGAACAACAACGTTTTCGAAGTTGGCAGTTGTATCCTTCTGTGTCCTATAAAGTTAAAATAGGATCTTTTGTTCCTTTGTTCGCCCTTGCCTTTGTTTTATGATCGTCTTGCTAAGTTTCACAACATTCAGGATAAGGTAGAAGTAGCACTCCATAAAGAACTCTTTCTCACTACAAAAGGAGTTCCTTTGACTATTTTTTACTCAGATTCCGAAGCACTTGTAATAGGCAACAATAATGTTCTCGAGTCAAAAAGTAAGTATCACTGCATACCCTCACAAGTATTCATTCTTTTAAATAAGCATTGTCAGAGCATGTTAATGGGAGAATCAAGGTGGTAGTTTTCAAAAGTAAGCAGGACTGTTTCACTGAACGTGAAAGGGATTTAATGCCGACGAGAGCTGCTATACCCACATACTACACTCCACGGCCACACACACACTGCCTGCACCACTTTGGGCATTGTCCTTGCATAAAGTTTTGTCTGGTCCACTGCACTGTTTTTGTGTTTTCTTCTCTTTTCTCTCTTTTTGTTTTGACCCTTTTGGCTATCTACATTAATTTTTTAATGGCTGACATCAAGTAGTATGTGCGCAACAAGTTTGGCTTCATCCAGGTCTTTTGATAGTGGTAAGATCCATCATATTGAATTATTACGATATCAGATATCAACTTGCCTTTGTTTATTGCAAATAGTTGAGTAGTCATGTGGGGCAGTTTTAACGAAATGCCTCATTCTATGGAACGTTTGTTAATGGCTTGTGCACAGAAACAACAGCCCTGCTCTTTGCAGCATTCAGCGGGGATTGCTTTTATACAAAAAAAGGAGATGACAATGCTACCTAAGTATTACCGTATTACATTCATTACAAGCCTTGTAAAGAGAAACAGCATATTGGGCGAAAGCTCTTTCTTCTGAGGAAGCCGGTATGGCAATCCAGTGTATAAGACTGGGCATATCTTAGCCACTTGGTATTACTTACGGCTGTCTTGTGTGGCCTCATTTCAAAGCGAGCTTGTGCACCAGCACTTGTGTATTGTATGTATTACATAGTGTACGGTGAATTGACGAAGTGCATTTTGTTTTCTCTTTGATTTTAGGCAAATTGGGAAGGTACACTGAGCTGACCAGTGGTTGTGTCATCGGGGCCATGTGTGACGTGTGTACTCATGAGAAGCTCAAGGAGAATACAGTAATATATGGTCGTACATGTGAAAGGAGAATTCAGAACGAAAAGCCAGCAGTGAGTGGTGCAGGGTGTTCTCCATACTCCTGTTATTGCCATGGTGATATAAGGAGCTGTTCTTGTCGATAGGTGTAAGATGTGGTACGGAATATAGATTCAATATCTTCTGGTAGAAGATGAGTTTTTGATAGTGACTTTAGCAGCCACTGTTGCAGTAGTGAGCAGTTTGTGTATACGTGTTCTAAGGATGACAGCGTCGCTGGGGTACGGGCGGATACGTGATTAGAGGCAGAGGGAGAAGAGGTCAGAATAAGAACAGCCGGCCTGCAGCAAGGGCATTGTGTCTTATTTCTCCTTGACAGTGTATGCACTCCTACACTTTATATATTACACACCAGACATACTGTATAAATAAGTATTCTTTTCATTCTTTCATGTGTGTTGACAAACAATTTCTATATTCCATATAAGAGAATCAGCTGACAGGGCTTATGCTTAAGAAGTTTTTATTCTTGAAATATGGCTATGGTTGTAGAAGAATCAGTGTCACTCACAAATCTATACGACGAAGCATGTTGACATCACATGCTTTATGTAAGGGTAAGATAAGAAAATAGTGCAGGTAAGTATAAATTTTAAACAGGTTTTCTTTAATATGTTTCGTCCACTGCCAAAACCTTGAGTTGAACTGTGTTATCGCAGCATGCAAGTGAACTACTTTACTGACTACAAGCAGTATGTCAGTTAATCAGTAATGACAGTTGGCTTCTTGTTCTAGACAAAGGAGCTGGAATTTATCATAGTGCATTGCTATTCCTATTGTAACGCTTCCATCTTCTTAAACTTTATTTGAGGCTCAGCAAAGAGGTGTTGCACCTTTGATATGTGATTATTTTGTTTGTTTAGCGTACTTTGGCTTATCAAATATATATGCCAGCACCTGCAGTGAGCATACAGGTAGCCTGCATAAGGTGTCCAGGCATTCTGCTGTCAGACAGATTGTGAACTATTCGGAAAATATCAAAAGCACAACCATGGTCAAAAGTGTACGCATATAAACTTTCGCTGCAAGCCACGATAGGTAGGCAAAAAATTGGTGCTCCCTCAGCCTCACTCGTGAAAATATGTTGACCAAAGGGCTCGCTCGGACTCGAACTTATCAAAATTTTTTTCAGTAGACTCACTCATACTCACACTCAGTAAAATGTTTTTCTACTGAACCCACTCGTACTCAAGAAACTCAACATGATACTTCTCCCTGATATTCAGATTTACCGCTTGCTCTAAGTGAGTCTCAATGAGTTGACCATGGGTCTTTTAACTATGATTATTAACTTTGCCGACCTGTGCTGACGATTTCATGCACTTTGGTATTGCTGGATGTATCTATGACTTCTGACTCAAGGCTTCTTCATTATGTCAAGTCTGACGGCTCCTCATAATGTGTTCTGAAGTGCTAAGATTACTCCCAAAAGTTAGAGACAAGTAATTTATGCATGTGCTTGTATACAGACAGTGCTAGGCATGTTGTTTAGTTAATTGAATAACCCTAGAATGGTGGCACTTCAATGTGCCTGGTTATAGACACTGCTTAACTAGACGATATTAGACAGATGCTGTGAATAGCTGCGTACCTATTTTTATGGCAACAACCTTGGCAAAAAGTCAGGACATCTGGCACCTTTGCTTGCTTTGCTGCATGCACCAATGTAGTGCAGTGAAGCTTGCTTGCTTGCACCAAACTGTCACTTGCAATTTTAATTTTTGTAGTCTGGAAGTGCAGTGTCACGAGCAGTAGTAAAGGTAGGCTGATTGACAGCAATATCAGCTGTAACTTGTTGCACACACATGTTATTCTGTTTTATTTTCCTAGATAAATCCTCCAAAGAAGTGAAAATTGTCTGAGCTGTAAGGGCAGCAAAGAAAGAACATTGCAAAATGAAGGAATGTGTGGGTTCTAAACTACGCTGCACTCGGTGCACTTGTAAGGGTAATCTTGGGTCTGGATTTGCCTATGATTAGATATGTGGCACACATATTCTGGTGTTCAAGGTCTCGCAGCAATTATTAACCTTCTTGTAAATATCATGGCAGGTGTACAGAGATGTGGCAGATAGACACCTCTGTAGCTTTGTTTTACTTCTCATGCATGGAATTCACTCATGTTCCTTCACATTATTGGCTATTAAATGCTTTTGCATTTTAAATTATTGACATACTGACATCCATGCTGGTGCTACTACTCGTTGTCTTTAGAGCTTGCATTTTATGGTCATTTTGCTTTTATTTATTTTTTACAACTGAATGATGACTTGATTGTGGAGCAAAGACCCATTAGAACGACAGTACCCTAATGCACAATCAATAAATATAGCATAACTAAGTATTTATCACAATTGTATTGAAGGCATATTTGTCACCTAATCATGCATTTGTTTTTATGCATAGACGCAGACGCTGCAGCTTGACTTCCTGACCAAAGTTCTGCCAAACTACCACTATTTTTGGAAACCGTCAAAAGGAGAGCAAGTTCTTCAGCAGTTGAAGAAGTAGAGGTGGACATTCGTGAGTGCCTGCTGCAGTTAAAGTGGTGGTGTGTAAAGAAAGGTGGTGCTAAGTTCTGTGGCAAATACATGCGCACAAAATAAAGCTATAACTCATGAAGTGGTTGTTTGGTGTCTGCGTGGTGCATAATGCTGTAAGTGCTGCAGTATCAATGTAGTTCCTAGGCTTTGTAATAGTGGTTGTCTTGGCATAATTATCAACCTTAAATGGACTCCTGGGAGACTTGAGGCTTGAGGTGTACTAGTTAATTGGCTTTCTGCAATATCATGGGAAAGAAAATGAGTTTATCTTTTATCAGGGGGGGGGGGGTTGTATGTAGCTTAGTGAGATCTCTTCCCCCTAAAAAATAAAAGTATGCCAAAACAAGCTTTCAGTGTCTGCGTTGCTGCCCTATCCAACTTTGGCTTGTTGTGATGTCATAAGTTCTGATGATGTCACCTCTGGCACATAATATTGCTTGTCATTAAACCGAAATTGAATTGTACTCTAGGTTGCTCAACTATGACATTTACAATTTTATTTCCTTTTCGCTGAGACAAAACTTGCGAATACGAAAATTAGGTTACACTGCCTGCTGTTTCATATAGCTAGCGATGCTGTTGCTTTGACATGAAATTCTGTAAAAAGGACATTCACCTTCATTTTGCATAACTAGTATCGCACAGAGACTGTTTGGTCAATTCCGATTGATTAGCACTTTTTCTGGTTAGGGGCCGAGTTTATTACTACTTGTCCAAGCTGACGCTTTAAGTGTGTCACGGGCCTGTGCAGAATATTAAATAGAATCATCTGATACTGAAAAACTGACATGCTCTAAAGATTGTACTAGTTATTATGGTTATATACCAGTACAGTTAAACCCCTTTATAAGAGGCATGCTCCAGGCAGCAATTCTCGTCTTTTATATGAGATGTCTCTTATAAGCAGTGTACCTCGCATGCATTTTCTCATCAACCAGTATTTTACTGTAGGCACACTGCTGTCTCTTATACCCATTAGTCTATTATATCAGTGTCTCTTATAAAAGAGTCCGGTCTGACTGTACTAGCCAAAGCAAGTTTGGTGTAACCTGCATTGCATCGTAAAACTCCAAAATACTTCCATTGTTTAGAATGTGGTATACACTGCTGTATACATGTATGCATTGCTGCTGTAGCCATTAGTTATCCTCATTCAACATGAAAAATTTCATGAATTGTACAAGTAATAAAACTAGAAAAATGACACGAACAAAACAAGCTCTACAGCTATTTTTTGTGCATAGATATAATGTTAAAATTAAAGACTAAAAACTAGCCTAACGTTTCAGGACCAATTCAAGCCCTTCCTTAGCGGTGACTGTCCGGCCGGCTCCGGAACTAGCGACATTTATTAGTAGTGTCCCTCTCTCCACCATCGTTCTATGCAAACAAGTTAGGTGTCTTATAGCTTTCTTGCTAATGTACTATGATGTTTTAAAGTATTGAGAGTATGGCACAATCATGAAAGCTCACAGATAATGGGAGAAAAAAAAATTGCAAGAATCAATTCAGATTGTTTATGTACACTGTATTGTCTCACAGATAACCTCTATGCCCAACTATAAAACGCGGATTGAATTATTTTTAAATAAAGCCCACGCACATTGCTATGAAGTCGCCTTCTTTGCGTTACCTCGAAACAGTACCATGAAGCCGACTTGCTACCCGAAATTGAGTATAACTCGTAGCCCGACTTGACCTCTGAATTTTCTTGTACATTTTATGCGGCCTATAAACGAGAAAATATGGTATTCAAGAGGATGTTGACTTTGTTTGACATTATGACAATCAAACTTTTTAAGTCTCGTTTTCATATCACTATCCTACCTCACGATTGGGAAAATTGCAGAACCAATGTTGACTTACACAAGGTGTTGAAAATTGCAAATGCATGTAAAATTGGTTTTGTAAGGGCAGCTTTTCTGCATTATCTTAAAACAGCACTGCGAAGCCAACTTGTGCACCCAAGTTGGCGTGTAACTCACACCCCAGCTTCAGTCTCAAATCTCGCATACTTAGGCTGCTTATGTGCGAGAAAATGTGGTATTCAAGATAATATGGACGTTGTCACATATTTTGACCAACGAAATAGTTTAGGAGTCCTGTTTTCAGCACGCATCTCACTTTTCTATATCACGATTACAAGAGTTGCATCATAAAATGTTGGCTCATGTGACACATCTGATAAATTGCAAACGCATTTAAAATTGATAGAAAACTAAATAATTGGATTGAGAATACCTGAAGACAATGATGTTATAACAAAATTCTGCAGACCCCATGGATTGTAGGAATCGATTTCATGCCAAGCAGTTCAGTGAGTAGTTGCTAATGCAGAATTTTTTGGCTTTTAGGCACGCGTTATGAGGAGTAGTGTGCATGTGGTAGTTGTTCGCACATCGTGAGCTTACCAGACACGTCGACTACACCGGCGTTTGAAGGGTAACTTGTATGCTGATGTAACGTCAGACTATCAGTCATCATCATCATCATCATATAGGTCATCATTGCATAATCACATTTTACAGTGCGATTATGTGAATGTCATACATAGCTTTCTTACTGTATTTTTTTCGTTAGCGTATTCTTCCGCCAACACTGGAACCGCAATTGACTTTAGCCCGACATGACGCCATCACCACAGGAGCTCGCATATAAGCTTTATTATAAATGCGAGGCATTTCTAGCGAATTTCAGTGACTTTGAGCGTATCTATCTATCTAGCTGCTTACGTTTGCGTGCTCTCCTGATCACCACCTTAACTTGGCGTGAACCAAATTTAGCACGGAAGGGTAAGATGGTATGACAAATATGACGCACTGATCAAGACATGAATAGTGTCGCAGTCGTGTCGCGTACGTTGTCAAAAACTTCCCGCCAGACAGTGGTACATACCCATGGGTGGGTATGTGCCGCTGGTATGCAGGTATGTGCCACAGATGATTGACACTCGTTATCTACCTAGGAACGACGAGAACACACAAGGGCAATTTTAACGTGCAAGCGTTTAGAAATACCCGACATCGGTAGCGTCGACCCGACGAATGCAAACAATAAATGTCAGGGTTCTAGCTGGAATCGAATCCAAGCATTCTGCGTGTCAATGAAGCATTTTACCACAGAGCTACACCAGGTCTCGGAACTGCTTTTCAAATAGATGCTAATCTTTGTGAAACGTCAATAGTGGTTGCAGTGCTGCTTACCCAATTTTATAAACATTACATATGTACTCCTTTGATACTGCCATCACGGCGGGTTAACGTCAATTGTGGGTAATTACCTTGCGATGAAGTTTACTTATGTAGCAGTGTACAGGACCAGCATCCTCGCGAGAATCAGCGCTTCATATCAGCTTGTGGTGTTGCTATAATACGCATGTTCTAGTTGGCATCGTTGCGCAAGTGCAAACAACTGGTCATGTAAACATCTGCAACTCTTCAACATATGTCTGTGCGTGCAAAATTTGTGCATATGATTAGCGTCATTTCATGACGTGTCGCTCAATAAAAAAAATGCAACATGTGGTCACCTTCCCTACTCGGCGCGAGCAGAGTACGAGTGACGAAAGGTTCGCGCTACCACCAGGGGTGCCACTGCCAGTTTTGCACGTTAGTTCTGGCGCTGGAGTTTTGACATGCTTGCTTGGTTTGTGATAGGCTGTGGCTCGACTCTACTTTGTCTGTGCCAAGGAAAGACCTAAGGGGGTATGTTACGCTAAGACATCTCTCTGCCGTTTGAAGATGTTGAGGTTGGACACATCATTGGTCAGCAGGGAGCTTTAAGATAGGGTACGCAAAGCTTTGCGTCTGTGTTTGTTGTAACTGTGCATATGTTGTATGCTAATTTTTTGGGTACACAAGATACTTCTCGGAAAAAGGGTGTGTTATACCAAGGTATGCAAAACCTATGTTTTCTATTCTAAAGCTGCCTGGTGTACAGAATTCAGTCCGTTGCCATACTGCAAAACCTGTGCATAAACACTTGTGCAATTATATGGGTGGCCCAGCTAACTCTAGCCACAGTTAAAAAATATATGCGTGTGGACGTTTGCATGTTGCGGCCAACTTTTAAATATCTTATAGAAAGACCCATTATTAAAGCTTGTTTACTTCTGTAGCACTTGAATGAAGCGATTCTTCGTTTCCAAGGCTCCCTATACAAGTGAACATCTAGAAGCTTTCTCAAATGTCTTCTACCTGATCAGAGAAAAAGAGCGTGCGAAAAACCTTTACCTCTACCTTCTTAAAGAAAACTTCACTTAATGCGGTGGCGTATGGGTTGCTTGTTCTGGTTCTTTAAGTTTTGTTTTGTTTTTATTTTTTATGGCCTTCATTCTTGGTTGCGTGCGTGCACATGTATCAGGAAAGAGTTAGTTGTACATTCTTGACTGCTATATTGGTTTAGCTAACTTCAAACTACCTACCTTCCCATCCGTAACTGGAATAATGTCCTCCCGAGGGCCACTATTAAGTACAATAGAGGCCGAAGCCCGCTACAACACCTACATGGATAATGAATGGTGAAAACACATTCACAATATATATATATATATATATATATATATATATATATATATATATATATATATATATATATATATATATATATATATATATAGGCGCGTACACACACAAGGTTGTCTTTTTTTAGATATATATTATATATAATATCATATAATATATATGATATATTTTATATATAATACAGATATATATTATATATAATATATATATTATATATTATACGTTCGGGAGGATATGCTTTGCCGCAGTTACAGTGGCACTGTCACAGCTAATGAACAAAAAAATTGATCATTAACTTTTATTTATTAGCATGCGGGCAAGTGCTTATATTACAAAGTTATAATGCGTGCCAATTTATGGCATACCTATTTTTTTAAAAATCACAGAGGTAGCACATTGTTTGAGATATTCTTTATGGACGTTCAAGTGCACAATAGAAACTGATTGCGTAAGGCGTGCATGAAGCGTGCTTTACGGCCATCTTCCCACTTGTTTATACGACAGCTTCCACCTTAAAGGAAGGAAGGAAGTATGTTTATTTACAGAAAGGCAGAGAGGTCGGCCTGAGCGATAGTTTGCTCTAGCCTGCTACTCTACACTGGGGGAAGGGAAAGGGGAAAAGAAAGATTAATGGATGACGATGGTGAGATAGAGAGGTGAGTATGTAGTGTTCTTTCTAGCGGAGACACATTTTAGAGCCGCGCACATAGACCAGTTGTTTCTAAAAAGGTAATAACTGCTCTTGTGACCGCAGTTGCACTGTTGGTGTCTGGCCAAGGGCCCAACATGGTCTCATCAGTTAATGACCTACTGCGATATTGTTCAGTAGAAGAAATCAGTGTTTGTCGTTCACGTGCGTATGCTGGGCAGACACAAAATATGTGCTCAAGTGTTTCTGGCACATCACAGTGTTCACAATTAGGACCGGTGTCACTGCGACCGATGATATGTGCGTAACGTCTAGTGTACGCTACACCAAGACGAATGCGGTGGATCATACTTGTGAGTTGCCGTTTCAATTTAGGAGGCATGCGGAACCTCATTTCCGGGTCCCATTTGTGAAGTCGCTGGTGTCGCCGTTCCGGTTTGGTCCAGTGCTGAAGTGTGTAGCTGCGCATCAAGCAGCGAAGCAGGGCGTTCGTGTCAGCTCGTGAAAACGCAATGCGTACTTCAGGGGCACTGCTTAAGGCATTTTTAGCTTGAGCGTCTGCCTCTTCGTTTCCCACCACGCCGCAATGAGCGGGAATCCACTGGAAAGTTATAAGATGGCCATTTGTTGAAGCAACCTGAATAAGTTCTGTGATTTCTATTGCCAAGCAGTAATATGGACCTTGCTTCATGATGCAATTAATGGTTTGCAAAGCGGGTTTGGCATCACAGAAAATCGTCCAGGCTCGAGGTCGCTCTCCGGAAATAAACCTTATTGCCTCTCGGATAGCGACAAGCTCTGCGGCAGTTGATGTGGTTTTATGGTCCACTTTGAATCGACGAGCGATATTCATGTCTGGGATGACAAAGGCTGCGGCGGAGGTGTTTAGCGTGGTGGATCCGTCGGTGTACACGTGCAGAGAATCACTGTACGTTGTATAAATGTGATATAGGGTTAGTTGTCTGAGGCCAACAGAAGAAATGAGTGACTTCTTCGTAATTCCAGGTATCGTAAAAGAGATAGGTGGTTTAGGCAGAATCCATGGTGGCACTGCAGGGGCATTTGGCGGAGAAAACCTTGGTGGTATAATATTTTCATGCTGCAATATTACTTTTGAGAAACTGCAATCTGGGTGAGTGGTGGGTAGTACTGACAGTGGGTGCTGTCTGTGTCTGCTCAGTAATCGTAGGTGAACTCTAAGTGGCTCGCAGAGCATGTATACACTGATGGGACAAGCCCGAGCCTCTGCGATTGTCCCATTTGTTGAAGTGCAGCGTGGTAGACCCAAGCATCTTCGTAAGCATTGAGCTTGAACACTCTCGAGTGTCTTCACACAACTAGGTCCCATATTGGAAAGCACTGGCATGCTGTATCGAATGTATCCCACAAATAGAGCATTGTATAATTGAAGTAGCGATGATTCTGATGGGCCCCATCTTGCTCCTGCTACGTGGCGAAGAATGAGAGCAAAGCTCTTCAATTTAGATTTAAGTACGGCGACATGCCTCGTCCACGATAGATCTCTGTGTACGACAACCCCAAGGAACTTGTGGTGCGTTACAGCAGGTATCGCTGTCCCATTAATAAATATCGGGTATTGCGACATATGCTTGCGCGTGAACGCAAGCACTGCGCATTTGTCGATTGAAAGAGTGAGCCCCTGACGTCATAGATATTTGTATGTGATTGTCACTGCACGCTGTAGTCGAGCTCGCAATTGCGGACGAGTAGTTCCGGATGCCCATATGCATACGTCATCAGCGTATGCAGTGATCTTCACCGTGCTGGGAAGTTCTGCTGCTAGGCCGATCATTGTGACATTGAATAGGATCGGGCTGAGAACTCCTCCTTGGGGAACACCACGATGAACCTTATATCGATCGGTGTCTCCGTTACTTGTCGTCATGTAAATGGTGCGGTCCCTAAGGTAGCTAAAAATCCAAGCGTACAGTCGTCCACCGATGTCGAAATCTTCCAGTGCGTCAAGGATCGCATAATGGAGCACATTATCGTAGGCACCCTTAATGTCTAAGAAGACCGCCGCCACTAGTCTGCGTCGGCTTCTTTCCTCTTCAACGCTGGTGATCAAGTCGACCACACCATCAATGGCAGATCGGCCTCTTCTGAAGCCGTTCATAAATGCAGGAAAGGAGTTGTTGCTCTCTAGAAGCCACTCTAATCGTGCCAGTACCATTCTTTCCATCACTTTTCCGACGCAGCTGGCTAACGCGATTGGTCTGTAGGAAGAAAGTGCATAAGGACACTTTCCCGGCTTGAGCAGTGCAATAATGCGACTGCATTTCCAGTTAGCTGGGACTTCTCCTGACTCCGATGAGGTGTTATAATGAGATAACAGGATATGTCGTGCTTCTGTATCAAGATGGTTGAGTGCAGCATACGTGATTCCGTCAGGTCCTGGTGCCGATGATCGGCGGGAGGCAGAAATCGCAGCGTCAAGCTCATGTATTGTAAAACGTACATCAAGGCGCTCGTCAGACGATGGAGGCACAATGGTAGTAAGAAGCTCATTAGTGGCAAGATCATCAGTGGTGTCCACGATGAGGCTACAGTAGTCACTGGCTATCTCAACTTCTGTCCGTCCCTGATGTAGAGCAACAGCTTGAAATGGTTGATGTTGTTGGGGAGTTGTCTGCAAACTTCGTACCACCCGCCAGATCTTAGATAGAGGTTGCCTGGGGTCCAGAGATCCACAGAAATTTCTCCAACGTTGCCTGTCAATTTTGTCAAGATGCCGACAAACATGTCGTTGAGCTCGACGACAGGCGGAAAGGTCTGAAGGTGACTTCGTTCGTCTGTATCGTCGTTCGGCACGGCGACGGATTGCACGAAGGGCCTCGTATTGGGAGTCAACTGCTGATCTCTGCATCGGTAGGTTAACCTGTTTGGTTGTGTCACGCAGTGAAGAAGCAATGATGTCTTCTACCTCGGATGGATCAGTCGTGTGTTCACAGCCAGACTTGACAGATGCCTTGAACAGTGTCCAGTCGGTTTGACGGATGTAGCGTGTGTGCGTGCGGCGAAACCACCTGAACTGAACATAGGTTGGAAGGTGGTCACTGCCGCGAGTGTCCAAATCTGTGCATCAACATGCGGAAGACAGAAGGTTTCTGGAAACGAAACAGAGGTCGAGGCAGCTGCTGTAGGACGTGCCACGAACAAATGTAGGTGATCCGTCGTTGAGCACGCTTAGTCCATAGTTGTATATAAAATTGGCTAAATCCCTTCCGCGATAATTCGTTGTAGTGCTACCCCAGAGAGGATGATGTGCATTGAAATCGCCGATCACAATGTGTGGCCTTTGTGCTGATTGAAGAATGGTCCCCAGGTGGAAGCAGTCCATCTGTGCGCTTGGGTGTATGTATCCTCCTATTACGGGAATGTTCGCTTTTTATGTGTTATAGTCAGGCTCACGTAATCATTGCTGGTATGCGACGCGACTTCATGTCTCAAGAATGTCAAATCACGGCGTATACAAACGAGAACTTTGCTCGTATGTTGATCACTCCGGGACCAAATCTGGATATATCCAGATATACGAAAAGGTGAAACCATATTCGGTTCACATATAACGATAACAGGAAATTTATATTTAAAAACCCATTGTCTGAAGTCTGACAGACGGCCACGTAGGCCACGAGCATTCCATTGCATAACAAGCGACTGGCGCATGCGTTCTTCGAACATCAGTGCCATGTTCACTTACTGAAGAACCAGTAGAAGAGGCTCCAAAACCTCAAGTAGCTGCACAGCCGCCTTAGCAGCGGGAGTGTTTAGGCTGCTGAGAATCTTACGCATCGAACCCATCAAATTTTTAAGCATAGCCTTGACATCTGTGTTGTCCATCTTCTTGTTTTCTTCATTTGAGGTAGGGGCACTATGTGGTGATGGGGCTACCGTAGCTCTTGACGGTAGTGAAGGCCACTGAGTTTCCGACGTGGGGAGAGCCAATGACTGGTTACATTGTACTTGCGTGGACTGTATTGGCATTTGAGCATCTGTATCCTCCTTTCTGGCCGACAAAAGTAGGCTAGGAGGTGGTGAGGGCACGGTTTTGTGTGTCGAATTCGATAAGCTATGAGCACTGCTGCTTCGTTTGCGTCGATGTCGCGAACGATGTTTACGGCGCCGTACAGCCCTTGCAGCTTCTCTGTGAGTGGAGTGGTCTCGAACCATCTTCTTCAGGATACTAATTTCATTCCTCATTTTGGGACATTCCTTTGATGTTGCGTCGTGGGCACCTGAGCAGTTTGGGCATTTGGCCACAGCATTGCAGTTATCACCATCACGAGGGCCACCGCAATGCTTGCAGGTTACTGCACCCTTGCAAACTGCACTAACGTGCCCAAATTTCATGCATTTATGACATTGCAGAGGTTTTGGTACGTAAGGACGTACCGAGTGCCTCACGTACCCAACTTTTACATGTGTGGGTAACGTGTTCGACTGAAACACTACTTTAACACATCGCGTGCGTCCAAAGCGGTGGAAGCCAAGCACAGGAGCCGACGATGACAGCAGTTTCTCGAGACTCGAGTCTGTTATCTCCTCATCCACATCGTATATAACTCCTGTTGTCGTTTCTTCGTCGTACGCGGAGAATGCGCGAACCGGAATATTTCCTAATCGAACAATCGCTTTCAGCGTGTCCATTAAGGCCTTCGTAGTGACCTCCACGGACAGTATGTTCTTTCGGGTATTTATGCGTATTTCTACGACTTTCCCTGGAGCGATGAGCTCAAAGTACTCTGTCAGGCTCTGCCTATTTAGAGAGTTCAAGATGTCTGTCTTCGATGTCGGCACATACGAAATGGTGTACGACCGCATGCTACTCGCCTTTGTCTGTGCTTGCCGGCTAGTGGGCGATGTCCGGCTGATTTTCCTCTTCAGGCGTCGGCTTGGTACGACCACGTAGTCGCTGTCCGAAGCCATATCTTCAACGGAGGAGCCATCAGAATTGTCATCGTGGGCCCCGCTTGGGCCGGGGTGAGAACTTGCGTCAGACGCACTATGATGTGGTCGGCCCGGTCCCGGTTGCTGGATGGGGTTTTGATCCCCCATTCTAAGGGGGAACGCCCCTTCGAGGTGTGTCGAGTATTGAAAAAACTTGGCAAAAGAATTAGGAAACTCACAGAGCTCGAAGCAGAGGCTGTTCCTTCCACCTTGAAGCTCTTTATTGCCATCAATGGGAAAATTCAAAAAAATATTTTCTTCCATAAAACGAAAGTTTTAATGATAAAACTCGCCATATAAAAAGAACTGTATATCTACTTTCAATTTGGGTATAAATGCTATTTTTATTGGACCATCATATGGTGCAATTAGCGTTTCACTCAATATTGACAAAATGACTATTTTGTGAAATTTGGGATTTTTTCTTGTGAAGTATAACAGCTTGATAAGTCTAAAAATCTTTTCTCGGCAAAATATACCTTCGGTGGAGTAAGTATTCATACAAAGTGCAGTATTGCAATAGAAAAACCTAAACATAACATTTTGGCGAAATTCTTGAGGGTGTATGTGGCAGAAAAATTGAACTAATGCTACTGACCTTCAAACACATTACACAAAAACTGACTTATGTAAAACCGAATTTCGTATAAAAAGAAGGAGCGGTACTTTTCAAATAAAATTTTTCACGACCAATACCTAAACGACCATTTGCGAAGTTCGGAAGGCACCCACGTGAGCAAATTTTCTTGTCTCCCGAATATTCTAGGGATTTACTGTTTTGAATGCAGTAAATCAGCGTTTTTTTTAATACATTTGAGATGGTGGCCAAAATGGCTAGGACGTTTGGCGTGGAATGACAGTTATTTGTTTTTGTAGAACTGAGTTCAAGCAAACCGCTCTATCAACCTTTTGTTTGTTTGAGAGGTATAAAACTCAGGTGCAGCCACTGCTGCGATTCTTCTTGCAGACTGTTGAAATAGATTGTACACTTAAAAACCAAAAACTATACACTTAAAAAAAACAAAAAGAGAAAAACAGGTACACACTAGCCATTTCACGCAAGTCATGCATCTTAACAAAGTGATATGAGCACAAAATGAAGACGGACACAACTAGAAGAGGTAGTCAAGGACAGTTGCTGCGATCAAAATTTATGTCTTCACTTGCGCTAGTTTTACTTTACCAAACAAGCAAACAAACAAAAACTGTCAGATCCCACGTACAGTGAGAATCGATGGTATGCAAAGCACGAATGAGGAAGAGTGATAGGTCACTTTAAAATCAGCACAACGTTAATAGGTGGAGGTAAGTTATGCCGTACATGACTTCCATGTCATGATTATCATGTTTGGACGTTTTATTTACCTTCATTTATTAACGTCACCCAATACCAACTTCGGTATATATAGAGCTAGCGAAACGGCCACGAGCGTGCTGTGAGCGTAGCATGTAGTCATGCTTTACATGAAATCCATATCATGGTTATCATATTTGCACGTGTCATTAACATTCATCGTCCATTCACGTCACGTAATACCACATTTAATATATATGGAACTAACGAAACGGCTGCGAGAACGCTATGAGCGAAGCATGTAGTCATGTTTTACATAAAACGCATAATATGATAATTGTATCGTCTCGTTCATGAAGCCAAACATGCTGCGCTGGGTACTGGTGGAAAACAGAGCCAGTTTTATTGCATACGTGTACATATATAGGATTCGGAAGGGGTGTGTCTTTAAGCCATTAACTGATAAGTTCTTCGAGTTAAGCGTTAAACAGATACGATACGCTTTCGTGGCACACGTGGAGCGCTCGGCACCCAAGATACGATACATCTTCCTCTGTTTGGAAACAAAAAAAGGACCGGGGGGGGGGGGGAAGAACGTAAACGAAAGTTGCGAGGCATACTAGTTCAAGGCATTTGCACGAAGTTCTGGATGTAGGCCAGACGTGAAGGCGCTCGACGTTGTCTGAACGACCTCCTGGGAGCTGTCGAGGACGAGACACTTGTTGGGGCAACGGGCTGTGCGGGCGCAGACGGAGCTGTCCATTCTTCACGTCGATATGCTGTCGCGTTGCTTTGCCTAGACTGTACCTCAAAGTCGGCGTCGTCGTACTCCTGGTCGTTGCGTTGAAAGGGCTCCCGCGTGAGTTGCGCCTGAGCACAGTGCCGTTTTCTGTGACGACTGTGTACGACCTGGGGTGACCAGCAGACTTGAGTACTTTAGCTTTCGTCGGCCATGTATACCTTTCTTGATCCGGACCGCATCTCCCGGGCTCAGGTGCGCCAATGGTCTCCTCGACTGGTCTGTCTAAGAGCGCCGGAGCACATCGTGGCTGGTGTTGCCTTGAACGTCAGGAATAGTTGTGCAAAGCCGTCATCCCATCAGCAGCTCAGCGGGTGATGCGCCGCATTCGTGTGGGGTGGTCCTGAAAGCAAGCAATCCCAACCAGATATCTTGTTTTGCTTCACTTGTTTTTTTTTTGAGGATGCGCTTGGTTACCTGAATGCCTTTCTCCGCGAACCCATTAGAGCGTGGGTATCCTGGTCTAGACGTTACATGCTTGAAATCATACAGTTGTAAGAACCATGCAAATTCACGACACGAAAATTGAGGGCCATAGTCAGAGCAAACTTACAACGGAATGCCGTGCCTAGCAAAAATCGCGCTTGTTACGTCTATAATTGTTTTGGCCGTGTTATCTTTGAGGAGTTCAACTTCGGGGAAGTTTGTCAGGGCGGCGTAAACGCACAGGTATACGGCCTCCCGCCGTATTCAAAAATGCCAATGCCGACGCGGTACCACGGTTGGTCCGGCATGGGGCGCATCAGTAAAGGCTCTCGAGGCTGGCTATATGCGTACTTTTTTGCAGATAGAACAAGCCTGGACGAATGATTCTATGTCAGAGTTCATTCCCGGCCAAAAAACTACTTTTCTTGGCCTGGCCTTGCTTTTGTTGATTCCCAAGTGCCCGTGGTGAATTCTTTCCAGTGCTTCGCCTTTCTTGCTAGCCGGAATAAGCACTTTGCAGTCTTTGAGAAAGACTCCTTGTACGTTTAATAACTCTCCCTCGAATATTTTCCACGGCCCCTCCAAGCGTTTTCCAGCTTCTAGATCCCGCCGCACGTTCCTTAGCTCTTCGTCTCGTGCTGTTTCCGTGGCTAACCGCCTCCATGTGCCTTCACTAACGAGTGGAGAGACTGTACTCACGGCACGTACTTCCACATCGTTGCTGTCGAGGTCGCAGGCTGTTGTCTTAGTTGTGGCACGTGACAACACGTTAGCCAGGAGGAGCTGCTTCCCTGGAACAAATTTCAATTGCGCGTCATAACGCAGCAATCTCAGAAAGAATCTTTGCCACCTCGGAGGCATGTCACCACTCGCCTTCTGGGAGATTGCGATCAAAGGGCGGTGGTCTGTTTCGGCAAAAAAACAGACTACCGTAGACGAAGTGATTAAACTTTTCACAACCAAACACCACTGCCATAGCTTCTCTTTAATTTTAAAACAACGTTGTTGTGTTTCGGTAAGCGCTCGTAATGCGTACGCCACGGGCTTCCACGTGTCGTTATGACACTGCAACAAAGCGGCACCTATTCCGTCTCGGAATGCATCACATCACACTTTTGTGGGTTTAGCTTGATCGAATACCGCCAACGCGGGCTGCATGCTTAGGTAGTTCGAGAGTTCCTTCCACTCTTTCACGTGGTTATCGGTCCATTCGAAGATTGTATCTGGTCTGATAAGCCTCTCAAAAGAACAGTTCTTTGAGCTAGTGAAGGAACAAATTTGCTGAAAGGATTGACGACACCTAACATCATTTGCACCGCGAGCTTGTCTTCTGGGGTCGGCATATGCAGCATTCAATTAATCAGCGTCAGGCTTAGCCTGATGCCTGCTTTATCCATTACGTCTCCAAGAAACTCGATTTTCAGGACGCCGATACTGCACTTCTCAGGATCGAAGGTCGCCCCGCCGCGGTGGTCTAGTGGCTAAGGTACTCGGCTGCTGACCCGCAGGTCGCGGGTTCAAATCCCGGCTGCGGCGGCTGCATTTCCGATGGAGGCGGAAATGTTGTAGGCCCGTGTGCTCAGATTTGGGTGCACGTTAAAGAACCCCAGGTGGTCGAAATTTCCGGAGCCCTCCTCTACGGCGTCTCTCATATATAGGGGTTTTGGGACGTTAAACCCCACATATCAATCAATCAATCAGGATTGAAGGTCAATCCGGCGTGTTCTGCAGCAAGCAACACAGATTTGAGACGTTCGTTGCGCTCTTCTACTGATGAACCTTATACCAGAATATCGTCCACGTATATTTTTACGCCGAGAAGGCCTTCGAAAATTTCATTCAGCGTTTTTCGGAATACTTCCGAGACGGATGATATGCCGAAGGGTAATCGTAAAAAGCGGTAGTGACCAAATGGAGCAGAGAACGTGCGAATCCGTGATGTAGAGTCATTGAAAGAGATTAGGTGAGACCCAGAGTTAGTGTCCGAGCGTGAGAACACAGTTGCACCAGCTATCTCGGATTCTAAATCTTCTCGTCGTGGCATCATGTAGTGCTCCCTTTTTATGCATTCATTGATTTTCCTATAGGGTCTATAGATAGGCGAATTTTCCCGTTTTTTTTCCCCGAACGATCACATGTGGGACTCACCCAGTCAGTAGGCTCGGTGACTCTCTTGATGATTCCGGCGTGCTCCATCCTGTCGAGTTCGTCTCGTAGTGCATCGTCGTTCATCATTTTTGTATTAGTTATTCTGCACGTCACAAAACCCTTCTCCGACACCATGGCGTTTAATGTAGGTGCTTCGTATGCTAGCTGAGTTTCGATGAGATAAAAAAAACAGGAACTAAGTCTGATCGAGTGCCGTTTTGTAAGCGCGTCTAAATGTCTCACTCAACAAGTCGCAGCGTCACGTTTGCTGAGCTTTGAAACATCAGACGTAATGACACACCTGGCTGAAATGATATCAAATCAGCCTTCGCTGGTCGCAGCATGTCAAGCGGTGTTACCGCTCCCGTTTTCCGGCATGGCCACCAAAATCAAACAAAGCGCAGCTTGTCGCATGCATGGTTCCGTCAGAGCCAACGGTACACGTCCCACTGGTTGAATGACTGGCACAGTGTTGTCTTGAAGCACCGTGTGATATACTTATTTTCATGCAGCCAGTTCCCGTGAAAAGACGACGAAAGTCTTTCGCAAGTTCTTCACGGCTGTCGTTTGATACGCCGTGAACACGTGAGAGCAATCCGAGACTTTCGCTTGCTTGTATATAGGCCCAGGATTGCTTGACGATCTTTGTGTATACTACAAAAAAATCGAGAAGAATAGCTTGGTCACCAAGCGTCACTTCCGTACGGATGACTCCAAGATGCTTGATTGTGCCTCTACCGTACGAATGTATAACCACGCTACCCTGCTTCATTTCAGGGCTTGGGTGCATCATATTGTATATTCCAACGGGCAGCAAGTTGGCCTGAGACCCAGTATCTACTTTAAGTTCGACCGAAACGTTGTTTACGTTCATTCGAACCGTCCAATCACGTTAGTTTATCACTCCTCTTGTCGACACCTCTAAAACGCTGAAGTCATCTTCATGCCCTTGAGTTTCGCCAACCAGCGCCGAGGACCTGCAGCAAATTGCAAAATGGTTCCTCTTTTGGCATTTTCTGCAAGTTCGTCCGAACGCAGGACAGTTTTCAGGCTGATGTGTACGGCCACACCTGGAGCACGTGTACATCTTCACATGCACAGTTTTGGGGTTTGGGCCTGCGTTGCGAACGGCGTCTCTTTGTTTTTGACCTCGTTCTCACGTTTCTTGGCGAAGCGCTGACGTTTCGGCTGCTCAGACAACGTCGAGCGCCTTCACGTCTGGCCTACATCCAGAACTTCGTGCAAATGGCTTGAACTAGTGTGCCTCGCAACTTTCGTTTATGTTTTTCCCTCGTCCTTGTTTTGTTCCAAACAGAGGAAGATGTATCACGGAAGATGTTTTCGCCTTCTGTGAAGCTCAGCGTATTAAACATCTCGATGGCGTCTTCACCTGCTGCACTGAGAAGGAGCGCTGTCTTTGACGATACTGATCGCTGCTTGTCACTGGGTTCAGATGCCGCAAGGAAAAGCTCGAATCTCTTCTTAAATGTCTGCCAATTCTTGCTTGCTTCTCCCGTCGCGTTCAGCGGCCCAGACAGCCTTAACGAATCAATTGCGTATTCCTTGCAGCGCTGGCCGTCGAAGATCAACACCTTGCTTTGATACACATCCCACTTCTGACACCATGTATCATCTCGTTCATGAAGCCAAACATGCTGCGCTGGGTACTGGTGGAAAACAGAGCCAGCTTTATTACATACGTGTACATATATGATTTGGAAGGGGTGTGTCTTTAAGCCATTAACAGATAAGCTCTTCGATTTAAGCGTTAAACAGATACGATACGCTTTCGTGGCACACGTGGAGCGCTCAGCTCCCAAGATACGATACAATTATCAAATTTGGACGTATCATTTACCTTCGTCATCTATTCACTTCCCGTGATACCAAATTTGGTACATGTGGAGCTAGCGCAACGGCTGCGAGCGCGTCATGAAGGGCCCAATATACTCCGACGCAATGCTGACGCATGCGCAGGCTGGGCGCAGCGACGCCACGCTAGCAAAACGCAAGGACTCTGTAGTGTGACGCCAGGCGCGACCAGGTTCCGTCGGCGCGGCCCGGTGGCAACCGGCGTGAAATGTGAAATGTTGAATTTCGCGCCGACGACGTTACTTAGACAGCACCGCGTCTACCTCTCTTGGTGACGGAGGGGCGCCGTGTGCGCTCAAACGCGCATGCGTCAAAGCAACGCAGCTTGGCGCGCGTCTGCGAGTATAGGGCATGCAGATCCACAATGAAGGTCAGTGGGCAGATCCACTGATCTCTACTAGGGGGATATCGGCTCCCGGCGTGGCATCGCCGGCGTGACGCGATAAAACGAACACCGGCGCGCACACGCGCCGGCGGCTCATTTTGAAGTGTAATGGCGCATTAAGTGCGGCGTACATTAATGTTCTTACATGATTGATATGTGGGGTTGAACGCCCCAAAACCACCATATGATTATGAGAGACGCCATAATGGAGGGTTCTGGAAATGTCAACCACCTGGGGTTCTTTAACGTGCACCCAAATCTGAGCACACAGGCCTACAACATTTCCGCCTCCATCGGGAATGCGGCCGCCGCAGCCGGGATTCAATCCCACGACCTGCGGGTCAGCAGCCGAGTACCTTAGCCACTAGAGCACCGCGGTGGGGCAATGTTCTTACATGACCCGCATCTCGTGATTATCATGTTTGCACCAGTCACATACCTTCGCCATCCATTCACGTGACGTAATACCAAATTTCGGCATATGTGAAGGTAGCGAAACGGCTGCGAGCGCATCATTAGTGTGGGACGTAGTCATGTTGTTACATGACACGCATGTCATGATTATGATATTAGCACCAGTTACATACCTTCGTCATCCATTCACGTCCCGTAATACCGAATTCGGTTCTTAAGAAGCTAGCGAAACGGCGCGAACGCATCATGAGCATGGCACGTAGTCATGTTGTTACATGACACGCATCTCATAATTATCATAATTGCACCAGTCGCATACCTTCGTCATCCATTCACGTCCCGTAATACAAAATTCGGTATATGCAAAGCTAGCGAAACGGCCGCGAGCTCAGCATGAGGGTGGCATGTAGTCACGTTGTTACTTGACACGCATATCATGATTTTGATGTAACGGTCTGTCACTTGTGTTCGCCATGCAGTCATGTCATACCATACCAGTTTTGCAACATATCATATGAATGAAACCACTGCAAGAGCAGCAAGACCGTGACATGTAAATCATGACATTTATGACATACATGTCGTTATTTTCGTGTTATGACTAGGAATTTATGTTCTTCATGCAGTCATGTTATAGCATATCAAGTTTGGTATCGATACCATTACCCAAACGGCCAGGAGAGCTAGAAGTCGTAGACGGCTAGATAGATAGATAGATAGATAGATAGATAGATAGATAGATAGATAGATAGATAGATAGATAGATAGATAGATAGATAGATAGATATGCTCAAAGTCGCCGAAGTTCGCCAAGAAATTCGTTGCATTTAAAAGGAAGTTTGCACTAGCCGTGCAAAGCTTAAAAAACAGCGAATGTGGTTGATCGGGCAAACATGGTCTTCTGTGGCCTTCTTTGCTCATGCTAGGTCTTTCCTTGGCGTAGACTGCGTCGAGTCGAACCACAGCCTGTCACAGACCCCGCAAAGATGCCTTAACTCCAGTGCCACAACTAACGTGTCAAGCTGGCTGTGGCACCCCCACTATAGAAGCACGGATCGCTATAGTACTCGGCTCGCGCCACTCCTGGCAAGCCCAGTGCGGGGGCTGCGTGGAATGCCTTCGTGGACGCGGCTGCTAAGCAACGCTGTGGAGGATTTCTTTGCGGACACTCAACGTTTTACCTCCAGATTTGAGAGCCTCGCTCATTAGAAAAAAAGAAAGAAAAAGGCCAGTCTATATTGAACACTTGGTAACTTCCCAACAGACACTTCTGTGTTAACGTATAACGTCTTTCTTGCAGCCGTGTCAGGACTCGCTTGCTGGATTCCGTGCCGAGCGGTTGTGCCCTCGCGATCTCCGACGTCAGCGTAGCTCTGGCCGACTAGGCTCGCCCTACGTCGATCTCCTGACGCCGATATCCGACGACAGCGTAGCTCTGACCTACTGGACTTGCCCTACGCCATCCCCTGACGCCGACAAGAGCTCTCGCAAGTGGTGCCCCGTCCTCGGACTCCTGTGACCGTGTTTCCATCTTTCCTACCTCTCCTATCCTTCATATGTTCTCGCTCGCTGTCCCAGTGCATCTTTCGCTCTCTCTCTATTCCTTTAATTCTATCCTTTTAATCCCTCCTCACCCCATCTCTTGTGAGCTACTGTTGAGGTGTCGCATCCTGATGCAGGCAGTTACGGGGCTCACTTTTCTCTTCTTGTCCCTCTTATAACCACTTTTCTTGCAGCCGTGTCACCTGCAAGAAAGACGTTGTCTGTGTGCACATGTATAGCTCGTGAATCTCCCCAGCTAACCGAATGCTCGAAGTTTTTCAGTAGTACAGCCAAAGCTGGAAGCACCCTCGCATGTGGCACCAATTAACTTTTGCGTTTTGAGCGGGCACGGGCTCACTGGCTGTCAGCCTCAAATGTGGCCTCGGATAAAAAAAAATCGCAATGCATTCACCTTGGAGAGTGGGCGGAGCTTGACGAGTTTCGTCTCCTATCAGAAACGGTGTCACGTCGTTTCGCTTTGCACCGCGGCACCGCGCTGGCATGAGTAACTAAATGATAGCGTTTACAATGGGACTTTGATGAAAAACAAAAACAATGAAAAAAGCGAATAATTCGTTAACCGCTGGATTTGGGACACTCTGTATGAATCATGCGCAAAGCGGCACTTCTTCGGCACAGCGTGCTGTCCAAGGTCGAGCAAGCTTCAGAGAAAGATATATGCAGTGGCGACTGCCTACATCTTGACCGTGGCATCATCGTGTGCGTGCGCGCGTTTCGGCGTAAGAGATGTGGGCCACGCGACACGGCATCGCAATCGGAACCGTACTCACCGCGTCCGAGCAACCCTCTGTGAGCAGTTGCTCTTAATAACACGTCTCGCGGCTAGGCGGTAAACGACACCCCGGGCTTGTGGTACCTCTGTTCCTCGCTGTACTCCCAACATGAGCATTGCGTGGTCACGGACCTTCCCGACGAGCGAGTGACGCCTGTCAAATAAGAGCAAAACACGTGCGGGACCATTATAGTTCAGTGCTATTCGCTCGGCGTGAATAACAGCTTGCTGACATGGTTTGCTTTTCCCGAGGTCC
The DNA here is from genome assembly GCF_043290135.1 of Rhipicephalus microplus. Classification (NCBI taxonomy): domain Eukaryota; kingdom Metazoa; phylum Arthropoda; class Arachnida; order Ixodida; family Ixodidae; genus Rhipicephalus; species Rhipicephalus microplus. Next base: position 21,300,829 of record NC_134703.1, read on the forward strand.
ATTGAGCCTATGTAATATAGGCAATTACTTAGAAGTCACCCCGCCGTGGAGATATTTTTTGTTGGTTTGTCGTGGTGTATTCAGCGTTTCGGGTTCCGAGCAGATTGAGTGAGTGACTGCAATCGTGTCAAGTATACGCACGATGGTCATTTATGAGTCGTGTGTTGCGGCTGCAACTTTCGGAGAACGCGTGGAAACTGTCGCTGCATATGTTGCGCTGTGTACACATTTGCTCTGTCCTATTAATCTTCCCAGAAGCCGTTACGCAGTCATTAAAGCCCCTTTCTCCGAGTGCACATCGTTGCGTCCTGTTTCTGCGACGTGAAGTTTAGCCTTGACTGCGCGTGCAGTGTAGTCTGCGCCAGGCAAAATCGACCATAATTTTATATTGTTACCATGAGTCAAAAGTAAACGAACGTGACAGACACGAACACGTTTATTCAATGAAGTGTTTCATCAACGTAAAACAATTTATTAGTCAATCTCTGAGTGTAGATTTTACCTTCAATGGAGAGTTATGTGATCAACTGAATCAGTGAGGACCAATTACTTTCGCAGATGTTTATTTCAATACTTTTGCCAAGCCAAACGTAAGACGTATGACCAAGCGAATCAACAATCACATGCGATGTTTGAAAATGCCCAGGGTAAGTGTTTTTAGCGTGCATCACTCTTCAAACGCACTGCATGAAGCGATGCGTTGATGATCGTCATTATAGTGACGTGTCACGCTAAACATAATCTTTGAACATTCTACGGGCACTTAATTTGATATGTGGGGTTTAACGTCCCAAAACCACCATATGATTATGAGAGACGCCGTAGTGGAGGGCTCCGGAAATTTCGACCACCTGGGGTTGGTTTAACGTGCACCCAAATCTGAGTACACGGGCCTACAACATTTCCGCCTCCATCGGAAATGCAGCCGCCGCAGCCGGGATTCGAACCCGTGACTTGCCGGTCAGCAGCCGAGTACCTTAGCCACTAGACCACCGCGGCGGGGCACGGGCACTTAATTTTGAAAGTGATCAAGATTAAATACATGAAAGCTCCTCCTAAGTGTCAGAGAACACACCCGAGTGTCACTGCATGCGTCGGAATGATCATGAAGGCAGAAATATTTTGTTTTCAAAAGTCAAATTTATTGCTTCAAATAGCTTTGTGCTAGCATTGTTGTCATGAGTTCAAGTTGACCCCAGATAACTTATTTGTTGCGTTTATTCGTTTTCGCTCGTTGCTTGTCGAACATCTTTTTTTTTTTTACAGCGTGCTTTTATAAGAATTCGGAAATATTTCCCCGCAACGCTCAAACATGTAAGTGCATATTATGAAAAGTAAATGCGAAAGATAACAGACCATGAAGATTTAAGCCAGGCTGTGATTAAGCGTGGACAAAAGCACTCGTTCAGCCTATATCGTCTCCAAGTTCCTCTGCTTTATGTGTTTTTTAGAAGCACGTAACTGGCCCAACAGACGTCGATGAGACAATATAATAACGACACATTTTGTTCATGATGAAACAAGCGCCGAAAAGTGCAAACACTCAGAGACACAGTACACCAACCGACTTGTACCAACATGCTCAACTGGCAGTCATCCTAGAAAATTTGTGGCATGCTTGCTGCCACCACACGAAAGACAAAGAAACGATTATGTTAATGTAACATTGTTGGTGACGCTGAGGTGTAACAGGATAGATGTATAACGTTTTGGCCACAAATGACAGGGTGAAGCGGTTGATGCTCGTACTCCAGTTTTTAATGATACACCAACCAAGCGTGGATCGGCCCGGAAATCGCTCAACTGTGAGTAATAAATTACATGAGACAATGCTGCCAAGCTCGTAACAATGTAATGATATTTATGACGGGTCTTACAGCGCCACGCGCTGGTCTTCGGTAACAGATATGCTGTGAAACGACACACCATCGCCGCAAATTAGTGGCTTGCGTACAAGCCAGTTCACTGATAACGAAGCGGGAGTAACAAAAAATGTACTACGACGAATCGACGTAGGACATACCAACTCACCAATACATCATAAAAAAGTTTGTAAGTTTATATCTTTACGACTTTAATCACAGTTGCGTCGGATGTCATCGAATTCTCTTGGAAATGCAGTTTCAATAGATGCAGTCAGTTTTGCGTATATATGCTCGTCACTACTGGTAGCCAACTAGAGAATTTATATGGACTTTATAGCCAAGCCTGATAACTTGTGCGAGATCCGTAGAAAATGACGAACGAACCTGCTGTATAGAATTCTGCAATTAAGCTTTGCTTGCTCGCACTCGTACGAAGTGTGTGCGATTAAGCTGACGTATATGTTGCGTTTAATAGTGGCTTGGTAGCGTTTCAGCTGGGCTGACCACTTCGTCTTAGAGCACTTCTTAGCTGTGCTGTCTTCTTTTTCGTTTTCCCGTTGTTCATGCTGTTTTGCCAGAGCCTCTACCGAAAGATGGTAGATCTTTGTGTAGTTTAAGGAATATGTAATTGTGAGTATGGATCGTGGATGTATTTGAAATGAACGAAAACTCAATTCCTGTAATCTGACGGGAATATTATGTTTTTTTTCTTTCATCACATTTTGTTTGTGCCCGAGTTTAAATAAAAGAAACAAAAAAGTTTGGAGTCATTCGCAAACCACACTTAAAATGAGAGATGAAAACAAAGGGAAAAACAGTATGATGTACATGACACTTCTAGCTCACTCCCCTACGTACTCGAAATATGCATTATGTGCGTTTGACGATGAGCTACTAGAACTACTTGATGCGCGTGGCTGCCTAGAAGAGGGATCAGAAATCCATCCGAGCAGTGTTACGCCAGAGATCGTAGTTGTGAAAGGTCCTCCAGAAAGAGCAACCCTCCGTTCTTGGTCCTGTCTCAGTGGTGAATCCTTTAGAAGACATGTCAAGGTACAACGGCCGCTTTGCCGAGTACTTGGGCCACGGCTCCCCAGACGGTGTCTTTGGTTTCCTGCGAACGAGGATACTCGGCGGTTAGAACGACACTATAGAGAGCAACATTGGGTAACATTAGCTAGATCTCACATGTACGGAATGTTTCCCTTGTATAACGTGAAGTTGTGTTAAAACTGAATAAAAAAGTTAGAGGTATACCCGAATTGAAACGTGATTCACGCAGACTTCGTACATTATCGCATGTGCACAAACGGACGCAAGAAACGTGTCGATATATATAGGAGCACGAGCCCGTACGTTCAGACACAGTAAGAAACTAATAAGCATTTTCATTCTTGCGAGACCTCTGTGCGCGACATGTTTCCATATGTAAATAGAATAAACGAAAGAAAGAGCGAAGGAGACAGAGAAACAGAGCGCGTGCACACACAAGACAAACATTGCTGACACGTCAGTGATGTAGCCGTTCATGCAGGTTTGTTTTTTATGAAGGGGAAAAATTTAAAAACGAAAGGAAGGACAACAAAAGAGAGACGAAAGAAGGGGAGTGTTAACCAGTCTCTAGCATAACCGGTACAATGCTCCCCAATCCCTTTTCATAGAACAGTGAAAATGGATTGGGGAGCTCGAAAGAAAGTAAAGAGAAAGATCAATATATTATTATGGGCATGCGTTTGACAGGGAGGGATTTCGTATTAACTTCGACCTACTAGGGTTCTTTCACGTGCAAGTAAATCCAACTACGCCAACGTCGTAGACGATGCGGCAGCCGTGGCTGGGGTTGAACCCGTGGCTCACGCAGTGGGTAACGTACGTTGATATTGCGAATTGCGACCTTTTAAAGAAGAGCTGGCTAGTCCCTTCACGTTACAGGACCGTAGTATGCCTTCGTACGTAGACAAACATATGTGTGCGCAAAAATGTAACTCACCCGTTCTTCGCAAACGACACCCAGGCGTCCATCATGGCGACACTTAGCTCCTTTTCAACAGTCGTGTACCTTTCGGGGTGGCGAAGAGGTCGGCCGAAGACGAACGGGATCTCGTCAAAGTGGGTCGCTGAAGCCCACATGGGTCTCTCCTGCCTTGCGATAGCGTGGCTGAACCGATAGAAGTAAACCGTTGCGTTGTGGTCTGCGAGAGCTTCGGCAAAGTACCTCGTCGGACAGGTGTAGAGGTAGTCGCCGATGAATTCGAAAACGTATTCCCTGTTGTGCAGGACGTCCATACCTCTTAAGTTGGACGCGTAGTAGTAATACACACCCTCTGTAGCCTGCGAACCTAAGTGCTTTCTGAAGCCGTATTCATTGAAGAACAACTTTATATAGTTCAACAGCTTCAGAGAAGTGAACTCGCTCGAATTGACGAACGTCCTCCACCTCATATGGCGTAAGAACTCCCACGCGCCTTCGTTGACGTTCGAACCAATGAGGACGTCAGCCTCGTTGAAGAGCCCCATGCTAAATGCCATGTGCGGGTTCAGTGGTAGGAACTCGTTGTCGAACGTCGGGCCGTACATGTGGTAGACGTCTTCGACGCCACGTCTCAGCACGGCGTCGGCGAGCGCCTTCTCGAACTCGTCGTCGATCTGCTTTCGTGTTCTCGTCGTGCAGTTGCGAGCCCTCTTCACCGACTTCGTGTTGAGCGGCACGTGCCCTTCCATCATGGAACTAGTCCGCAGCTTCCAGAAGGGGCCTCCACTTTGCAGTATGACTCGCCTGAAAAGTCCCGTGCTCAGCGGAGATATCATGTGCATGGCTATCGAAGCCGCCCCCGCGTCCTGCCCGAAAAGAGTGATGGCACTCTTGTTGCCACCGAAAAAGACGATGTTATCCTTAACCCACCGCAACGCCATGTTCTGGTCGTGCAGACCCTGGTTCCCGGGAGCCTCCTCCGAGGCGGCGTTTAGAAAGCCCAGTCTTCCGAGGCGGTAGTTCATGGAGACGACGACGACGTCTCCGTACGCGGCGAGCATGCCACCATCGTAGAAATCCCAGCTTGACGAACCCAACACGAAGTCACCGCCGTGGATCCACACCATGACGTCTCGAAGTCCGGCGGCGTTCACTTGCTTTGGGGCCCATATGTTGAGGTAGAGGCAGTCCTCGCTGCAGTTGAAGGACTTTCCTGGCATGGGAGGCCAGCCGAAGGGGTTTTGAGGACACTGGTTTGGTCGCTTCGTCGCGTTTAGCGTACCCGGCCAGGGCTCGATCGGAAGAGGCTTCCGCAGGCGCAGGTGACCGACGGGAGGTTCAGCGTAGGGTATGCCAAGGAAGACGTTCACGCTCTTGCCCAGGTATTCGACTGTGTCGCCAGAGACGGTGCCGCTGCGAGTGGTCACCACGGGAACGGTCTTGTCGTCGTTGGCTATTGTGCGACCGTTCACCACTTCGGTGGCGTCGGAAGCCCATTCAGCGTGGATCACCAGGCAGAGCAGCGCGATCTTGTACGCTATCCAGAGGAGGCTGGCCATCTGTGTTGGAAGGTAAGCAATGTTACTGTGAACGTGCCAATCAATCAATCAATCAATCAATCAATCAATCAATCAATCAATCAATCAATCAATCAATCAATCAATCAATCAATCAATCAGTCAATCAATCAATCAATCAATCAATCAATCAATCGATCGATCAATCAATTTTATTGAGCTCATAATCAGATCAAGTTATGTATGGAAAAGTGCTTATAATTACTTTTGAGTGCGTGGATTGACTAATTTTGAGATAAAATAACAAAACGTAAATCATGCAGCAGAGAGATGAACAGGTGAGCCTCTAACAGTGGTATCTACAAAATAAACGCCACCTATGCAACCTTACCGGCATATTCCTTTAATAATTGTCACCCACGCAAAATATCCACGGCAGGAATACATCTAGAGAATTCCATATGCGTAGCAGATATTTGAGTTAGGCTCCGAAGCATACTGCATGCCCATGAGAGACGCCATAGCTAAATCATTTATGTTAGCTTTGATCAGCTGGCATTTCAGGAGCGCGAAAATATTTGTCAACTATAGTTCTCGCTTAACAGCATACTTGTACACGTTATGTTTCCTTTGAAATGTAACAGTGGTGACCTACAGCTCCAGAAAATGTGCAATACTACTTTTGCGTTATTTTCCTTAAAATTTTTATTGCCGTAACACAATCACCCAAGTTTACTGAAAATACAACAAACCACCGCGACTTGCATGGTAGTGAGAAGGTTGGAGGCTCGCGTGAAGACGGAAGGGCTTATTGCGGCTTTCTTGGCATCATTGTCTGCGAGTTTTCATTACATTTTGTGATATAGCGTTTGCACGTACTCATCTTTCAACAGGAGTTGTTTCTTAAGCTTCGTCTTGACTAATTCTTCCACGTGTCCTCGTTAAGAGTTCAGCTGCTACAATGAATATTACTATATCAGTTGTATGCGCTAAATAGCTTGTTTGGCGCATGTATTGATATAGTGTTTAATGTAGCAGCTGAAATACCGATATTAACGTTGAAACACCTTATGCAACAGCTCGGGGTTGCATAGTGCACCAGTGCTAATCCGTCTCTTCTATGAAGCGTAGCGCTTTCCAGTTGCTGGCGCTTGGATTAAGGCGTTGCAGTTAAGGCCAAGAAAATGAGAAGAAAAAAAGAGGCTTCTGGTAGAAAACCTTAGTCAGACAAGACGGGGGTTCCCTATAAAGCAGTGGCATATTTTTAGGTGTGAGAACTGCCGTAAAATATTAGTTAGAACTCGATTTTGAAAAAAAATAAAAGAGTAATTGATTCCCAGTAATCAATTTCGAGAAAGTATAATTTAATCGCCCAGAACGTAAGAGTATTGAAAAAAAATAATCGATTATATTACAAAATCGATAAAAATTTAATTAATTGCTTGTAACATCTTGCATACAATTCTGGATAACACCATCACGTCAGGGCTTCATGCTGCGCGCAATGAAACAAAGAATTGTAAGGGTTAAGTAATGCACTGAATTATTTGACAGCCATGACAAGGCTGACCAATGTGGCTGCGGTAAGAAAACACTTAACACCTAAAAATATAAAAAAAATTTCGAGCAGCTGAAAATACTAGCTATTATATTGTCTCCGTCTTCTTGACTGTGCATAAGTTGCTGGCAGGGCATTGCCATTAAAGTGCTCTGTATACATGTAGATTCAAATGTCCTTTCTTGGGTACATAAATGTAATGAAGAGGATGTAGATTGAAATGAGCGAGAATGAGACTATAATAATAAACTTTCACTTGAACATACTACGTGAACATTGGTCCTTCACATTGTAGTATGTACAGTCTGTTCCCCACTTAGAGGAAACCTCGTAGCGCGTGGCCTCACGATGCAGCCATGATGAGGCCAAAGCGGCCGTCCCGCGACGGCAGCAGCTCGCGCATGCGCAGACGCTTGAGGGGCTTTGTGTTGGAAGCGGTTGAATCGCGTGGTCGGCTACGACTGCGCGCGCTGGCCGCATTTGTCAGGCAGCGGGCGAACTTAACCGTTCCTTGGGGAACTGGGCACATGTTTCTCATCGTGTCGCGACTCGCAGTACGCATCACTGCCGTCCAAAACGAGCACCGTGATCGCTGCCGCTGAGGACAGGTGCGCTTTTCGGCTGAGGACACGTGTGCATTTCGGCTGAGGACACGTGTGCATTTCGGCGCCGACAAGTGTGTGGTGCCTCAAGTAATGAAATGCCATCGAGAAGAAGCACGTTCAGGTCGTTATCTTAGCCTACAGCATTCCTGAATTTCTTCTCGTTTCTTTATTTGTTGTTGTTGTTGTTGTTGAACCCACATATAGCTTGCACGGCAGTCGCTGTAGAGTGCTTCGTTTTTTTTTCTTTTTAGCTTGAAATAAATATCTCGCACGGTACACGTGTTCATTACGGTATTCCACGTCAAAGCATTCTGCACACGCATAAAAAAAGTATACGTGAACGCACTCAGTACCGCGGCGTTTTGAAATAACAACCAACGTACGATGTTTCTAGAACTCCATTTTCGCCAAAGAAGACTAAGAGCTTGACATCGCACAACGTTTAGTACAGCATATCGGCTTATATATATATAATTGTCGCGGCAATGATGAAACCAGCAGGTTGCCCGACAATGTGGCCATCGCGCACCGCCGTCGCAGAAGATGTGGTTCAAGAGCACGATCCTCAAGCGTCTGCGCATGCGCGAGCTGCTGCCCGCGCGTGGCTGCAGCGCTGGCCGTATTGCGATGCCATGCACTCCGAGATTTCTCCTAAGTGTGAAGCAGACTGTACGTTCGAACAAATGAAGTACCTGCTTCAACGTTTTAATGCCTTAAAACAAATATAATAAATATTTGACGGAAAAATATTTTATTGACAATGCGCGCTGTCTTTATAAGCGGTTGAAAATCATCGCCAGTGCGTGTTGTATACAAGTTTCATCTGGGCGCTTAAATTTGACGTCATTACGGATGCTAACAACCTGCTGAACTCAGAATAAAAGTGACTGGACGCACCACGGTTATGCTGTATACAGAGACCTGTAGAATGTTTTCGGTGCTGTACTCATGTCAGTGGCGCAAGAACATCTCAGCACACGCGAGGAGCATGTCAGGTTTTGCAGAAACAGGGTTGGTTGGCTAGCGAAGGGACAGGTCATAAAAAAATGGCCAATGGATAAGCGATGGATAAGTAGTACGGATACGGCTAACTTATCGACAAAAGTCCAGTTTATCTTCCTTATGTAGCTATACATTGTATCTGGGCCATACACCTGAATCGCGACTTCGAAGAATGCAGGACTACTTGCCAAAATGTTGGCTTCAGCGATAATTTAAGATTTGTTGAAGGATTATTTCGCACTGTCGGAAATACGTACGCTGACCTACCAACAGTGGTCTAGCGGTTAAGTTCTCGAGCGCTTACCCGTTGGCCACAGGATCGAATCCTGGCCGCGGAGGCCGCATTTCAACCAGGGCGAAATGCTAAAGGCCCTTGAGCTTAGATTTAGGTGCAAGTTAAAAAAACCCCAAGGTGGTCGAAATTTTCACTATATACCGCGTACCTGATGTCACCGTCGTTTCTGGAAGTAAAACCCAAGCGATTATTATTAATACTACCACGATAACGATTATCTACGCTCACAAGTCGCGACCAACCAAGTAGCGCATGGTGCAACCGTGCGGGGTGCCCATCCAAAAAGGAATCTCACCTGTTGCGTAGGAAGGTGTGACCTTGGTCACACGCCGTCGGCTTTGCCTTCTTGCCGCCGAAACGCGCCAATGTCAAGGTTGCGTAAGCCTCGGGCGAAGAGCGCGGCGACGGCTTCGTTGCCCACACAAAAGCGCAGTCGGCGAATCTTATCGCGCAGCAACGGTGTTTCTCCTCGACTCGCTCTCGATTCGGCGCAGTGCCGAAAGTGTGCGGGCGTTCGCCGTTCGGCGGGACGCTTCCGCCTGTTGTGCGGAGGCGCGGCGTGGCCCTCCTCGAAACGGGCGGCGAAAATGTGGCCCTGCGGGGCCCCGAGTTCAGGCATCCCGCCAGCATTGCTAGGGCGTGGCGCTGCGACCGTTCTCCGGAAATCGCCTGTGAACGCATGCATGCATAAGCAGGCCTGGTCTGCGATCGAGGTGCGAACGAAGACATTCCTGCGAGGCGTTGACCCTGGCCGTCTAGGGGAGGCCCGGGCGACCGAAACAGCCAGCCTTTCCTCCGCGAGGGCAAGAAGATGCGACGATAGAGCTCGCGACGCAAGGCCAAAAAACCCGGAAGCCGCCGGCGGCGCTCGCGTGTCGTTGCGTCTTCGTCGATGCGAGTGTCGATTACGCTTTGCCCCATTGACAGGTTTCCGGTACATCTCTCTCTCTGCTGCGCGGCTCGGCTGTTTGCTTTCTACGCTACGAGCGCTGTTTACTTTAGCTCACTGACCGCAATTTACATAGAACACACTGAGCTGGTAATGGGAACATTACTAGCTCACTAAGGCCAGTTAGGTTAACCAGTTATTAGACAGGCTGACTTGCCTGTTCTGGGAAAAGGAGAGAGAGAGAGAGATAAAGATACAAGGAAAGGCAGGGAGGTTAACCAGACGCATATCCGGTTTGCTACCCTGCACTGAGGAAGGGATAAAGGGGAGAAAAGAGGTTGCAGAGAGATCAGAAGGTACACACAATCACGAGCACACTCGGGGAGCACACACAGTCTACAGGCGGTCACTCAGGTTTGTTGACTTTAGGTAAAGTAGCAGTGCTTTAGTTGCTTTCTGCGCAACTGAGCTGCATAGCACTCTTGTACACTGTCATTCTTTATGAAAGGGAACACGCGATCGCGTGACCGGCTATCTTCAACAGCTGCCTACAGTATTTTGCAGCGCTTGTCCAGCGGCCATAACTCGTTGTTTTGTTTGCCAATAGACGACGTCAAAAGCCAACGTCTTTTCTATTGCTGTCGGTTGATGATGGTCCTGTAGGTAGCCGTCGCAAAGCGCGGCCCGCGCGCTCACGTGTTCCCTTTCATAAAGGACGATAGTGTACACATGTTGCGAGTAAAGTAGCTCAACTAGCATAGATATGATGGACCGCGTTCGTGGTTTCTATAAACTTAATTTTCCGGCTTCCGTTGGCTTTGTGGTGTTACAAATGTACTTTTTTTGCTAAAGTTGATTTTCGTATAACTGCGCAATATTTTTTTTTCTGTACTAAGCTGGGAAGAAAGAGGCTTCCGCAATTGGGTGTGAAGGTGAAGTACAAAACCGTCCGTGCACTTTGATTTAAGTGCGCCTTCAGGACGACCGTTAGGTCCTGTGTGAATATTTCTATGTCCTTGCTTTGTTCCGCCATATTATGTATTCCAGTCAAAACCAGCTATCACAAATTTCAGCATTAATTTCAAAGAGCCCAAGGGTGTCAAAAGTAACCCGCAATTCCCTATTATATCCGCAGTTCAGTCCCACAAACTTGTCCTACATTCGACGCATTAAAACGAGATGAGTTAAATGTATGCTTGATATATTTCAGTGGATAAATCCTCCACAGTCACTGCGCCACGCATATTGATCGCGTTTTCGTCACACATGTAAAAATATTAACAAAAAAAGATGAGAAATCCTTGCTTTCTCTAAGACGTAGTGGCTTGAAATATGCCCGTCCTTGAATTACATACAAGGGAGCAAAAGCTTAAGGTAATGTGCGCGAAAGTGACGTATGTTTGCTCGGCACACTTATATGCTTTATGCGGTTGGTAAACGGTCACAGCAGTGCATATACTTTTATTTGATCTTTGTTATTTTTTTACGCAAGCTCTGACTTTAGCAGAGATTACGTAACTTCGGAATATTAAAGACGGAAAAGTTTAGGCCGGGAATCCTCTTTCCACACATCTGTCCTTCGAGTATTCTTCTAAAACAGGGCATATCAGTGTCCTTTTGTACGTTACAGCCGGTGTGAGCCATGTTCTAATTGTCGCTAACAAGCGCGCGTCGGGAATTGTAGCAAAATTTCGCTCACAAGAGCGCAAACTGGACCTTACAATAGCTCGATATTCAACACGGGGACACAAGAGGAAAGACGGACGAGCTCAACGAAAATATGCGCAATGCTTGAGAAGGCTTTTTGCCCATTAATTACCGCTCCTGTGGTTGCACCCCCCTGTTTGAGAAAACTCCAATGATCGGCAGACATCAGGACCAGCCCACTCACGAAATCATCGAAGCCGCCCATATCGCGCAAGAAGGTTCATTATGCATTATCATGGCATCTGTATGTTTATCAACAAAATAATTATCTATTTTGAAAGGGCGTGTGTGCTCATCTTGTTATGCTTTATATATGTTTTTCTGTATAAATTTACCTCTCGTGTTGAATAAAAATTCAGGTGCTAGTTAGTGCTTGTCCAAATCTTTTGTGTCCCCGTGTTGAGTATCACGCTGTTAGTACTTCATAATGCAAAACCAACTAGCACAAAGCTTCCGTTTATTAACTTACAATAACATCTCAATTACGTTTTTGAGCGTGCCACTGTGTGTCTCGTAGGAAATTGTTTTACGATGTGACCGTTCTGAACGCCGTCCAAGTTACAGGCACTCGAAGATGCATGCCTCACTAAATAATCTGGGACGTAAAGAAAGAGCAAGAGTTTTCTTAAAAGCACTCAACTACGAGTTCGCTCCGGGACCAGTTCGTTGAAATGTGCCCTTTGCGCATAAATTTAAAAAAATGCGCAAGGTCTGGGGATGGATACCGGTGCCACTGCATTCCAAGACGAATGGTATACACCGGCTGAGATTACCAGGAGGCTCTCTACCAGGGGGTGGCCGCTTACATTACCACGAATGTCACTGTACTCGTCAAAAACGGCTGCGTACTTCCTTAGCTCTTTAGCACAGGGAGTGAACGCGGCGTATTTCATAGCATTATATTGCAAATAGTCTGTACTTAAGAATCTCACGGCGACAATTATGGTCTTAGGAATAGTTTTCACATACTCATGAATTTGGTGTCAAAGGCCTTCTCTGACAAAATTTGGCAATACAAAACGTGGAACCTCGTTATAGCTAAAATTGACATTGAGAATTATCGGTTATAGCGAACAAAATACGAACTTCGGTTGGTCAAGCTTCACCTCAGTGACACTCTCTTTCTGCAACAAAACTACAAACGCGGTAGCCGCCGTTGTGTCGGCTGGGGGCTGAAACTCCCCTCCCATGTATTCGCATAGGCTGCGGCAGCGCCACTTTTACCACTGGTGGTTGCCGGGCATTCTACAAGAAATAAATAACGAACAGAAAATTTCTTTCGTGACGTCACTGGTGATGACCCGAAATAGAGGCTAAAGACTAAAAATCGAGAGCAGGAAGCTTGCCGTGGAAGCCCTTCTTTCTCACTTCGCAAGCAAGCAAAATGCGCCCGTGCCTTCTTTCAGGTCAGCTGCATGGCCGCTTGGGCGATGCGGCCATTCATAAAATTTTGATAATTTAAAAAAAAGTTTGTGTTTTTTGAAGAGGCGAAAGTTAAGCTGACTGATTTCTCAGTAAAACGGAAATCGATCAACACAAATAAAAACGCCAGGCCTGCGTGAAAGGCGCAGCACCGTCACAGAGAAAGCTAGAAGAGCATCCTTTTAGAGTTTTTTCGAAACACTCATGGGATAACTGCTGCAAGCACACTTGCTTGATGCTCACTAGGGTATTAATAATAAAAATGTTAGGGTAGTAGGCTGGCATTCGCTATACTATATTTCGTCATTCTTCTGAGAAGCGTGGAATCCGCCCAATTATTGTGAGGAATATTGTGCCAGTTGTTCGTGCAGTGGCTGACGACGATGATGGATTATGCATGAAGTGGGTATGCGCTGAACCGAAACAAGCTTTTGTGATGGGTTGGAGCGATTGGACGATGCACTCGTTTCGCTATTCGCATTGTGCGACGAGTGGTTGTTCTGTCGCCGCTTCAAAACGATTTGTGATTCGTACTAAAGCGATTGCTTTCCCGGCATCAAGCCTGCATAAGGAAAGTTTGTCAACAAGTCACAAGCACCGGCGAGGCTTAGTAGTAGAATACTGGGCTGGCACCCAGCGGACCTGGGTTTTAGCCTCATTGTGTCATTGCTTCTTGTTTTTTTTTTGCTAATTACGCGCGATGTGGTTACGGACACCGGCGGCGGCGGCGGACAACTACGGCGCTGCGCGAGACCCGATTGAATTGTGATCGCATACCAGTGTTTGCTGTAAAACGAACTTTCTTATTTTACATTTTGTATAAAAACAGACATATACGTAGTCTATAAAAATAGCTTCAACTTACAATTGACATACGGACATAATAAGCAAACGTTGAACCCAGAATATCCAAACCAATGCGTAAATTATCCACAATCGCGAGTAGGACACGTATTTGGCTCAATAACGTTTGTTATGATGGCGCACATAGTTTTCTTACAGGACTTCAGCATCAAAGGAGACTAAATTTCAGAAGCACGGAGAGGCTTGCAGCGATCAGAAGTTTTTCGAGAAAGAACGTCGCTAGAAAGTGTGCCGGCAAGTTGACCTCTTTTCGTCAGAGCAACAGCGTTGCCTTGACGAAGAAAAGTTTACTTGTCAAAACGTTGGCTCCATCTACATTAGCTGTAATAACTTTTTAGAAGTATTTTGTCCATCACGTATATACTTGAGTAACATCATTAGAAGTAAAGACTCACAAATTTTCGAACCACGGCTACACAAATTTGAACATCTTTTGAACTACACGCCCAAAGTAAAGGAACCTAACCAACCCGAATTCAAGCCTCTCAATAAACGCATTTTTTCGACAGGATCCTGCCTGCCACCTTCACCAATTAGCCAAGCGACACTCCACTTCTGCCAGTCCAGTCAGGCTTGCATTTAACTGGGTTTACTCTTTTGTACTCATGCAAAATCAATACTTGCTCAAATCATGGAAATTCTTGTGCTCACTCGTTGCCTTTAGGAAACGTTGAAAAACCTTCGCGGAACTAGAAATACCCGGTTTAGCACACCGCAGAGCCGCGGAAAAAATGTCTTTCCCGCGATTAAACCGTCTTCGAAGAATGCATGGTTGACTTGTTCGGCGTAGGTATACATGTAACTTACAGCGGCTTCCGTTCTCCGCCCGCCACAACTCGCTGTCCTTATCTTTCCCGTAGTTGACACGCAAATGAAGCGAGATAACTGAGCGCGATCCAACTTCTAACATCGCTGAGCGTGGGGCGAGAAGGACTAGCAGAGGCAAGCGCTACGAACGCAAGTCAATCACTGCCCGTGCTTCACCTGATTTAAAAGTCACAAAATAAGGAATAAGAAAAGACATATAAACAAAAGAAAATTTATTTACAGGGGTATCGAATTTTCTTTATTGATAAAAACTTGTGAAAGCCATTAAATGCGAACATTTAACCTCATGAGTGCAAGCTTGAAATTGTTTTTATAAATCACGAGAACTATAGACGCGCCTTGCCACGGTGGTCTAGTGGCTAAGGTACTCGGCTGTTGACCTGCAGGTCGCGGGATCGAATTTCGGCTGCGGCGGCTGCATTTATGATGGGGCCGGAAATGTTGTAGGCCCGTGTGCTCAGATTTGGGCGTACGTTAAAGAACCCCAGGTGGTCAAAATTTCCGGAGCCCTCCAATACGGCGTCTCTCTTAATATTATGGTGGTTTTGGGACGTTAAACACCACATATCAATCAATCAGAACTATAGACGCACAGAGAAAGGACCGGGTGACACAATTTTCTAACGCGAGTGCGCAATGGCACTCGTTTTAAGGCGATGCTTAAAATAAAAAAAAAAACAAGAGATGGACCACGTGCGGGGGTGATCACGCGCAGAGGAGGCACAGAGCCATTGCCCGTACCACTGCCCAGCACAAGGTCATGGGTCCGATTCCTGTGAGTGACGGTGGCATTCCGTTAAGAAAACAGGGGGGGGGGGGGGTGCTTGGGCACGTTGATCTCAGATTTTTGCTTAATTATGTCGTGTAAGAGAGATTAATCGTGAGCTCTACGTCATCCAGTTTCGCATAGACCGTGATGAATACCTGCGAGGCAATCTGTTGTAGTATAAGGCTTCCTTTGCTCAACGCCATTCGCCACATAGCGCCAACACGGTCGGCTGGCTATAAACACTTGTGACCCCTCACCTGGCGAAGGTGCCTACAGAGGAGTGACTCGAGGACATTTGCTGAGCAGGGCGCTGGGGGAGACAGCACTTTAACCAGAACGCTTTCAGTGTCATGAAATAGACCATCGCGAGAATGTTCCTGCGCTCGAACCTCATTTCCTCTTAATTATTTGTTTGCGTCTTTGTTTTTTTTTTGTGGCTAAAGCCGGCGAATATCTTTTGCGTAGTGTGTTATTATTGTTAGTTTGTTTGTTTGAAGCCGGATTAACTTTTCTCTAGCTTCGCACTGTTAGCTTATGAGTGAAGGCGTCGTAAGTATCATACACAATTCCAAACACACGCATTTAATAAGCCTAACTACACAGTGCAGCTGCTGCGGCCAATAATCGAACCAGCGTCTTCGAACTTACCAGCTTGAGACTACTCGCTATAAGCTGCCACGGCGTGTCTTCGACATTGTTCAAGTATGTTCCTGTGTACTAATAGTGTGCGCTCGCGCGCTCGCGCGCGCGCGCGCGCGCGCGTGTGTGTGTGTGTGTGTGTGTGTGTGGCGCGTAGCGAGAGGTATTTTCGGGGGGATTGATTAACTACCCTTTGTGTATGTTTGTGAATGCGCTTGTAGGCGTTTACATAAACAGACAAAACGCAAAAATATTGGGGGAGGGGTGCGTAACTATTTTTTCAAACGTGTCCCAGGCTATATCAATGTAGTGCGTGTGTGAGTGCGTGTGCCAGTGCTTGAACCATATGGCTGGTATTTTGCTTTCTATATTTTCTTGGTTTAGAGCTTCTTCATTGTCTATAGTGCGCAGCTGCAGAAACGAAGCAGAGCAGTAGCAGGTGTCGACAAGTGCTAGTGTCTTTCCAAGCATAACTGGACATAAGAAATTCTATTTGACCTTGGAATTATGAAAGGGAGAAAGGGAGAGAGAGAGTTCAATGCTGAAAGGCAGGATGGTTAACCGGAAAATACCTGATTTGCTGCCCTGTTCCCGTGGAAGGTTAAGAAGAGACAGAAAAGCAAGGGGTGTAATAATGAGTGAGGGAGGAAAGTAGGAATAGCCCCCCCCCCCACACACACAGCGTTAATATTCGTTCGTCATAATCGTAATTGTTTGACGCGGTGGGTTGCTCGCAGAAACCGAAGCAGCGCCTTCGTCGCTTTTTGGAGTGAAGCATGAGCTTTGTGGCATTGCAATACTTAAGGAAGGGCCACGTGATTAATTGTGATTAAAGATGTGTCGTGAAGCGAGCTCATAGCATTGACTATAACAAATTGTGAGCACCACAGGATAGGTTCTGTAGATATAATGGATAGCTAATGAAGCGTTATACATGTATATTAGTCATTATAGATGCATAAATAGTAGTTTACTCGAGTATGTCGCTATTCAAAATCCATCGTTTCTATGCTGACATTTTCTTGTCTTCACGAGTCTCTGTTCAGTGAGGTCAGAACAAAGCAGACATAACGACATCGTTCGTTGCATGCTCTTTTTTTGTTGTTGTTGACAATGAATGAGAAAATATATACAATGGTGAAATGATCGTGGGATGTGCTTCTCAGCGCGCTGTCGTTGTCTTGTACTGGCCGCAGAACCGTGACCGCCAGAACTCGCAGCGGTGGTCAGAGACGGGCGACTTGATCTCGGATTCCGGAAGGTTCAGCTCAGCGTAGCTGGGGTTGGAAGCGCTGAACTCTGGCCACGTTTTGCCGTTGATCGGAGGCACTTGTCTGCAAGCGAGGAAAGAAAGAAGACAAGGCGCCAACAGCGACAGCGCGGTGCCCATTTTTAGACCTATAACCTGCACAAAGACGCAGGCTATCATCGCTGACTCGTGTGTTTTCTATGTCCAAACAATGGCGTGAATATGGCTTTAAGCTGGTTGCATAAGTAGGACATATGTATGCTTTAATCAAGCTTATGCATAAATGGAAAACAATAAACCAAATCAAATGTGCTAGTGGTAGTTTTTTTTTTCTGTTATCCTACCTTCTATACCTTTTAATCTCAATACCCTATTTGTGTGGTTAAATTTTAATCTTCTCTAAATCAGTATTTAATGTTTTTGACTGCTAAAGATGCTCACCGTTTATCTCTTATTGAGTAGGTTACGGTTGCAGCAGAAAAATATCAAGTGCACACCAGTGTGGTGAATGAATAGTTTGCTGAATGTCATTTCCGTTTGTCATATGCCAGCTCGTTCCTAATATTAATCAGTTCTACAAATTTCTACGTGTGAATTTTTCATCTCAGTTTTGGGAGATAAAAATTCGTGTAGCCGTGGGACTGTCGGCTATTGTTGGTAAACATGGTCATTAAAAGCAGGAATATAGATGCCTAACGACATATAGGGTGCCAAGGGCAGACACACCGGAAACGCGCCCCTCACTAAGGATGTGGATGCTCATAGCATATATACCTAGTACAAGCTTTGTTCGACAATTGTATCATGGACCATAACCATTGTGTAAATTGAGATGTATTATGAGGGGGTTGGACGGTATGTGTCACCACAGTGGTAGCAGAAAAAAAAATTGTGGACTCTCTCGATAGTGCAAATTACTCCGCATGTCTCCCATTGTGTAATCATGTTGTACAAGAATATAGGGGGTGGTTTATGCGTGATGGATGGATGGGTATGTGGCGTTCGGTTAAGGGCAGTACGTGATATGCACGATTTTACTTATTCGGTTTTACATATTGTGTTGTTCGCCTTATAATGAAAAAAATGCGTATCGGTTTTCGTTGACACAATGTGATAGGCTGTTTTGAAAATATAAAATTCTGACTTCTGGATGCTGATTGCAGACCATTGGGAACTACTACTGTGATTGACCATACCAACACACAGCTCCTTCTACTACCCCACAGGGGCGCGTGGTTTCAGTGCTCGCGCCCCGGCATGTTTCACATCAACAAGGCGTTTGACACTGCAACCGAAACATTTGCCGTGTAAATTTCTCGTTGTCTACCAAAGAGCGCATATCTGTTGCAAAGAATTCACCAATACATATCACACGTAGTAATTACTGACAGTGGTCCTTTGAAAAGCGTTAGGGATGAAATAGATCTGATTGTTAATTAGACGCACTTATAAACTCAATATTTTGGCAGAAATCCGACAGCCGCTAATAATTTGGGACTTGGTAATGATTAAAAATGTCTTGGTTCTTCTATGTATACCGAACTGTGCTTTCGTATATGTGGGCTATGACGGGCTCATCTCATGTGTTTAATGTTCGACACAACGATTGAAATGTTATTCATGCTCGCGTGCTCGCTGTTACTAGATGTATCAGGCTAGTTGAAATAACGTGTTTATATGTTCTATGGATTACGTAGTCATCATGGGCATGCTTCGCGTCATCTATTGAAGTAAACACATTAAACTAGATAGCCCTACCACATCAAGCATTACCATGGTTTTGAAACAGGTGATTTAAATTCTGGCACGTGGCATATTTGCAAGGCTTATTCGTACACCTTACCGTTCAGACTTACCCAGTTTTCGCGAAATGCGTCCACATGTACATCATGAAAAGTGTAAGCGCTCGTTCCTCTTGCGTGATGTTGAAAAGGTCGTTATCCAAGGTGAAGCCAAACACAAACGGTATTTCCTCGAAATGGGCCACTCCCGCCCACGGCGCGTTCCAGGAATAGCTGGGCCGGTGGGCGAACTCGTAAAAGTAGACGCTGTTGTTCCTCCTGGCGTAGTCTTCGGCGAAGTACATCAGTGGACAGAGAAAGGCGAAGTCACCCATCGCGTTGGAAGAGTTTTTCAAGAAGCTGCTGGGATCTTCGGTAGCCGATTCTAGGTAGAAATTTCGTATTTGGTTAACGTTCTTCTCGTGCAGGAACCTAAACAGCAGCATAAAGTACACTTCCATGGTTCCCTTCTGGATCTTGGACCAGTCCATGAAGTCCAACACAGGCGACATGTAGTACTCTATGAAGACGCTTCCTTCGTCCTTAACGGCCCCGATTAGCAGATCGACGTCATTAGTGAAGCCACTTCTTATGGCCTTCGGCACGTCTTCTGGGATGAGGTCATCACCATGGTCGGGGTGGTAAGTCAGCCGTACGCGGCCGTTTCTCGATTCGAGAGCGTTGAGAATGTCCGTGGCGTTTTTATTTTGCAGGCAACCCAAGACGGAATCAAAGTCCGTCACTTCTTCCACGCCACGATCGACACAGTTGAGTTTAACGGCCGCTTTCGTGAAGCTGTCCTCGTTCTCCATCTTACCTATAGTCCAGTAAGGGCTGCCGCTCTGCATGATGGCTCTCTTGAAGAGACCCTTACTGGACGGCGAGACGAGGTGATAGCCGATGGATATAGAACCCGCGCTCTGGCCGAACAACGTGATCAAGTCGTCGTCTCCGCCGAAATAACGGATGTTCTGCTTTACCCAAAGCATGGCGAGATGCTGGTCGTGAAGTCCCTGGTTTCCCATAGACACGGGAGAGTTCCTGGCGGTCATGAAGCCGAACGGCCCGAGTCTGTAGTTTACGCTCACGACAAGCACGTCGCCCAGGGCGGCGAGCCTGGAACCGTCGTAGAAGTGCCAGTTGGTGCTGCCGAAGAAGAACGCTCCTCCGTGAAAGAAAACCATGACGGCCTTACGCTGCTCTTTCGTCTCGCGTGCCGGCGCCCATATGTTGAGGTACAGGCAGTCTTCGCTGCGCTCGTCGCCCGTTATGTTGATGATCTGGTTGAAGTATACCGAAGGCTGAATGCACGAGGGTGGCAAAAACATGGCCTTGTACTCTCGGTGCCATGGTTTTACGGGCACTGGACGCATGAAGCGTAGACTTCCGACAGGTGGCTCGGCGAACGGGATTCCGAGGAAGACGTCGATGGGCAGGCCGAATACGTCCTCCTTGAAGCCGCGAATGAGACCCGACTGAGTCTTCACCATGGGATCATGCTTCATAAGCTTGTAAGCTGACGACAAGGGCTCATTCATGACAAACAGTGACGCAATGATTATAGCGAGAAGTACCGACATCGTGGACTTTGAAAGGTGGTCGTCCTGCAGAAAAATCGGAATACACGTGAATAATTACGTGGCAAATGACAAAAAAAGTAATGCTTCTGCAAGACGATGTAAGGCACAGCAACAATGTATCACTTTTATTACGGTAGTGCGAAGATACTTCTCCCTGATTTCCCGTGAGAGCCGGTGAACATCTGCTCTGTTCGGGGTTTGTCGTGCTTGTTCATAGCGGATTACCTTTACAACACTAGAATGATGTATTCAAGCATTTTTGCTCAGAATTTGCGCACGCGTTTGTGTTCAGAAGCAGAGCATATGAGCGTGATTTTCAAACGAAGAAACAACAACAACAACAACAACAACAACAACAAAACACTATTTCAATTACGTGTCCCACGCTGTTGGTTTTTATGACCATGACGTTGAAATATTTGCCTGCCGTGTGAAGAGTGACCGCGAAACTTCGTATACTCATTTATGCAACAGCACACGATCACTCAGTAGAGTTTTATCTAGCATGTAGACCTCTCAAAGAGAGTGTTTGTCGGGCCAATTATGATTGGGACGATTGCACCACGTCCTTTCGTGAACGACGGCAAGAGTGGTTAAGGAGACGCTTACCTATAGGCGTATGTAAATAGACAGGCTATATACAGGTTCGCGCCGCTTTCCTGGGCATCGTAAGTTATGCTGCGCCATACCAATGCCACACAACTACGCACAATCACACACAATAACATAAGTGTGGTAAATGGCGCAAAAGCTCGATCGTGTCTTTAGTTCAAACGATACAAAGGCTTAGATTACCTTATACAAAGGAGATAGCTGATTCAACGGCGCTAAATGAAGCCAGAAAAGCAACAAAATAAAAGCATTTGTGCGAATGTTTGCTGTTTTTCCTGATCAGTGTTGTTTCCGTGGCACTACATCTACAATGAACATACATAGTGGATTGTCTGTTCTAGGTAGTCACTAAATACTAGGTAATCACTAAATGCAACTTTTGTATTTTGATGTTTGTGAGCCCTTCCGAACACACTGATCACTGTACCCCCTGCTGATACCTCGATGTTTTGTGACCTGTCCATGATTTTGTACAATTGCTTTCATCGTTCAAGTTTTATTTTCACCATCATTTTGTGATTCTGTTTCTTCCGCTATGTGCGATATTGCCTGGTTTGTACGCGACTGTGTATATTTGCCCGCCCACCCTGTATGAGCCTGAGAAAGGCTTACAGTATTAAATAAATAAATAATAATAAAAATAAATAAATATAAAGCACGTGACACTATTTGACAAATTAATTGGAAATGCCTTGCTTTATTCCGTTGGACGATATTAACGCGATAGCGTTAAAGAGCTCGTGTCACAGAAATTACGGCATCGGTGTCGTTTGTTTTGAGCGAAAGATCATGTGAGCAAAAAATAGAGAAGGATGCAAATAAAATAAGTAATAAATATTTTCAGTTCACACGTCATGGTGGTCTAGTGGCTAAGACGACTAGTAGGCTGCTGACCCGCAGGTCGTGGGATTGAATCTAGGCCCCGGCGGTCGCATTTTCGATGGAGGCGAAAATGCTTGAAAGCCCGTCTGCTTAAATTTGGGTAAACATTAAATAATTTCATATTATATATATATATATATATATATATATATATATACTGCGTCTCTCATAATATTATGGCGGTTTGGGACATTAAACCATTACAATTATTAAAAATTTTCTATCCAAAGTGAAATCGGAGGCCCCGCTACGGCGGTCTAGTGGCTAAGGTACTCGGCTGCTGACCCGCAGGTCGCGGGATCGAATCCCGGCTGCGGCGGCTGCATTTTTTCGGTGGAGGAGAAAACGCTGTAGGCCCGTGTGCTCAGAGTTGGGTGCAAATTGAACAGTCCAAGTGGTTGAAATTTCCGTAGCCCTCCACTACGGCGTCTCTCATAATCATAACGGGGTTTGGGGACGTTAAACCCCACAAATCAATCATCAATAATGAGATTGAAAACCAGAGTGTCTGCGCTGCGTGGCAAGGAGGTGTTCTACCGCAGAACCACGTCATTGCTTAAAACTGCTTTAAAAACACTATATTATTGTCATCTAGTTGAATGAGTCTACTTAGCGCATGTACTACTGCGTGGCGGAATCCCATAGAATCGCACCAGGCGTCAAAACAAGTTAATTTCACAAGTGGGTAGTTTTAAGCTGTCCACCCGTTACAAAGTGTGCAGCTATACGCAAGAGCAGGTGTAACTTACGGATGAGTAGCGGGCACCAACGTTACTAGATTAATTAACGTTGGTGGGCACTTTGCCAGTTAGCAAAAGGAAAAAAAAAATGACATATAGAGGGCACTCAGCACCTGTACATCCCGCAGACGTTCCAGGATAGTTTCGTAAGGTCAGTGTTACGCGCATAAACGTTTCTTTCATTGCGGTTGGGAGCACTGCGCACGCGTCCAGATTACGCTATCACGTTCTACTCTTGAAGGTGAACCTATAGCATTCCCATATTGATGGACATGTTAGAGACCTTATCAAAGGCATTTTGCTATAAGGCACCATTTCAAATGTAAACATGAAATAAATGTATCCCCAAATTCTTTGAAAGAAAGTTTCTTTCGCAGCTAACCACTCTGGCTGACTAACACTGCACGTGTCTTTAGACCTGTCCTCTATAACGCGCATGATTATTTGGCAAAAGCACACGCTTTCACGCTACAAGCTTTCTTTTGTTGACTGCGCATCAATTAACCGAAGACATGGTTGCTATATATCCACAACGGTTGAGGCCGACGTTCAAGTACGACGCCTTCTGGGTTTTCCAAAAATGTGAAGGCCGACGCGCTTTGATTTAGCTCACAGAATGCGTCCCATTGCGGTTTCACTCATTTGTTGCCCGGGGGCTTGAAAAAAAAAAATTATATACCAGCACTCACGTCTCTACTTTTATCAGGCACCGTGTAGTGTCCTGTATATGCTCACTTCCTGAGCTAATCTTCCGCCGTCCTTGCCCCACATCGTCTCCGTTGTCCCTTTCCTTGAGATTTTTTTTTCGTCTGTGTTCGTGCAGAGCTTGGGAGACACATCAGATAAGAAGCACGGCACGCCGTCAGCGCCACCAAATAAAGAAATATCCGCACCTAAATACCGGGAAATGTGCACTGACACTTCAACCGCGGCTAATTAAAAACGGCTCCCGGTTTGCTAAAACCGAGATAGAGACGAAACAAAAAGAAAAAAATGGCAGATCCCACGTACAGTGGGAATCGATGATATGCGAAGCACGAATGAGAAAAGTTGATATGCCACTTTAAAATCAGAACAACGTTACAAGGTGAAGGTAAATAATGCCCTACATGACTTCCGTGTCATGATCATCATGTTTGTATGTATCGTTTATCTTCGTCATCTATTAACTTCACTTGGTTCCAAATTTAGTACATGTGGAGCTAGCGAAACGGCCGCGAGCACGCTACGAGCGTGGTATGGTGTCCGCGCACCCGTGGTGTTAATGAATTATTATTTAGCGTGCCATCTGCAAGCAGAGCAAACAGAATACGATGCGTGATTCCTAATGTAAAGAGGCGAGGCCAAACGTTGGGGGATGCTTGAGTTTCGCCTCAAGTGTATACAGCGCGATAGCGTAAATGGGCCCTGTTCACAACGCCTTCTCAATCGATATGGCCTCGCCTTGCTTCCCAGTGGACGCCATCTGAACCATACCGCTAGGGAAAGAACAACGTCTCTGTCTGCGCGTAACACCAGCTATTCCAAACTATCCTACAATGCCTAGTTGCGAAGGGCTCGCTACATGCGTCAGTCACGTGGACTGTCGCATGTAGCGCTCAATGCTCACTTTGTTAGCGCCATTCCTGCTTCTGCCGATTAAGAATGACAGTGCTTTGTAATGAGTGGGTCTTTAAACCCTTGACCCGTTCTACAATTCACGCATGTTAAAGCTTGGCGCGTGTCTATGCTTCTGCCACGCAACATTATATGCATTAAATGACTCCTCGCGGGAGCAGTTTCAATCAGTGACGTGGCTCTGTGGCAGAGCAGCTACATGCCACACAGAGGGCTTGAGCTCGACTCTCAATCGAACCAAAATTTTTCCTCATTTATTTATTTATTGAAATTTACCTTGAATTTTCGCTCACAGACAAAGCTATTTCTCAATCGCAGCCAACGACGTCGCAATTACTGCGAAAGGAGCTTTGTAACGCTATGTTCGCCATGTCCTGAGTCGTTGCAGCTGTTGTGCCTATTCATTCAACATTGCACTGTTCAGGAGTATAAGGATCACTTCAGCACTGCCATGCGCTTTAGAGAAGATAATCTGTGAAAATAAAAAGTACAATGAAAATTCGTACGTAAAAACCATTTTGTTTTCTAACATTACGTAATACGTCAGTGGATGGTAGCCCTTTCAAAAGATGTCAGAACCAGAAGTGGAATTACTGTTCGCTTGAAGTGATTATGAGGAGGAGGAGGAGGAGGAGAAGAAGAGAAGAAGAAGAAGAAGAAGAAGCAGCGCTGTGGTTGCACAATAATAAACGAAGTATAAAAAACGAAAATACAGAAGACAGAAGTGACCACTGCTTGGCGTATGCACGACCTCCTTATCGCAGTGTTGCGTCAACATCAACTTCGACGTGCCTGACCCCCTGGAGGTGAATTCGCTAAGGAGGGAGTTTGACAGTGGGCGCGATTCCCACGAGAGGGCTGAAACATGGGTGAGGCACGATCATACAGACTGCCCGTACAATGCTTAAAAAAAACAGGAAAAAAAAGGAACGAAAAAAAAGTAAAGCATAAGGTGTATAAAAGAACGTACCAGTATAATTGATCCATTCATGAGCAAAATCTAGGCGGTTTTGATCTATGGAAGTCAGCAAATCCTGTCACGAGGATAAAGCGCGCAGTTAACAAGCGTGCCTACGCGGATAGCATGTTACGAAAGCGATTGCTGCAAGAAATTCCGATCCATGGCGCAAGTCGAGTTTAGAACGTTTGAAATGAGGAAGTTTGCTCTGTTTTCAGTGGCAGCAAAAAAAAAAGAGCCAACGACAAGTAAAAATTGGTTGATTCAAAGGGCGGCGACCCCACAAACCTTTGTACGTTCCCCCGCTGCGCACTCTTGCAAGCGCAGAAAAAAGCAAACAAGAAACAAATGGTTTTTCCCCTGTTCTATCAGAATTTCATTCACGTAACGGACTTGAACAACTCCGGACAGTCGCCTGCTGTGCTTCTTCAAACATGCTTTTTGGTGTGTATGTGATTTTTTCCGCCGATAGTTGTTAGTGAAACACGCTTCGAATATCGACAGTATATAGATTGATGTGTAAGAGAATCAGTGGTTCTTATGAACTGAACTTCTGCAGAAGGCGGGGTGCAAATGATTTCAATGTAGTTGCTTAGCTGACCTATTTGCGATGGTGTTGGTGTGAGCAATTTAAGGATAAAAAAAAGCACCAGAGAAAAAAATTTAATAATAAAATCAGTCAATTAGTTTAGTCATTGCCCTTCTCCCCGAGCCATCGGCTGGAATTCCTTGAGGCATGGCAGCAGCAAGGGCTTGGCTGATGATGCCTTGTTATATGTATCATTATTATATTGTTATTATATCACTATTTGTCTATATATCTAACATACATAGTCTATGAGTTGATACAGGGGTGGCTGAAAGTGCTGCCTGTGATCACTGAGGCAACGGAGAAACCATTGCGCACGTCCTGTGTCATTGCTCGCACTACAGCTCTCAGCAACCTTGGCACCCATCGATGACCAACCCTTTCCGAACAATCTATTTTGGAGTACCCGAAAGTTCGAGCATCCAAACAGAAGGCAAAGATGGCGTTGCTGAAGTTTTTGCGGTCAACTGAACTCGCTGAACGGCTGCGACACTACTGCGAGTGAGTGAGTTAGTGAGAGAGTGAGTGGGTGCGTGTGCGGGCGCGTGGTTTTTTAGTTTCTTTAATTCAGTGTAGTTCTCTTTTGGACATTTTTCACTTTATTTTCTTCCTTACCTTTCTATTTCCACTTACCCCCTCTCTATAGCAGGGTAGCAAACCTAAAATATTTTTTTCAAGTTAAGCTCCCTGCCTTTCACTTATCCTACGCTAACGCACAACCTGAAAATGGCGTACTTATAAAAATAAAAGCAGTTCATAATGCGTTAGAAACTGAGCTGGTGAAAATATGAAAAGTTCGTGACGCACCGTGGGATGGCCTGTCAGTTTCAAAGTTATTGTTTCTTCAATTATGTAGCCGAGTTTTTTTTTGGATACTGATTAGGCTTTGCTGAGTAATTTTTATTGTATTCTAAGCCATGGTTCAAAATATGTTCGTGACTGAATATCCATTTTAGAAATTAACTCAGGGTGATGGTTCACCGAAAACGAGTAGTATTTCCCGATTAGAAAAACAAAAACACAAATGTAATGATCTGCATGAGCTTTAAGAAAGAAGCTCATGCAGATCATTACATCTGCATGAGCTTACTTTACGATCGGGGCAAGCATTCTTCTGCAAATGCGCTAAGCACTCAACGGCTTCGCAAAAAGAAAAAAAAAATGATGTTCAACTAACTTTTTTTTGCTTAATGTGACTTTTTTGCAGACTTAAGGTGTGCTCAAATTAATAGCTAAACGCCTAATTACTCCTAATCATCAGTTATCAGCCTTTACGTCAAGTTAATTAGCTGGAACGTCAGCTTTTGTGCTGTAATCTCCAGCCCGGGCATTATGAACGTTGACGCTAGTTTTTTCGACCTATTTAGTAATAATAATAATGATTTTGCTTGTTTTTTTTTCAGTGATAGCATTGTCATCAAACCAAAAGCGCGGCTACTACGAATAGACATTGAAGAGTACCGAAGGAGAAGTTAGCAGTTAATCGTAGAAGACATAAAAGTCCGTTCACGGTACACGTCTCTCGCTCCACAATCGACGTCAACGTGTACAATCAGCGTGAAAAGATCTGGCGTCAAACGAGAGCGCATTTACGAGGAAAAGCCATTCGTGAACTACGACACGTGCTTTCGAACGTGGGTGAGTTACTAATCAACAATGCGCAGCATTGCGATAAACTGTCAACGCGAACACCTCGTTAGTTCCCGCTGCGGCGCTTCAGTGTCGAACGGAAAGTCTGCCATTGACGAATTGCAAACCAAAGGCGCCCCACACGCCTTTGTGAGGTACAGATAACGCCCACCGAAGGGCGTAGTGTATAATGAATTACTCACGTCTCCTGCTCACGTATCAACGCGACACGTATACTATCGTGAGCAATATGAGCCCGAGCACACGTGCGCATGGTGAATAGCCTCGAACCCTACATCTGCTGATTTGCAGCTGCCGCTCTCAGGATCAAAGTGGAAAGGGCAGTGCACTTCCCCTCGCTCTTGACACTCTTGCCTAGATATTGTTGCTGCGGGAGAGAGAGATATAAACGTTTATTTAGAAAAAGTGTTTCGAACGAAGCCCGGTGTTATAAGGTGGGAAGGTTCCCTAGTCCAGGAACCCTCTGGCTTCGACTGCCCTCTTGGCCCTGGCGACGAGTTGTCGCTGGTCTTCCAGGTCCTCGAGGACGAGCTTGGCCTCCCACGTTTCCATTAGGTGGTCGTCGTTTATTCTTGGGGCTTGGTCCCGCTCCAGTTGCACGTCATGGTTTGCATGACACTGGTATTCCAGGAGCAAGTGTGCTAGGGTGTCCGGTACGCTCCAAAGCGGGCACATGTTGCCATGTGCCCGCTCTGGAGCGTACCAG
Source organism: Rhipicephalus microplus (assembly GCF_043290135.1). Taxonomy (NCBI): domain Eukaryota; kingdom Metazoa; phylum Arthropoda; class Arachnida; order Ixodida; family Ixodidae; genus Rhipicephalus; species Rhipicephalus microplus. The sequence goes on from NC_134703.1 coordinate 21,329,125, forward strand.
TTTTTTCTTATTATTTCTTTTGTGTAACCTCATTGTGTACCTTTCTTATGTACCAAAGCGATGATACATACTCTGCGAATTACTGTGCTCAAGTGTTTATAAAATATTCCTTTTTGTTTGTATACCTTGGCCTGTCATTTACTTTGTCTTCTGCTTGTATTGTTTCCTGCTTTATAATATTTGTTTTTTTTTCATTTTATTGTATTTCGTTTTCACCCTGTCATTGCTGACGTAGGGTGGACGGTGCTTAGTCAAGCTGCAATAACTGCAGCTTTTTTGCCGTCTCCCTATTTTCGCCATTGTATCTGTTTTGGTGAAAATAAATAAATAAATAAATGTGTCGTTGTGTAGAGGCGGTGCAATAATATGCCATATATGCAAGTGTTGCTTTGTAGGCGTCTGCGAAATGCAGCTTATAGCATGTCTGTGACTGTTAGCGGTGACATGACCTCACATCAACGCGCACAGCCACAACCAGTCAGGCTGTGCAGCTACAAAGATATCGGCTGTGACGTAGCCTGCCACGATGCACAGGCCATGCTTTTATTGCATCTAGATGGTGTTCGCTGAACATTTTGATGCGCATCCATGCGTTTCTTTCCCTTCTGTTTTGTGCATTTTTTAAGTGTTATCATTGCCAGCAGCCGATGGCACGCGATCAGCTGCTATTTCACAGCAAGACCCGCCGCGCTGGTCTGGTGGCTAGGGTACTCGGCTGCTGACCCGCAGGTCGCGGGTTTAAATCCCGGCTGCGGCGGCTGCATTTCCGATGGAGGCGGAAACGCTGTAGACCCGTGTGCTCAGATTTGGGTGCTCGTTAAAGAACCCTAGGTGGTCGAAATTTCCGGAGTCCTCCACTACGGCGTCTCTCATAATCATATGGTGGTTTTGGGACGCTAAACCCCACATATTTATCAATAAATGTTTCACAGCAACAATCACGCGGGAGTGTAAACAGTCAGTGAAAGAGCGCCCTCCTTTCCCCCTACTCTTTCGGCAGCGCCACCTACGCATTGCGTTATTTCGGTTTTGAGGCCATTTGCTACGCACTTGCGTGTTCGAGCTCATATTGCTCACGATAGTACATAGCTCAGTTGCATGTGATTGAGAATTACTGAAAGAGACGCACTGTTGGTTCATGCCAGAACTTATTTTTTTTTACTTTTGTATTTGGGGGCTGGTTTGTGTTTTTTTCAGAAAATATAATTATTTCCGTAATGATCACGTTAACCAAAAGAGTGTTTGTCGACGACTTTTAGCACTTGACTGTTGAAGTCGCTGGGGGGAATAAACAAGAGTTGTTAACCATGCACCGCAAAACATGCACTAAACCGAATACTGCTACCCTGGAGAAAGCGTTGAAGGGTAAATATGTGCTTTCGTTCATATTTACGAATATTTTTGCTGCACAAAATAATTAAAGTGATTCATCTTTTGTAATTCCCTGAAATATTTTATTATAATTAAACAGGAATAGGAAAATTCGTTTATTTTCCGATTCGTTCAAGCTCATTTTGCGACAAATAATTGCTTGTTAGTTCGGTAGCTTCTAGCAACTCTAGTCCATGCGGCGAGGCTAACCTGCGTGCAAAAAAACATCGCTAACCAATAACCACTAACCGCTATGAGCAACCAGTAAGCGAGTTCTTATCTTCATTAAGAACAGCGTGCGTGAAACAGCCTGTTTTCTGATTGATTTGTTGGGTTTAACGTCCCAAAACCACCATATGATTATGAGAGACGCCGTAGTGGAGGGCTCCGGAAATTTCGACCACCTGAGGTTCTTTAACGTGCGCCCAAATCTGAGCACACGGGCCTACAGCATTTCCGCCTTCATCGGAAATGCAGCCGTCGCAGCCGGGACTCGATCCCGCGACATGCGGGTCAGCAGCCGAGTACCTTAGCCACTAGACCACCACGGCGGGTAAGCCTGTTTTTTCATATGCACAACCTCCGCCATGCAAGGCCCACTAATTAAACTAATTAAACTCCGGAGGAACGCGTTTAAACACGTGTATCTATACGTTTAAACTACCGTCCAAAATGTATACCACTTTCTCGTTGTGGGCATCGCGAAACGACCGTGTTTTTTCTTCTCAACAATGACGGGAAATGATGGAGAAAATCACCCTCTTCTCCGTTTTTTCTTGCTTTTGTTTACTTTCAGTCTCGAGGTCAGCCACTGTTTTCTGCGCACGCAGTTACAGGGAATAAGTCTGGAAGACACGGATTATGTTATCGAAAAACCGGCATCAATTCGCTCTCTCTCTCTTTCTCATCCGAGGTGAAAACCTTGGTAAACTCCGCTTTACCGGCAAAGTGTGAGGGTGGCTTAAGTGACGCGCGAGACTTGTAGCGTTCCTCGTTTCTCGAGTACTTTCTCGCGATGGTAATTTCTGAAGGCGCAGGCAAGGTTATCTCTACAGGGAAGACCGACTAGGTCACAGAAAAGCGGTTGTTAGCGTTCACCGTGCAGTCTGTTAGAGATGCGGAAACATCCATCACACCTTGGAAAACTCCAGCTGCAATCGCTTCGCCATGGGATTAAAAGCGGTTACGGATGATCACGTCGAGGACATGCCGTTAGGCGTTGCTACAGGGAAACTACAAATGTTTTTTTTTTCTTGTGGCAGTTATCTTTTCACAAGGATGGCAGAGATCAGTAATCACTGCTACCTCTTGATTGGACAATGTATCACTGTTTATCGGTTTTGAGTTATCTATAGAAGAAAAAAATAGAGCGAGCACGTGAGACCGAGTCAAAAGTACAATTGTGAAGAATTCGTGGCTTGGGAGCTGTTAGATAACACAAAAAGGACGTTTCTATAGCAAGGTTAAACATGGTCCGGAAGAGAACAGTATCGGCGTCGTTAAACAGCCATCTACTGTTAACAGAAATATATAGCCGGGACATCCGTGATAACCCCGGCAAGTGAAATGCTACACATGCTCAAGGAAGTAGCTCCGAAAGTTGTTTGCCTCGTGCGGAGATGTGAAGGACTTGAACCATTCCGCGATGCCTATCAGCACAGGCAGTTGACGACGTCCTGGCTGGGTCTGACTACAAGTGAATGCGACCGAGGCAGCCTATTCATTTTATATATTCGGTCGTGAAATGTTCATACTTGGCCACCACAAAAATGGCATATTCCTACCAACTTCAATCAATCAATCAATCAATCAATCAATCAATCAATCAATCAATCAATCAATCAATCAATCAATCAATCAATCAATCATTCAATCAATCAATCAATCAATCAATCAATCAATCAATCAATCAATCAATCAATCAATCAAAAGAACTTGTATGATCTCTTATAAATCTTGCCTTTTTTTTACAACACAGGGTAGCTAGCTGGTCTGAGAACTCGCTAATCTCCTTCTCTCCAGTTCCTCCCCCTGGAGGAGCCGAAAAAAAAAAAAAACTGCAGCTTGAAAGAAGAATATCCGCCAAACAGGGATATAGCTATAAGTCAAGTACATCATTCTTTTCTATAAATTAACTATGTTTATCTTCAGTGACAATAATTTCATGTTGCGCACCAGCAACAGCTATATCAGTGCGCTACAGCTGACATACAAACTTTGATGTTAGCATCACTAAATGATACCATCCATGTAATGTCCGAAAATGTAACTTTTTCCATTGACGCATTGCCGTTATGGTTGTCTTTCTCTCTCACAGATCAACCGGCTCAAAGAGTGTCATTCCCCAACTTGTTTTGATTGCTAGATTGGTTTAAAGGAAAACCTACAGACCGGATCGATCCTGTCATTGTGTAATTACGAAGAAAACGTGTGGGCGGAGTGGTACGAGAGGCAATGACAACTTCGGGGAATCGTCGCCACTTGCAAGTGACAATTAGCTTAATGTGAAACTCCAGACGAATAGGCGCCCTCAGAGGTCATTATAATCTCTCGCTTAACCAACTTCGTATACGTGTGTATGTGTGGGAAAAACGTGTTCAATAAAACAAGAGTGTGCAGGCCCAAAAGGACCCTTTAAAAAAGGGCCGTCCTTATTCTGGGGCAGGCCCGCTGGACAAGAACGCTACCCGCGCCCGTTGGATTAGAGCCCCTAGAGGCTCAAATCATGAGCAATTGAATAGAGGAGAGTCACAGGGAAAAGAAATATTTATCTGATTTCCCACGCCTTGTGAAGTTATCGGATACTTCAAGAACGAAGGCACCACTCACCAATATTCGGGTAAAAATGTTTTTTTTTTATTGCAAGACAACAGTGTGATTGTATATCTGCCTTACTCAGGCCCTTAGCAGGGACTGCGAAAATTCGATGACGTACAGAATAGTGCAGCAAAATTTCTGTGCACCGCAGAAGCAGTTGCCCAGTCCCTGCCCCGTAAAAGCCTGGGTGAGGTTCCAGGTGATTAAAGGGGAACTCCGCTGCATTTTCGACCATGGATACTGATAGAATGTTGTTTTCAAATAGTATTGGCAGTCTTGCAAAAGTTAGGGTGGTTCATTTTGACCAGACACATGCATATAATTTTGATTGAGCATTAAGCAACGAGTCAAAACAAAAACCGAAATAGGGAGCTGCTCCGTCATCCATGGTGGGTATCGGATGACGTCACGAGATCCGCTGCACAGCGTGATGGCTGGCCAGTGTGTAAACACAGCTCACGTGCCTCTTACATCAAAAGAGTAGGCCCTTACGTCACGTACACAGAGTGGCCCGAGTTTACAAGTGTGATTCCAGAATGGGCTACCAAACTTAAAATTTCTTTTCTAAAAGGCTATAATTTGGCCCACATCAACACGGTACCGACGAGAACACATGTTCAAAGTTTCATTGATATGGCCCGGAGTTCAAACGATGCGTTGACGCGTTTGACTTAGGGGTTTGAATCTTCCACAGCTCGCTTGTATGTCTAGTTGTCGTCCCCGACTTTCGTTTGTTGTATCTCTTTTGTTTCTCAACGCCAGTATATCATCACTTGCTTGTTCTGTGTCGTTGGTAAGTTGACTCGGTCTGCCTGGCGTAAAGGTTGCCTGGCGCGAGGGAAGCTTGGTACATCGTCAGTGCGCTGAGTTAAGCTGCGAGAAAGAGCTGTAGTGATTTCTATCATTCGATAGGTGTGTCTCATGAGTCATGGCTATCTCGCCGGCCAGTTGTTTGGTATTCCTCATCAGATATTGACGCATCAATTGACACAATTCCTTCATCTGGCGAAATGCCTTTCTTGCCTTCCTGCAACCATCGTACAGCTGTAGAGTTTTAGCGAGTTGTCCGGAGCAATCACTGCAATCTCCGAAGGCGTCCCGTGACCCCATTGCAACTGTTTGCAACTTTTCGAACGAGGCCAAGAGCAGTAGCGACTGTTTACCACCGCCGCCGCACAAGATTACGCAAATCAACGGCTGAGCTGAGAGAGAACGTCCAATAGTCCTCATGCAAGTGCAAGTTACAAGCGAAAACTGAAGCGGCTCTGGTATAGCGCCAAGGGTCTTAAGAGACCTTCGGCTTTATGATTTATGGCTTTAAAGCAGCGGACACTTTCACTGATCCATTTCTGGAAGTCAAGCGTAGGGTTAAGCACGTGGGACGACCTGCGCGGTTCATGCAAGTCATGTGTTCTCCAAGTAGAGCGCATACTCGCTCAACCTTCGTGTCTGGGCTGAGCGATAACATCTGGCAGGCTCGCTCGAGCACCGCTCAGGGATGCGTTCAAAAAGAAATTTGAAAAAGCAAGGACTGAAAGATACATTCTAACGGTAGAACACTGTCCTCTATGTTTCAAGGAGGAGGTTGGGATTTTAACGAGAACAAAATTGAGAGAAAAAAAACTCTGTACAGGGACATTGTTCGATAAGGCACTGAAAGGCAAGAAAAAAAAAATGGTGTCGAGTGGGAAAGACGGGAAACCCAGCCCGTTTAAATTAGTTCATTAATTCGTTGCCCTAATTCTGCACTCTAAGAAAACAGGAGTCAATTTACTCTTATTTGCATGTACTGGTTTGCCGTAAAAGGGAACTACCACTTTAGTGAACTTCATGGGACTCACGCAAGTGGTTCACTAGGCTGAAAGTTCACTAAGCTGTATACTCGCTATAATACAGAACAGCGTTGGGCCCCGTGAAAATAAAGTAAAATGTGCGACATGCAATTTCTTTTGAAATCAGTTCTGTAATTTTCATTTGAAGTGGTGGCCTTACAGCGTAAAAAGAGACAAGCTGTCCGGAGAGTATGTTTTTGTGCACTGCTTTTGGCACAGCTTGTTGCTGTAACACGCTGTCTCCCAACTTTCTAATTCATTCGACAGCCTCGGCTACAGATACGGGATTTCAACCTGCCTCAGCCATTGCAACTTCTTTGCCGCACCCTCATTCTTTCGGTCATGGACGGACACTGGAAACTGTTTCCAAATCTGGTAGCTCTGCGCAAGTAATGAAGCGCACGTGGTTAGTTTTCGTTTTCCGCATGACCGCTTTGTCTCGGTGGCGTTGCATGCACAAACGATGTTGCACCGCCACCGATGGATGGGTTATGTGGGCCAGGGTGGCACGAATTGGCTACGTCAGTGCCACAGAGTGCAAAACTTGATTGATCTAAAAAGTGAGCCAGGGTCTGCAGAACAAGTTCGTTCAGCTGAAATACTCTTTATTGAGAAGTTCGTTTAACTGAAAGATTTCCCCATAGAACGCATTCGGAAACCACAAAGGATTTTCTAAAAGAACGTTACTCTCAAATATTCGTTAACCAGCATCTGGTCAATTGAGAGTTCACTGTATAAAACTTTTTCTCAAGATATGCGTTAACTCTCTTTCGAAGGTCATTAATATCTCTTTGCTGAGTCGTGGGAGGCACGACTCTCCAAAAAGAGTAAAGATACATGTGCATAGTTAGAGGGAGTTTTATATGTGACAAGCCAGGACTCCACAAGATCAATAAGGAACACCCATCTCGTAGAATGTACCACTCGATTGCTTCTCGTCGCGCATAATTTGTGAATCTGTTCCAATTTACTGCTTTTTTGCGTTTCTTTTCTCTTCGTTTTCTTGAGTTATTCGTGATCTGTGGGAATATTGAAGTGCTGTGTGTTACATCCTGTCAATGTTCTCTTGTTTGTACACGCCACTGAAGTGATTTTGTTACATCAGACAGATGTGTTCACCTGGAATGTTGTTACCAGTTTGCAATAAACTTCCATGTCTCTCGATGGCTCCTGGCGTTTGTCTGGTCGAATTTTCAGCCGAGACATTGACCAAGAGGACTTCAATATTCAGTAAAAGCTAGTTAATACAGAATTGACGGGGTTGGAAGAACTGCCCGTATTAGACCCGCTGCGATGGTCCAGAGGCTAAGGTACTAGGCTGCTGACCCGCAGGTCCCAGGATCGAATCCCAACTGTGGCGGTGGCATTGTCAATAGAGGCGAAAATGCCGTAGGCCCGTGTGCTCAAATTGACGTGCACGTTAAAAAACCACAGGTAATTAAAATATCCAGAGCCCTCCACTACGGCATCTCTCGTAATCAAATGGTGGTTTTGGGACGTTAAACACCAAATATCAATCAAACATTAAAAAAACTGTCTGAATTATCAAAACTATCGAGAAAATTATCGAAAGTATCCAGAAAACGTTAAGTAAATGTCTGTTACATCAATCGTTTTTCATTTCTTTTTTTCAGGAATACGTAAATCCAGTAACTATTTTGCATACGAAAAGCAGTGCGCAACCGCCATTTTCGTGTAGTTCACAGTGTGAACGTGACTTAAGGCATCCACCTCTTAGTGCGAAACGTGCTCTGAACTGGGTACCTTATAATGTACGAACAACGCGATTGTGGATTACGACCATGCCTTTCCGAATGCCCGCGGCCATTTCATCTGTTCGCAAACGCCGTTATCGTGTCGGCGCCCTCCGAGGATAGTCCGAATTCGACCGAGTTGAGGCCTAATATGACCGAACTGACGAGAATTTCTTCACATTAAACAATCCGTGTGCTCGACGGGACATGACGAAAGCACGTACGAATGAACCGATTTCCCAAACTTGAACAGTGTCTAATTAACGAAGCTTTACTGTGTTTAACGTTTCTGGTAGAACAATGCTGCCATAAGGGGGCCGAAACGTTAAATAATCGTCAGGTCTCATCTTTTGGTTATGTCTTTGGTTATGTTCGGTTTGGTTGTGGCTGTGACCATGGCTTGGGCTGTACCATTTAATTTCCTACGACATGAGCTACATCATTTAAGTTATTTCAATCAATCAGACGATCAACCAACTTGCTACAATGTCGCTTTTTTCACAATTAACGCACTCTCCGTACCTTTGATTTTGACTGAACTTTAACAGACACCTGTTTACATAATCTATTAAAAACAAGCTGTTATTCTAGTCAAGGGTCTGATTGTCTCACAAGCTTCGTTATTTTTGGCCCACAAACATGCATATGCAATTAATCATAACAAAGTGTAAACGTAATTGACATAAACAGCATCACACAGAAATGCTTTGAGCAGGAAACCAAGAGTTCTCGTTTACGAACGACGTATTTTAAGGAAAATGTGTGCTGAACGAAACGCTGGCGTAAGAAAAATGAATATTTTGTTTATTTGTCTGTTTTGTTTATTGGTCTGACGTTTATTTTGTCTGTATGGCGTTCGCCTATAGGTAAATACATATAGAGAGCTGCGTTCACGTAATGTAAAGTACACGGTGTTATAGCCTCATCGGCTTGCTTTTGCTTTCGAGTGGTCTCAGGTGAATGCGCAAAGCACCCTGTGAGACTTTAGTTAAAGAGAGCGCCATACGAAGGCGAAAGTCAGCAAGAATTTTGCTGACGGTGGTCGCGAAGCAACGGAAAAGCTACTGTGTTGGTATTGGCGTGGCGGTGACACAAATGCCATAGGAATACTAATTGTTGGTGTTTAACGTCATGAAACTACCATATCATTATGAGAGAAGCCGTATAGGGGAGGGCTCCGGAAATTTCGCCCAGCTGGGGTTCTTTTACGCGCACCTAAACTTTAGTACGCGGGCCCCAGGCATTATCGCCTCCATCAAAAAACGCGGTCACCGCGGCCAGGATTCGAACCCACGACCTGTGATTCAGCCGTCGAGCCCCATGGCCACTGTACCACGGCGGCGGGTAACGCCAGAAGGAGGGGGCAATCCACTTTGGATAAAAGCTGACGAACAAGCACACGCCATTTGTTCGATACATACTCCACACACGCCGGCCGCGGTCTCGGGGGAATGCAAACTGGCATTCCGTCGGTCATTACTTCTCAGGCACGGAGAAACGGAGGGGGAGAGACGGGGATCGGGCGCAAGCATGCTTGGCGTTCAGTACGTGCCCAAAGAAAAAAAAAATGCAGTCTCGAAACTTCTCACTTTACGAGCACACACACGCGAGCAGTCAACGGAAACGTCGGCGAGAAGGCTCACACCTGAGCCAATGACCCTCTGCACGACGTGACGCGCGAGTCCGACGCCCCGACGGGCTTCCATACTAAACGTCTCGAGCCCCCACTCACTCTCTCTCTTCAAAGTGCTTGTCTACGAGCAGACTCTCGGTCGGTGGGGGGATTACGCAAATCAGACAGTGCGCCGCTCGGATAGTTGGACGTGCTGCGGAAGAAAAATGGACCACCGCAGAATTGTGCGAAAAAAGAAAAGGCAAGAAGAGAATAAAACGAGAGGAGTAATAGCGAAAGGAGAAGGAGTAACGGCGAGACGCGAGAGCCGGGCGCATCGGCGATTGGCGATTGTGTGTCAACGGGGCCCCCTGGCGTGCGGCGGTGGATTTGTATGCTGTTGATATTGCAACCCGCACGTGAGGCGTGTTTGCGCGCGTGTCGTAACGAGCGCGTTCGCCGGTTTTTTTTTTTTTTTTCGTTGGTTGCAGGCGTCGCTTCGAGTATGACGAGGCGCTGCATACCACCGCCGCCAACGTCGTCGTTATCAGGGCATTCGGAGAGCGTGGCCAGCGCAGACGACCTTGGAACAGTTAGCGCTACGCTGGCGCCGTCGAAAACGACCGCCGAGAATGAATGAATGAAACCATGTTTATTCCACTTTGTTCGCGCCGAGGGCGCTGCGGTGGACAGTCAGGGCACTATAGCAGGGGGGGGGGGGGGGTAGAGCAGCACGAGACGGCCTGCGTGAACGAGTTGCCGTTGCTCCGTTCTGCTTACGCTTGGCTCACGGAAGCGTGCTCAGAATGAAACGGCTCGTTCTGCACACCGAAGTTCAGTCTTTACGGTGGCGTCCCCGTGTTCTGTAGTGGCTGGATCGTAAAGCAATATTACGGGCCGGTTTTGCGGTAGTCGTTTGGTGGGATGGTTAGGCGTTTTGTACAACGATTAGGCTTCGTTGTTTCGTCGTTCGCATATGAGCCAAATGACTGGTCATTTGGGACGTTGAGATGTCAAACTGAATTCTAGGCAGCGTTGGTTGCAATCGGACGGCAAACATCGTCGTAATTCACCGAGGTTATAATGTTCACGCCTTCGTAACAACGCTAAGTGGTTGAAAATATACATGTTACAGAGATCGTCACTGCAGCGCTTCTTGTGGAGCAGTGTTTGTTTTCGTGTACGTCATATTTTAGGAATAAATGTACTCAAGAATAAAAACACCGACGACTTTATTCTGAAGATTATGATTGTAACGCGTATCGCCTGCTATTACAGCTTCCATGCTATAGGTTGATTAATATGGAGGGCTTAACGTCCCAAAAACCATATGATTATCAGACACGCCGTAGTGGAGGGCTCCGGTAATTTCGACATCCTGTGGACTTTTAAAGTTCGGCCAAGTCTGAGCACACGGGTCCACAGCATTTTCACCTCCATCGAAAATGCAGCCACCACAGCCGGGATTCGATCCCGTGACTTTCGGATCAGCAGCGCAGTATTTTAGCCACAAGACCACCACGGCGGGGCCTGTGCTATAGGTTAGCGGCGCGTTCAAGACCCCAGTGGTCAAAATTTACGCAAAATCTCCCACTACGACCTGTATTACACACACACACACACACACACACACACACACACACACACACACACACACACACACACACACACACACACACACACACACACACACACACATATATATATATATATATATATATATATATATATATATATAGAGAGAGAGAGAGAGAGAGAGAGATTTAACAGACAATAATGCCAAGCAATGTATAAGGGAAGCTATTAGACCAATTGTAATGTAGATGTGAAGAAAGAAAAGTGGGTGGAAAGATAACTTGCCATGAGCAGGAACCGAACCTGCGACCTTCGAATAACGCGTTCGATGCTCTACCACTGAGCTACCACGGCGGCTATCACCCCAGCCACTTTATTTTATTTTTTATTTTATTTACAAAATACTGTCAACCCTCCTTAAGGGTTGACAGTATATCCAAGTCTTCAGCAAGTGAAGACTTGGATCTTGCAAGGCTGGCCAAGGCGTCTCGGTTCAGAGGAACAGCAGTACCAACCGTATTTTGCACGGAGGCATGAATTGGCCGTGAGTAACGGGATACTCTACTGGGGCCACCGTGTGGTTCTGCCTAAAGCTGCCCGGCAATTTGTTTTGAAAGAGTTGCACGATACGCACCCAGGCATGACGGCAATGAAGAACCTCGCGCGCTCAATTTTCTGGTACCCAGGGCTAGACGGTGAAATTGAAATGCTTGCAAAACGGTGTCCCCAATGCGTGCAGTGTTTGCCCATGCCCCCAGCGCAGGTCCCGGCAAACTGGCCAAAGAACAACAGACGGTGGTACCGCCTACACGTGGATTTTGCTGGTCCCGTGGAAGGGCATATGATCTTCGTTCTCGTCGACGCCGATACTAAGTGGATCGAAGCAGTGCCCTTGAAGACGGCGACAGCAGCGACTACGGTAGACACACTTAGGTGCATTTTCGCGCGATTTGGCATACCACGGACTGTCGTGTCGGATAATGGTCCGCAATTCACCAGTGCAGAGACAGTGCGGTTCTTCCGGGAAAATGGGGTGCGCCACGTAACGACGGCCCCATACTACCCGCAATCCAACGGTTTGGCGGAACGGGCAGTACGCACCATCAAGGAGGGCCTGAAGAAAAATCGGGTGGGAACGCTGCAAAGTCGGCTTGCCAAATTTTTGTTGCGTTACAGGACCACACCGACCCGAGAGGAGCAGTCGCCCGCGGAAAGGCTTTTTGGATTCCAACCACGGACCCGCCTGAGCACCTACCTGGCAGAGGAAGACGGGGCGAAGAGGGAGGCTACCGTCAACGGAGTTCCGAACTCTGGAAAGAAAGAGTTTGCACCAGGAAGGGAGGTGTGGAGTCGACAGTACAGTCAGCTAGGTCAAAGGTGGCTACCCGGAACCGTGACAAAAGTCGAAGGCAAGCGATTGTTAACCGTTAACACGCCAAGGGGGGTGCAACGTAGACACGTCGATCAAGTACGACCACGCGACTCGTCGACACCGGTTAAGGAAGAACCGTGCGAAACGCCAATTGCCATGGAGCAATTGCCACTCTCATCCAGCGGCATCCAGTCAACTAGCAGCGAAGCCCTCCAGGCCGGTCTGTCCGAGCCTGGTGAGGAAGCGTCTGGCGGTGGCATCGAGCCAGCAAGTCCAAGGTCCACGGCAGAACCACTCCCACTCCGACGCTCCACCCGTGCCCGCAAGCCGCCGGATAGGTTCTAGCTCAGAGGGGAGGAAGTGATATATCGTAGATTATCAGGTGCACGCGCCGAAGAACATACCGATAACACGTGCCTCCACCCCTCGCCACGGCGCATGCTCCGGGCGTATATGTGAATTTAAACGTGGGAGTGTCAGTCAGCGCCACCTGTAGCCATGGAGGTGAGTGTGGCACACTCTTTATGAGCCTGTTTGGCGTCACGTAGCACGTGAACTTATTACGAGCTGGCAGCTGACCAATAGTCCCTCGTATACAACCTAACGGCACCAAGTCTGCCATTACGAGATCCTCGTTATTGAATTCTTTTCCTTTTCTATATATATATGTATATATATGATGTTTGTTTATTCCGGCAGTTCCTATATGCTGACGCATCAGCGTACGTGATATGTGAACATAAAATCGCAAATGAGTTCTGTGGAGTCTCGCAATATAACGGCAGCAAAAAGAAGTGGACCAGCTGGTAGGGCGAGGTCACTTAGTGGTTGCCAAACATAGCCTTTTTAATCCTTCCACCACATTGCGGCTTTCCGCCGAACTCATTCGCAACATTCTGTACGCCTAGGTGATTTGAATCGTTGACTAATTCGCAGTGGCACTGCTCGTTGCTAGCATCCTGGTAAGCTTAACTGGTAAATCGACCACCACGGAATGGCGTTGGCCCTGGGTTCTGACCCCGGGCGACCTTTTCTTCAACTTGAGCCAACACCCGTCATGACTTTCCTTTCTGAGAAATCCGTCTTTTCATTATTTTCACTACTACCACCATGATCATCCTGACTAAGCCCACGTCAAGTTCGCAGGCCGCTCCCACGTTCCGCCGACCAACCCGGTCCTGGGCTTGCTGCTGCCACGTTCCCTAACATGGGTTGTGCTAAAACGAACGCGATACGGATACATCAAGGAATGACCTCTGTCATCACGGGACCAACGTCTAGAACTTCGATGACATCACTGGGAACGGTAATGTGCAAAAGAAGGTAAGGAAAGTTCCTCTTACCACCAAGACGTTGTGTCAGGCGAGTGGGATGAGTGTTGCGGATACCGCGCTATAGGGAGGACGTCCTGGATGGCCGTAAAATGACGCGTATAGGAAGGAGCTTAGCTCGTCACTTAGCACCTCACTGCTGTCGCTCAAGGTAAAGTACGTGATGTGTCAGAGGGCATCCAGGGTAGTCGTTCGTTCATAAATATGGAAATCGCGCACTTCTTGCTTAAGAATTGAGCTGTTTGCTTTGGCGCTGCCACAAAAGCGGGTTGCCACATAAGTTGTTACAGCTCGGTTTGGGAGAAACCATGGCCGCGGAATGTTCACGAAAGCTTGGGCATGGCGAGCTAAGTTGCACCAAACGATCAAAGCGGGTTTCAGGCGCGAGCAAGGACGAACACAATGTTTTTATGAGAACTCCACTTTTGTAAGTTTATTTTGTAAATTGTGATAAATTAGACTGAAAATTCGTAGAAAAATGAAGAATGGAATAATTTTCTTTAATACTGCTCCGAAATCTTGTGTCAATGCTTCCGCACGACGTCAGTAACCCGAAAGTGCTCTTTCTTATTTAAGATCGACCTTCTCGTACAACCAGAACCACCGAAGCTTGCTCATAACTAGGATCCCTTTTAAGGCAGTCAGTTCGCACTTCGTATGTTTTGCCCGTGCTGTTCCCAGTACCATGCCAAGAACAGAGACCTCAAACTCAGCAAATCACTTCTGAATTTTATTTATTGGTTTCGATTGTAAACACTGCAGTTCCTAGTGACAAGCTGTGGTGTCAATATGGATTCTCGAATGATGCTGCGCTCATCGTTCTTTTTTTTTTATCTCATATTCCCTTTCTTCCAGTATCTATCTATCTATCTATCTATCTATCTATCTATCTATCTATCTATCTATCTATCTATCTATCTATCTATCTATCTATCTATCTATCTATCTATCTATCTATCTATCTATCTATCTATCTATCTATCTATCTATCTATCTATCTATCTATCTATCTATCTATCTATCTATCTATCTATCTATCTATCTATCTATCTATCTATCTATCTATCTATCTATCTATCTATCTATCTATCTATCTATCTATCTATCTATCTATCTATCTATCTATCTATCTATCTATCTATCTATCTATCTATCTATCTATCTATCTATCTATCTATCTATCTATCTATCTATCTATCTATCTATCTATCTATTTATTCGCACCTACTACCTTCCTACTCTCTCTAGCGAGAACAAGCGAACTATAGGCACAGGCAGGCTCTATGAAAATTCGTGACATCAGGGCGGGTTGGAACGCCTCTTTCAAAACAGCGCCACCACCTGTCTTCGGTGTTTGCGTCTTTCCTGGCATATTTGTCATATTCTCACGGAAAGAGTGGATTTTATGGCATTTGCGGAAGGATCACTTGTATAAGTGTGCATTACTCTGTTGTTTTTGTGTTTGTTTTACGCTGAGGCCTTTTGTGCAGTACAACCTTGCCTTTCGTGAAAGCGAGTCGCTGCCGCCATGACCTGGATTATTCACATGACCGTGAGAAACCCGGCGGGCTACTGTTAATCGCAAACGAGAAGCAGTGGCATGAAGCATCCATTCAAGGCGGTCATAAATGCCTCACAATTTTTCTCACTCGTGATTGCGCGCTATTATTGATGGAAACGCATTTCGCTGCTGATTCCCATTATCATGATTTTATTTCTTGCTCCCCGGCACCACAGGCCGCGCCTGAAATCACTTTCAGGCAGCCTGAAATCACTGAGACTCCCAGTTGCCTTTGCTGCTGGCTGTTTAGAAAATGCAACTTTAATTGCGCTTTGTAATAGTGCTTCGTTTCTAGCCTAGTAGGTTAATTGGCTTTTTTATAAGTTTGTATTTGCAATCAAAGTAAAGCCAAGCACATTTGTTAGTAAACCCTTTTCATAATTGTCGTCCAACTTTCCTCTATTTGTTACTGGCACAGCAACGATACTTTGCTTTGAGCTATCAGCTATTGTGCATTGACAAGCCTGTTATCATAACGAGGTGAGTTAAGTTCGTTTTCGATCACCTAAGTGAATTCCAGGGAAGATGAAAAACTTACTTTCACCGAGACAATTGCGCTCATCAGCGAGCGCTTTATGTCCTGCTTCGCATATTGTCTTATTTAAAATGTATTTGATTTGGTTAAATAAAGAACCCTTCTTACTTTCCATTAGGCGAGATTTTCTGACTCCATAATTGCAAAAGCTTCGTTTAGGAACCCCTTTTGCCTTTGTGATTTAGTTCGACTCGGAATAAACAATACAGTAACACATGTCATCACACGTTCTGTGTTCTTTGACTTTCGTAATCATATGGATAGCTGAAATCAAAATAACATGCGAGAAGATGAGGTAAACGAAGGAATCAACAGAATGGTGAAGCAATTAACAGGAGGAGGAAACGGCGGTCAGTCTTGCGTATCTCGCATTGTAACCCCTGCCGAAACCCCGACAGTGAAGTCCGTCTTCGAGCCAAGTGGTTCTCACGCTCGCATCGATCCACACATTGTGGTTATACAATAGTGAGTCCGGCGTGGTTTTCATCGGCGTTGGTCATGCACAGTGATTAACGTCGAACGCCGCCTTAGCATGCGTACAGGAAGGTTCGAAATTGCTCGAAGTGCTGCTCAGTCAGGAAGCAAGGAAGGTGGAGGCGGGGGTGTCTACACAGGCAGGATGACGGAGCTCCGGGATTCTTGTGCTACTTTACCTCAAAGCCACGCTTGCGTGTCCAATACGCCACGGTATCACACGCTCGACGTCGGCGCAACGCTCGCTTCCACCAAAACACCAAAAAAAAAACATATATCGAAAGAAATAAATAGCGAAAAAAAAACGAAAAAAAAAGACCGAGCAAACCATCGTTGGCGTCCACCGGGCGTTGCGGAATCACGTTTTCACGTAAACATCGAGGTGGTACGTGCGCGCAGTGAAATATCTTTCCTGCGTGCAACAGCCACTGTGTGGGCGCATCCTGAGGCTCGTCGCTGCTTTGTCGGCCGGCCACACGCAGTCTTTGCGCCAATTTGAACGACCTCGGAAGGAAACCGATGCGACGGTGTGTACGCCGCGCTTTCTCTAAATGACGTCGCTGCGTTCGCCACGATTGAGGGCCGTGAGAACGTTAAGCCCATAGTTGCGGTTAAGAATTTTGAAAGCTGGGGGAAGGGGTGGAAGTGATCTTTCCTCCTGCCATGCTATGCCAGCCGTGGTTTGGTTTCACAGTGGGACTCTTTCCGGCTACATTTGGGAAGGTCGTTGGAAGGAGGTCACTCGAACCTTCAAATTTGACTACACTTAAGCTCGTACAAGGAGAGAGAGAGAGAGAGAGAGAGAGAGAGAGAGAGAGAGAGAGCAAAAAAGAAAGTGGTTGAGGAGCCGTGGAACAAAGGCTACCGCTAAAGGCCACGACGTCTCTTAATAAAAGGTGCCGCATTTAGTTATTCTCCTGACTCGTGTATACGGGCAGTAATTATAACACAGTGAAGCTGAAAGAAACAGCGAAATTATACAAGAGACTCACGTTTGTCCGTAGCGCCAATTAGTCGAGTGCATCGGCTCTTCGCGCGATCGTTTGAGGCTGTCATTATCATCATCGTCATCATCATCATCATTTATTTTTACTTAGGTTGATCCGGACGACTCGGATCAACTTGTTGGGGTACACTGGTTGATCCGAGTCGTCCGATATCACAAGCGCACCTGTAGCCTTCCCTTAGATCTCGGTGTGATAAACATTCAAAGAAACGGTAGAAGCGCTGTGTTGTAGCACTTGTTTTTCTGTGAATGTTGCAAACAAGCTTTTCCGGCTGAAAACAACGAAACATCAATATTTTTCTATACTGTTCTTTAGGCAGTATGCAGTGCCGTATCGCCGCAGTAACGACGTAACATTTTCTTTTTCTTCGCCCGTTACCACCGTCTGCTACTGAACCCGTACCTCTCCCTTAGTTGGGTGGGATACATACAGTTAACTCGAGAGGATAAGTTCCCGATCAAACGTCAGGAGACCTAACAGTATACTGTATGCGTCAAATAAGACGCGATGAAAAAAAAAAAACATGGTAACCATCAGGCATAAAGATAACCTCATGCGACCTGTGAAGTAGCTGCAAACATAGAGTTTCCTATATACACTAGAGGGAACTCTGGCGCTAGTGTCTATGGGAGCTGCAACGCACGGCGCTTCAGTGAGCATGGGAATGATGGGTAGTACACACATTTGTCTAATTTTCGTACTTCTGGCCTGCTTCTGGCTCCGTGTGTATTTGTGTGCCTTGGAGCTGTTTTCTCATGAAACCAAAATCAGCAAATGCTCAGCGGTTGCAGTTCACCACGTTAATTTTTTAGACTTACCTTTCCAAATCGGGTCACAAAGTTCAAAAGGGTTCGTTCTTTCCTTCAAAATAAAACCGTAACCAGCAATAACGAATCCGCCAGTACGACTCGTCGCCCACAAGCACGAATACTAGACACATGTGTGTACTACCCATCATTCCCATGGTCGCTGAACGATCGCAACGCCAGAGTCCCCTCTAGTTAATTTTAGTAAACTCTATGGCTGCAAAGAAACGTCGGCTTGCCGTAGAATCGAAGTCGTATTGATTGATTTGTGGGCTTTAACGTCCTAAAACCACCATATGATCGTGAGAGACGCTATAATGGAGGGCTTTGGAAATTCGACCACCTGGGGTTCGTCAACGTGCACGCAAATTTGAGCACACGGGCCTACAGGATTTTCTCCTCCTTCTAAAAGGTCAAAGTTGTAAACACTCGCAAGGACTGAACGCCGTGACTATAAGTTTGCGTTGCAAATGTATATATGCAGGAGCCAGTTATGCGTGAACAGATGTATACATAACAACGCTCAATGTGGCCGATGGTGCGCTTGCATTCGTAATAGATTAAAAAAAAGAGAAACAGACGTATGCTAGTGCCCGGCCATGCTGGCGTAATTAATAAATACCGCGATGGTTCAAGTCATTTGGTCATGCAAAACGATGTAGTCGTGCGAAAATTATTAGTATCCAAAGTGGAAGGCAAGAGAATACGAGGTCACCCATGGGTAAGATGATTAGGTGCATGGTATTCTTGAGGTTACAGGTAATAACGTTCAGAGGACCTCAAAGAACTTGTATTAGAAAGGTACCACTAGGCGTCACATATTCATAGAGTAAGCAGTGACTCCCCGCAGCTGAAGAACAACAAAAACAACAGCGCTTTTAGTTTACGGCGCATTTGTACTTTCACTTTGTGACTTTCAAATTAATATGCGGTTTAGAGAAGTTATGAGAATGGTGGCAATTTCGAGATAGGCGTTGTCAATGCACCAGTGTTTCAGTAGTCTTCTAGCTTCATCGCTTAAAAAGGCATTATGCCAGAACAGTACAAGGGGAACATAAGTGCACTTTTTCTCTGCGTCTAGCAGTCGTTGTTGATTTCAAAACCAATCGTATAGTTTCTAAACTGTTTTCACAATGATATGAATTGTGAAGACAATATCTTCGGCTGATCTCTGCTGGATACTGTTTTTGACCCCCTTCTTACATTGTAATATGTATGGTAGTGTAATTACAAAGTCCGGTATACCCACTTATGTGTATACCTCTTTGTGTATAGCGCCACGCTGCTATACACAAAGTAGCTGATTCTATTCCGAGCCTCCGTGGCGGAGATTTGATTGGAGATATATAAATTCAAAAAGAAAACACAAAAAACTCAGAGTACTCGAATTAGGGCGCACATAAAATAACCTCAAAGATGTTAGAATAAACCCATTTCATAATTTAATCTTACTTTTAGGGCATTGGACATGATTATTTCAGAAAGAAAAAGTTCAGAGGACAAATGTTCTTCCTTGGACAACACGGATATCTACTCGCTTAGTATATGATATAGCTTAATCCAATGCTTATTTGAAATTGTTGCTGGTCTAGCTGGTAACTCTTCAGAACGAAAGAACTTAGCCTAACTAGGTGTGGTTATTGAGAGAATTGCCAATTGCGCTATATACGTTCTTTTTTCATCATGACAGTTAAGTGGGCATTTAGATTGATTATTTGTTAACGTTTTGTTAACATTCAATAAAATCATTTAGTACACTATAGGTGACGCCAGAAATCATTGCCGAGGTGGAGGGGGTGCAGAAGTAGGTGGTTAAAACCCCCCTTATTCTGGCTACTACGCAATGGTATATAGCTAGCGCTTTAAATAGGCGAAAACTTTTACAAACCAAGAAGGCTCTCTGGGTTGTCTTCACAAACCTTACTATCCCAGATACCAGCTTGCGTTTTGCACGTACACTGATTAGTTAACCTCGGCCCGGGGCCAAGGCAGGCTTCCTTTTCAATATAGCTGTGAGTAACCTTCCACGATTTTGTTATTATCATTTTTACATCCACCGCTTACGCCTCCAGAAGGACACGCGCGAAACGTCGCCTCCTCAGTCGTTTGGGTTAGCCAGGCGCGCAGGTTAGCGGTGCAGCAACGCATCACCTTCAGAAATCGAGAATGGTGCGCAAGACTTCCCTTGCCTGGACTACGCTATACGCAACGTAAACCACCATTACCACGTGGCCCCATCTATACAACACTCTCAGCTCCCCCCCCCCCTCCCGTGATCCCGCAAAAAAAAAAAAAAACTTAGCACAACAAACGAAACTCCTTTTTGGACCAACAGTCAGTATAAATGACGAGTCAGTGGGTATGCGGACGCCAGTAAGACTCTGAAAACACTAACGGGCTCGTTCACATGCGTGACACTCCAAGGTGACGCGTTACGCTCGGTTTCTCAGTCTCGTGACAGCAGTTGCAAAGCTTTATGGACTCGTGAGGTGAACCGTAAAAAAGGATCCTTGCTAGTTCTTGCGAGATGCTGTTGCCTTGGCGAGCAAACGTGAGCGGCTCGGCATTGATGTGCTTCGAGAGATCGGTCGCACTTGGCGCTGTTTACATCGGTCGCAACTTGGTTGGTCAGTCGCAGTAGGTTTCGCCATTTCTATTGACCATCACCGTGAATTAACCCTACAGCTTCTAGATCCTCACTATCTCGCACGCAGGGGGTAGAGAGTTCTGGCGGGAATGTCAAAAGTGGCAGCAGCAGCAGTACAAGCAACAGTGGCAAGCATTAGTTGTCCAAGTTAACGTGCGCGTCCTTGGAAATCATTCTTTTGTATTCCGCGGGACTTCCAGGCTTGCTCGAGGAGTGCTTGCAAAAAGCTTTGTCACCGCTGAAGGGAGCGCATGCAGGGACGAACTCCATGTATACCGCCAAGCGAGGTCGGGTTGAATTGGGTGCGCACAGAAACTCGCGCTAATTGTCCAGCCTGACCGAATAGCGGAAAAAAAGAAGAAAAAAAAGGAAAGACAGAAAGAAAGAGAAGGAGGAGGAGGAAATAAACACAGCGCGAATTGGAGTCGCAGACGTAAATTATAGGGCCGACACATCCCTCACTAATAGCCTGCAAGGGCACGTTGCGACTGAAGGAGGCTAAACACCGTACAAGTGCATGCGGTATAGGCAGCCAGTTTTCGACGTACAAATGCGACCGCCACAAATCACACGCTCGAGGTGCTCTTTGTAAATCGAGCACAGGTGAACAGGGAGGGCGGGGGGGGGGGGAGTAGTCTTACCGCAAGGGACATCGGCCACGTTGCGGTCACTCTTACTTTCCGTAAATGTCCGCTTACGGCACAGAACCCGCCGGCATGGTCTTACGCGTCACGCTAATGAACTCTGCGCGTGAAACGCCACGCGTTCGCCGCAGAAAAATAAATGAATAAATAAAGGACGTTGACATGACCCGCCTTTTTGAGTGTCGTTACGTCTTACGGTGGCCAGAAAATGTGTCTTTCGGTGTTACGTCACGCCACTTGCGCATGCGATTCCATCGTGCGCGAGCGGGTGGTTGACCTTTTCTTTTTTCGAGGAGAATAAAAAAAAGTTTTCGGGAAGCAGCGATTGGTATAGAAAAGAGAAATCAAATCTAATGGCCACCCATTGTTTGGCAGAGCCGAATAGTCTAGTGAACCAGGCTATCTATGAGCAGGCAGTGCAGGTGGAAGCGCTGGTCAGAGCTCACAAGACTTACCCGCCTCTTTGGCTGGCGTGAACCGTGTCCTGCGCAGATTCGTTGACACCCCTGGCGGGATCGCTTCGACAGGTCGTCGTCACCGGCGCTTCCGTGGCGGCCCCTGGCACCCTTCTGTAGCGGCCGCAGCAGCGGCAGCGTGGTTCGTCAAGTCTTTTTCGCAATATTCCGCGTGTGCTGCAATGCCCGCACCCGACGGTGCGTCCCTGATCCAAGGAGTGCCCATTTCGCTTTTGCGTGTTTTTTTTTTGTGCGGTTAGTCCCTAGACTGGTTGGTGCCCGGCTGCTGTCATACAGACTACTTGGCGTTTTTGTGCCTCTTATTATTTCTCCCTTAAGGCTCCTTTATTCTTTCGTTCCGGTGCGAAAAGTGAAAGCTGTCGGCGTTCTCCTTTGCGCCAGCGGTCTCAATCAGCGACGCACATCTAGGTTACGTGACATCGAGTCGGTCGGCTCGAAAGCACTCGCGCTACGAGAACCGCCGTTAGCTTCCACCGTCGTCTCCTTTTCGTGCGCCATTCTCCTCTCGCGTCGGCACATTGGCGCTGCCTTCGTTGGCGTTGGGCAATTACTGAGGGTACAGCAGCTTTTTAAATGCAGAGAGAAATTCCTTGCACGGGCCGCATACTAGCCCAAGTGTTTCGGGTGTAACCCTGACATCGCTTTGGGGAATTCTCCACAGCACAGGACGCCCCAGATACGGAAGGCATTTCTGCACTGCGGCTGCATACAACAATCGAAAGAAAGAAAGAAAGAAAGAAAGAAAGAAAGAAAGAAAGAAAGAAAGAAAGAAAGAAAGAAAGGGAGAAAGAAAAAAGAAATGAGACATATGCTTCGACGTTTCTTTTAGTGAGGTACTCAAACTTCTCAATACAGTTTTGGTTTTACTAATGCTTGATATATTTAAAAGTTTTAATACAATATATTTCTGCCATGCGGTGCCTGGTTGGCGAACCATTCATATATATTAGCTTTTATGCTGCAGAGGGGCTATAACTGCGTATTCTATGATATACAATTAAATGAGGCAGTTGTGAGCAGTTCGTCTATTCTAGTCGATAGCCTAAATTATTATTACCATAAAACATTAAATTATGAGTGTTCGCGTTCGCGAACTTTCCGGCTAGCTAGGTATGCGAAAGATACGCACGTTTTTCTGTTGCGTTCGAACACATCATTTTTATAACTGTGTTCTGATGTAACATTAGGCTTCGAACTAATCTTGCGCCTTGTATTTCTCTGATGCATGTTGCCAATGTACAACATATCAATATTCTTTTGGTCTGCTCCCATTTGAACACAAGTGGGAATCGAGGCCACGACATCGCTTCGTGATAAGCAACGGAATACCATAGCCACTGCCTGAGCCATCTTAGCATAAGAAAATACGCAAAATAAAAGCATCAATAAATTTATTAAACCTGGGGATCTTGTTGATACGAAAATAAATAAATATTCAAAATAGATGTGTGGGACGTCATATTCAGACAGACCGGACAGAGACACACTCATACACGCTCCCACAACACAAACACAAACACGGGCAGAGAAGTTAATGGGTGGAATACATATTTATGCATCTATACATGTATCCACGGCCGCCCGATTTCGGTTGAGCTACCCTAAGTGGTTAAGTGTCATGAAAAATCAATTATCGCGATTACAACAACAACCACCACCATCATGACGGCGGTCGTTATCACCAAAGCCCGTACTGAGGAAAACGTAATACGTCGCAATTGTTTGTAAAAGAATATTCGAGCCTGTCCTAATGCAGCCTCGATTGGGCTGTTTGTAGAATGGCTAAGCGACGAAAATAACCCGCAAAGTGACCCGTCATCACCGGAACCTACCATTCATTCAACTGGCCTCATAATTTGAACCTTTTGTTTTAACCAATTTACAAACAGCAAGAGGAGCGACAAAAAAAAAATCGGAAATCGTACAAAAAAATGCCGGACAAGATCGGTCCCTGTGATTGTGCGGCGTATATATATAGTGGGATAGTGACGTCACAGATCCCCAGACTTGGTGAACGAGCTCTCCGTGAATATATTTTCTAAGTATGCTGCCAACATTTTCTCTTTTTGATTGTGCTGTGCAATGCTTGATTGATATGTGGGGTTTAACGTCCCAAAACCACTGATGATTATGAGAGACGCCGTAGTGGAGGGCTCCGGAAATTTCGACCACCTGGAGTTCTTTAACGTGCACCCAAATCGGAGTACACGGGGTGCTGTGCAATGCTGTCTCCGAAGGTATTCTTATTTTATTTTTCTGTCTCTCTTACCTTTTACACACTGCAGGGTAGAAAACAGGATATTTATTTTCCGGTTGACATCCCTTCCTTCCCGCAAAACATTTTCTCTCTCTTTTTACTTCTTCGAGATTTCTTTGGTATAACGGAGCAAGAATCAGCAAGTCTCAGATGCCTTCACAATTGCAGGCATGCTACAACAATGGAGTCGTTGAATGTCGCACCGATCATAGGCAGCCGGAAACCTCAGGCTTGAAGAATTTATTTCACGTGGGAACGTAGGCGTGTGCGCATAATCCCACATTCATTTCATTACGCATTGGCTATTGTATCAGGGTTACGAGCTACTGCTGTCGCAGCTGGGGAACGGAAACCAGGTTAGCTGCACTAGCACGTGCAGTCATCAGGATCTCACGACAGGCGATCAACATGAAGGTTTTGCCGCTTGCGATAGAATTTGTGTATGTCATTTTCCGTGCCTCTGTCCATATGCCCGTCCGAACGAACGGACGTGTGGACACACGGAGGGACGGACGCTTCGCCCCACTCATCATCATTCATTCCGTAGATATTCTGTGATATTTTTTTTATAAAACTGCAGTCTCAGAAATTCAAGTCCATAGGTGGATTACGGCTTCTAATCGTGCAGGCGGGGCTAACAAATTCCAGTGCCAGGGAAGGCTGGGTTTTTAACGAAAGAACATTTATTATGCGCCAATCAGTCTGAGGGCTATTTGAGGTAACTTCAAATGAGATCCACGAGCTTCCGTGTGCTTCTTGCAAAGGAAGAAAACTACAAGTTGAAGACAGAAGTGACGTCCCCTTTCCCTCCTGCCCTCCACCGCGTCCTCCACGGGCATCGCTTGCCGGACAGTTAGTCATTCAAATTAGTGCAGATTGGGCAAATAGACTAAGAGAAAGATGGGTGTAAAGAAATTTTGGTGGAGGCAGTGCCGACGAGGCACTGGTGGAGGAGATGATATTCGGAATGACATTCCGCTACCCTTCTTCAATGTGTGGAGTCAGTGCGTTCTTTGTCACGGGGGTAGTGGACCATTACACATTAGAGTGCGATTGTGTGCACCAACACTGATGGTAAATACAACTTGGAATGCTAACAGGATTGTATAAATGAAGGTCTCCCAAATAGCTTGCTGCCGCAAATTTGCCGGAAACCACGACAACGTAAGACAAGGGCATACACGCGGGAGCGACAGGAAAGGACGTACGTTCCATTTGATCAGTGCGAAGAACTTCCGGACCGTGAGATACGTTGTGAACGGAGTGTCAATATGCCATATGCAGAACCTTGACAGTTTCTTGTGACCACAGAATAATTGCATAGCAGTGTCTACAAAAGTCAAGTTACAAATTTGAGCGCGCAAGGACCCAAACCAGTGGTTGGGAAAAAACACTTCCTTCAGGCGTCAATAAGTTTACATCTTTCGATGCAACGTAACGTCAAGGTTCCACAACGTCACTTGTAGTGAACATTTGTTCTAAAGAAGGCGCGGATTATGAAGGTTTGAGAACATTATAGTGCGTGGTATACGATGTCATTTCGAGGCGTGCACCACACATTGTCTCTCTTGTACTTGAGGATAAGAATGGGCAGCTTCAGAGACGGACTTAATTCGTCGCACGAGAGTCGCGAACTGTCCTCGGCGACTTTATTGAGGCATAGGAGGGGGTCGTAGCAAGGCCTGCCTGTCACCTTCTCCTCCTTCTAGCACGCTCGGAACCATTCGACGACCCATCGGTGCTCGTGCAGCCACCGCCGCTCGGCTGCGACAATGAGCTGAGCGTGCGAAATCGGGTAAACAATGGGCGAGCGCCTTGCCAAGGATGCCCACCCTGACGTCTCGTTCTCGGCGTTATAACTTACGCATGACCGTTGTTGCTAGAAGTCAGGCCAAGGTGGCGGCGTACCATATATACTTTGCAGCCTTGGTCGCGTCCCCGTATAATCGCGCTTCCCATTCTATGGCGCTGCGGTGGCTTCGAATAGAGTGACCTGTCCGGACGCTCTATGCGATGACTTATTTGCTACAGAATCGAAAGTTGGGCTAGTTGGATATGCATGGTATAACTATCAGTTAAAGCGCATGAAAAACAGACATGAAGAGAGGACAAGCGCTTTCTCGCAACTAAACTGTTTATTAGAAAGGGCAGAATATATATAATGTTCTCGATGTGCCACTGATGTACTTTTTTGCCTGCACACGCATGCGTCGTGTTTTTCAATTGCCTGTATATATATTCTGTCCCTTCTAATAAACAGTTTAGTTGCGAGAAAGCGCTTGTCCTCTCTTCATGTCTGTTTTTCGTGCGCTTTAACTGATAGTTATACTTATGTGCTGAGCAGTTTTAAGCTTCTGGATGCCAGCTGGAACTCATGACCACTGTGGATATGTACACTGCCTTTCTTCATGAAAGGGAACACTCGAACGCGTGGCCTGCATGCGCCCTGTGGCGGCTGCCTACAGCACCATCAACCGACAAGGGAAGAAAGCACGTTCACCTTTTGCGTCATCCATGTCCAAGCAAGAAAACGAGTTATGGCTGGTAGACAAGCGCTGCTAGATTACGTTCCCTGATCGCTCGCGCGGTGACCGATATCGGGCAATTACTGCAGCTTGCGCCGTGGTCGCGAACAACGTTTGATATGTTGGCAGTGGACTACACACTGCACGCGTGAGCAGAGAGAGAGAGTGAAATGTAACAGGGCTTGTCTACCGCCCAGAACTTGTTATTATTTTTTTCGGCAACAGATGATGCTGAAAGTGAACGTGTTTCCTTTTGCTGTCGGTTGATGGTGCTGTAGGCAGCCGCCGCAGAGCGAAGGCCACGCGTTCGCGTGTTCCCTTTCATAAAAAACGACAGTGTACAGTGTGCGCTATAAAGCGCTGGCAAACTGCGAGGTTTCGTATGTAAAGTGACTTGCGATTACTGTGAGCGCGACGCTGCGGAAAGTGGTCGTTCAGCGAGGAACCATTCGTGAATTCTTCGAGGATTCGGCAGCGTCGTCAGCCTTGATACACAAACTTGTAAACCTTGATACGAAAAACTTGTATACACTGCGAGTGTTTGGGTTTGACCAATTGAAGTGTTTCATACCCCGTTAAGACTGCTGCACCGCAAGAAACTAAAGATTTTCTTACTTAGAACGGTTTCATCTTTTTTTTGGACTAGCATGATCTTCACACTTTTCTTTTAATGGTGCACATCGAGTGAAATCTAACTGGGTTTTGGAAAAACCTATTGAACCATTCTTAATAATTAAATCACAAATCTTAATGATGCACATCGAGTGAAATCTAACTGGGTTTTGGAAAAACCTATTGAACCATTCTTAATAATTAAATCACAAATCTTAATGATGCACATAGTGGAGTGAAATCTAACTAGGTTTTGGTAAACCTATTAGGCCATTCTTAATAATTAAATCACAAATCTTAATGGTGCACATAGTGGAGTGAAATCTAACTGGGTTTTGGTAAACCTATTAGGGCATTCATAATAACTAAATCTCAAATCTAGGCACTCACGTGTGCCACTCATCTTGTCCGACATTGCTATAACGATTAAAAATTAGCGACATTTTGGTAAAGTTGCACTAAAGAACTCTACAGAATTGACTCAGAGGTGAAATGTGGTGAAAAATGATTGGGTGGCCACATGAGGTCACCACTGTATTATCTGTAGCAAAGGACGCAGATGGACGTACACAGGATGACCTATCAATTACAATGCATTCTTCTTTATTTTAAAATGTAAAAAATAGTTCAGTTCACTATAATTGATCAATTGATATGTGGGGTTTAACGTCCCAAATCCACCATATGAATATGAGAGATGCCGTAGTGGAGGGCTCCAGAAATTTCGACCAATTGGGGCTCTTTAACGTGCACCGAAATCCGAGAACACGGGCATACAGCATCTTCGCCTACATCGAAAATGCAGTCGCCACAGCAGGGATTCGACCCCGCGACCTACGTGTCAGCAGCCGAGTAGCTTACCACTAGACCACCGCGGCAGGGCTCCGTTCATTTCAACACTATCTGGGAAAAAAAAGTCTGGTTTATTTTGGGAATTTGATGCTACTATTTATGTGTGATGCGATTTTAAACATTTGCGAAAATGTGACCGAGCGATTTGGAAGCAACTTCAATCAATCAATTATTAAATAATGATCAATTAAATAATTATATAGTTAATAGGATTGATTTATGTAACGCAGATGTGAGAGTTTCGAAGCAGGATGAAAAAAAATAAATCACAAATGATAGAAGTAGCGTTACGTTTGCATTCACAGGTCTATCTCTGTGAGCAGTTATGGGGAAGTGGTGCGGCGGCGTCAGAATTATCCATGCGAGTCCACCCACCGAGACCGTCACCTTAGATCCGCGGGACTTGTTCGCATTGTGCCAGCCTCAAACTTTTTTCATGAAGCTGTGATAACTACGCCGACATGAGTAAAAAAAAAAACATGAGTGCACCGATCTCAAATGACCACGCATGAACTTCCGTTTGGTTCATGAACGCAATGATAAGAAACGGTAGTATACATAAGGAGAAATAACTAACCCAAGACTGGCATATATCATCTTAGGTATATAGATGACGTTTTTTTTACTTTTAGATTACGCAGAATCTTCAATAATTACGGCATATCATGCGACGCAAGCGATGATTATATTTGCCTTGTAAGGGCACAAGGGCCGGTTTAGGATGAAGAGCTACAAGCATTTTAAGTCCGTGAAAAGGATTACTCGGAGAACAACAGCACCAGTGCTACAAATCAAAATGCCTATTTGAATAAATAATAGAATTTTGCTAGTTAATCTCGTAATAACCTACTTTATGGTACATATTGCAAAATAAAAGGAGCCGGGGAATATATCATCTTGAAAAATTGTATACTCTGTAAGTGCACATTTTGAGTATTTATTTACCGAAAGGGGTGACGCATCTCATTCGCGTTCTCTTTTTCGCGCTTCAGTACATCAGCTGTTGTGTTTTAAGTACAAAAAAGCCAATAAAAACCAATGATAGGAAGTTGAACAACTGCACATTCTTGCTGCGAGATCAGTGAAGCGTATGTTGAAACTCTTCATTCATATGCAAATATTGATCTGATTAAGCGAGATACTAAGAATAGAGGAAAGGCAGAGATGTTAAGCAGAGTTGAGCCTGGTAGACAACCCTGCACTGGGGAAGGGAGGAGTACGTTTACAAAGCAGGAGAAAAAAGTCACTTCTGCAGGTGACGTATCAGTTCCACGTTTGATATGTCAAACGGCGCATACCGGTCTGATACCCTTGAGGAAACGCAAGAACGCTTGGTTGCCTTTTGGAATGTCACGGGCAATTCCGTGGTCCCAATAGCTTCGCGACACTAAAAGCACTTCCGTCCATGTGATGCAGAGCATGTATAGAGGTGAAGCCTCTCGTTTAAGTAAGTTGGACAATAACACAAAAGGCGCTCAATAGTTTCATCGACAGCACAGTCGCTGCTCCAGGCGCTGTCGGTCACCTCAATTTTAAATGAGTAGGTGTTGGTGAATGCTATACTTCGAGACGCAGATGTTATAACATTGCACCTTCCTTCAGGGAAGGACCAGGTAGAAGCCGCAGTCACCGAGATGAGTCGAGAGAATACAATCGATGATGTGTAAACTGTCACGCTTTCCACTTCTGCAGTGTTATGCTCTGCAGCAGCTTACTCAAGCATCGAGTCACGTCAATCCTTGATAAATGTATATAAACAAGGTTCATTTCTACTTGTGCTCTTCTGGCAGATTCACCAGTGAAGCTGTTGCCGGATATACCAAAGTGAGCTGATATCCACTGAAACACTACGTCGTGTTTGTTTTCGATCGTACAGTGCAGCATTTCTCGTATCTCCCACATAAGTTGTTAGCACGATCATCTATGTTCATTTTCAGCAGATATTATTGGAACAAGTTAACTAAACATGTAAATTAACTATAGAAAAAGTCTGTAGTTAACCTAAATCTCTTTCTGTTAGTATTTTTTCACCGTTTATTAATTTTACGAACAATGATGTGTGTAGGTAACTGGGTATACATTGCTTTTTTTTGTTCACACGAATCCCTGACAAAACGAACAAATTTTCTGTAAAATTTAGATTTTCTCTTCCCGAGAAGCTGCTGCTCATTTCTTTTCGTGCGGAGCGACAATTAAACACGAGTGACTTGCTTCTTTTTAAAACTTTGCTCCTTCAGGGACGCAGCAAGAGTATAATTGTGCTTTTTAAAAACTACTAGCTTGTGAGTCGCCTTCAACAGCACTTATATCTGTCAAAGCAAGGGTTTCCACTCTGTCCCTCTCATTTACTTATACGATATAGTAACCCTCTATCAGCCAACTAGATTCTTTTCTGATTAACATTTATGCTTGTGCCATTTCTTCCCTGTCCCCTGCCTCTGTGCATCACTACATGCGAAATTATACACGAACCATGTCTTTATCTAGTACAATACATGAATCACAGGTTAAAACGTTTGGACAACTTTATTTAGTATAACGAATACATTATTAGCACTTGCTCGTGATAACTGCATCATGTCCCTGAAAATATTCCTGCTAACGGTAATGATAGTCCTTATGGACCTCAGTAAAGTTCCTTGTCTCTCTTTCTGTCTGTCTGTCCGTCCGTCCGTCCATCTGTCTCTCTTATGTGAGTCTTTAAATCAAAATTACGCGACACGAGCTGTAGACGCTAGAAACGAAAGTACAGGCATTACGCTGCTCTAAATTTCTGAGTTTCGATCCGTGAGTCATTCCTTCCTAAATTGCCCAGTCTTCAACTTTGCCAAGCTTCATTGAATGCACATCGGCGAAACAAAGTGTGTCATATGCCTCTTACACAACCATCAACGTTGAATATAAAGGATGCCGCATTGCCACACTGCCTTTTTTGATGATAGCAAATTTCTGTTATGATAGGCATGACTGCACGAGCGTATATGGTGGCGGGATTTGAAAAATAACTGCTTGTTGTTTGAGTAGATGGAGCACTAAGGTCGACTTGCGACCTCTGTGCTACCGGGTACACAATGGCTGATAGAGATATTACTCACTCGATGTCTGCTGTTGCGCCTGTTTGTATGCGACCATGGACCTTTAATGAAATGTCTGAGTCGTGTCGACGAAAGGCCTGTGCTTATTTTGCCTATGAGAACACCGTTAAGGAAAATACAGCCTTCGAGCAGGTCATGTTCGACGCTACGACATGCCATTGCTACAGGATGCTCACTTCTGGGCGCATTTCGCGAGCATAAGTTAATGCGCAACGAAAGTAGCAAACGCGGAGTGTGAGAGGATCCACGCAATGCATGACATGGGCCACTACATGGCCGTCCATGGCAGGAATAGCGAGATTTCTTGCCTGAAGGACGTGCAGGTTCTTATTTTTATTGTTTTTCTCGGGGTGGCAGTTTGTGGCAGCCGGCGACAAGCAAAAATGCAGGTCTTGTGTTCTGTCATCATCTCTCCAGACCTCAACAGGATGCGGAATAACTCGTCGCCTTCTCTCTCCGTCCAGATTACGCACCGGGCACGGCCGACAATCAAACAGACGTGTGTTGAGACTGCTGAATCCACGTATTCCTTTTGTTTCTCGCCGTAATGACGCAGAGAATTCGCAGGGCGCCAATTTGATGCTTTCTTTTTAAACGTTCAATTAGCATCGTCACCCTTGAGCGACTGGCGGTCTCCTCCGCCACCTTAACGCCGTATGTGACTTCGCGAAATAAAGTCTATATTTGTGACCATGCTCGCTACTGACACACACACACACGCACACACACACACACACACACACACACACACACACACACACACACACACACACACGCGCGCGCGCGCGCGTGCGCGCGCACACACACGTCGACAGAGGAAGAGAGAGAGAGAGAAAGAGAGACTGACCAGGCATTCCCGCTGTCTCAAACAAAATCATACGGCAATATGGCAGCAACGCCTGACACGAACCATGCAAATAACGTTATGTGCATTTCTTCTCGAGCATTCTCTGTGGAAAGTAGACGTGTTTTCCCCTGCTTCTCGTTGTTTTCGCCAAGCAGGCAACAAGGACAGCCTTCTTCCCTTTTTCAAGGTTGTGCAAACAAAGCCGACTCCAAGTTCGACCAGGTGCGCTTTTATGAAAGCTCGTAAATGTATAAGTGGTCCACGTTGTTTGACGGATGAGACGTCGCCAGCCGAAAAAGGCCTCCGGAAAACCCGAGGCTGTATACCAATCGCTCGCTTGTCAGATGCTTCGATGATTTCTGCCAATTGTGTGGCGCTTACAAAAAGAACCAGCCTCTATGAGTACACAGTCTGGCGGGGCTTTGTCCTTTGAAAAAAAAACAAACTAAAAACAATGTACGCTTGCAGCCCGCACCTTCTATGCACGTATGCTGATCCGTGACGCGTCCCTGCGGTTCCTCACACGACAATGCATCAACAATGTTTGTCGTGCGCTTTAACGACTGAAACAAGTATATAGAATCAAGCTTCGCTCTTGAAGACAGTTGCGACGGCTGTCTGAATAAGTCTGTACGACCGGCATAAATTAACAGCCACATAAATGAGACACACTTTCTGAGTACTTCTCGCACGAGAGAACGTATATAATTGCTGTGTTTACGAAAAGAAAACTTTTACCAGAAATATATTGCACTGAGCCAGGCGTGTACAATGTTGACGCATATTAGTCAGGGTTTTCGACTTCAAGTGAAGGCCCTTCTGGTTGCAGTCCAGACTGGCATAGTCGTAATTACTTGGTCATAGAAGAAGACATCAATCCAAATTTAGCAATGTATGATATAGCATCACTCGCGAACAAGAGTGTAGTCAAGTAAAAGTAAAAAAAAAATACGACAAATCGTGCTCTTGTGAGCTTACATCTTGAACGAAAGAAGGAAGTGGGTACATCAAACGCATTGTGAGCATCAGTTTAACGAAAAGCAGGCAGTGAGTAGAAGACAGTGAGTAGCAGCCTGGATTGCTTGCTTTGAGCCAAGTGTGACGAGGTGGATCGGTATGAGCGTAGTTATGCGTAGCATAATTACCAGTTACGCCGTGTACCTTGGTATGTAACAATAGCTTATATATATATATATATATATATATATATATATATATATATATATATATTGTTGCGGGTTCGCGGCTATGCAGCTATGCGGGCGGTGCGAAGAAGAAGACGACGACGTTGGTGGGCTGTTCGAAAATACACAACGGCTGCCATCTTGACTGCTGGAGTACTTTTCTACTCTAAAGTAGTAAATACATTCGCAACATTTTTGGTGGTGGTGCTGGGTACGACGCAAGACGGAACTTCGAAGCGGACGTGTTCTCGACTGCCCGACCATGGCAACAGAAACCAATTCTGCCGCTCCTGTTTCAGCCGCGACTCCGGCGCAGCCTGTACAGCCGGTCGTATTGACGCAACCGCGCGACCCTGGCAACTTCTGCGGCACCGACCATGTTGACGTTGACGACTGGATTCCGAAGTTCGAGCGGTTTGCAGCAGTGTACCGGTGGGACCCTACGATGATGCTCGCCAACGTTGGCTTCTATCTCTGCGGAACAGCTGGCGCGTGGTTCGAGGCTCATGAAGCGGACATAACCAGCTGGGATACTTGCAAACAGAAGCTTCGTGACCTGTTTGGTAAGGCCGTCGGACGCCAGCGGGCCGCTTCTAAAGAACTCTCTGGTCGGGCACAAACTACGACCGAATCATATGTCACCTACATCCTTGACGTTCTCGCCCTTTGCCATCGTGCCGACCCCAACATGTCCGAGGAAGACAAAGTAAGCCATTTACTTAAAGGCATTGCAGATGATGCTTTCAACATACTGGTTTCCAAAGACTGTTCCACCATTGATGACATCATCAAAGAGTGCCGCCGATTCGAAGAGCTGAAGAGTCGCCGGGTCGCCAAGAATTTCTTGCGACTTCCGAACACGGCCGCTACGTCATCTTGCGAGGACCTTCAGCCGCCATGCAGTCAACCACATAACAACGAGAGTGTAGTTCGCATCGTTCGTAGAGAAATCGAGGCCGCGTCTCCGTCTTTTCTGACCCGCCCATCTGATGATCGACCAACGATCTCGTTGATCCAACAGGTCGTGAGAGAGGAGCTGGCAAACGTTGGGCTGCAGCCTGTATGTTCGTTGACGGAACCTCGGGTCAGTACCATAGCGCCTTCTCCTGCACCAGAAAGATTCCGCCGCTATCGTGATCCTGCTCAGTGGAGGACACAGGACGACAAGCCTATATGTTTTCATTGTCATGGTGTAGGACACATCTCCCGCTACTGTCGTTTCCGCACGTATCCACCTCGGTCGTTTCCTGGCTATCGACGTGACGACAACCACCGGCCCCTGCAGTATGGCGCTCGTGACGATGGACCGTACAATGGCACTCCTGCGACACCAGTCCGCCGGTCCAGCCGTTCGCCGTCCCCGCATGACCGTCGCTCCAGGTCACCTCAGCACCGCCGCTATTCGTCGCCCCACCCTAGTGGACGCCCTTCTTCGGAAAACTGAGCAATGCAGCTCCCGGAGGTGACGCTGCATTGGACTCCCGACCTGAAAACCCTCTGCTGACCTTGACTACGGACAAGAACCTGCTTGATGTAGAAGTGGATGGCCTTCCTGTTACTGCCCTTATTGACACCGGCGCACATATTTCAATTCTGAGCTCTGACCTCCGTGCACGATTAAACAAGGTCCTTACGCCGCCAGAGTCCCTATTTGTACGTGTCGCTAGTGGAGCGACCCCGGCTGTGCTCGGAATGTGCACCGCGCGTGTGAGATTCGCCGACCGCCAGACGTCCGTTCTATTCCATGTTCTCGCTCACTGTCCACATGACGTCATCCTTGGACTCGATTTTTTGTCCGACCACTCCGCTGTAATTGACTGCTCAGCCGGCGTCGTGCAACTTGACTTGCCTGCGGCCACCGAAGAGTCGAAGATGGTACAGAACAAGCTTTCGTGCGCTGAGTTTGTTCGCCTCCCACCCCAAGCCCTAACTTGTGTCACAGTTGAACCATATCCCAGTGTTCCGGATGGGGATTACGTGGTCTTTCCCTCTCCCGGTGTTTTACTGGCCCGCAACGTTTCCTCCCCGTACACCATATTAACTGTCACAGCGAACAAGACGTGCCTTCCTCTTCTGAACTTCGGACTCAGCCCTCAAATCCTACCACAAGGCATTGTTCTCGCCACTCTTTCGCCGTCACACGAGTGCCAGATCTCATCAGTGTCACGTGAACTGGCCACAGTCGCCTCCCCGAACCCGCATAGCACCGACGCAGCCAAATCTACACGGCTCAACAATGTAACTAAGATGATTGCCTCAGACCTGTTGCCGTCTCAGGTCAAAGACCTCACTGATCTTCTCACGAGCTATTCGGACATATTTGACTTTGACGGTAGGCCCATAGGTCAAACATCGCAAGTCAAACATCGCATTGATACCGGTGATGCAGCTCCAATTCACAGGCGTCCCTATCGAGTGTCACCATCAGAGCGCCAAGTTATCCAACAGGAGGTGAATAAGATGCTCACAAAAGGCATCATAGAGCCCTCATCGAGTCCGTGGGCGTCCCCTGTAGTCTTAGTTAAAAAGAAGGACAATACCTGGCGTTTCTGCGTGGACTATCGGCATTTAAACAAGGTCACCAAAAGGGATGTCTACCCGCTTCCTCGTATTGATGATGCCCTGGACTGCCTTCATGGCGCAACCTATTTTTCTTCGATAGACTTACGCTCCGGTTACTGGCAGATCGCCGTGGACGACCTCGACCGGGAGAAGACCGCCTTTGTAACGCCTGACGGTCTCTACCAATTCAAGGTAATGCCGTTTGGCTTGTGCAATGCGCCGGCGACGTTCGAGCGGATGATGGACACGCTTTTGCGCAGCTTTAAATGGTCTATCTGCCTGTGTTATCTGGACGACGTGATTGTGTTTGCCCCAACCTTTAAGTCTCACCTCGAGCGCCTTTCCTCAATTCTTTCAGTATTTCGAGAGGCTGGGCTCCAACTTAATTCTTCGAAATGCCATTTTGGGCATCGCCAAGTTACTATTCTAGGGCATCTCGTTGACTCCTCCGGCATCCGCCCCGATCCCGACAAAGTCCGAGCTGTCCTGGATTTTCCTGTACCGACTTGTGTCAAGGACGTTCGAAGTTTTGTGGGCCTATGCTCATATTTCCGACGATTTGTCAGAAACTTCGCAGAGGTCGCACGCCCCCTCACTGATCTTTTGAAGAAAGATGTACCATTTGAGTGGGGTCCTGATCAAGGCACGGCCTTTTCCCAGCTCATAACACTTCTGACCACGCCACCGATTCTCGCCCACTTCGACCCGTCTGCTCCAACCGAGGTCCGCACTGATGCTAGTGGCTACGGTATTGGCGCGGTTTTAGCCCAGCGTCAATCCGGTCACGATCGAGTTCTTGCGTATGCCAGCCGGCTCCTTTCTCCTGCCGAACGCAATTACTCTATTACGGAACGCGAGTGCCTGGCCCTTGTATGGGCAGTTGGTAAATTCCGCCCCTATTTATATGGCCGGCCTTTCACAGTTACCACTGACCATCACGCTCTATGCTGGCTTTCAGCCCTCAAAGACCCAACGGGGCGCCTTGCTCGTTGGGCTCTGCGCCTCCAGGAATTCACATACACAGTGGTTTACAAGTCTGGCCGTTTACACCAAGACGCCGACTGCCTCTCTCGGTACCCCGTTGACGCTCCAGATCTAGTAACCGACGACGCGTCCATCTGTATTTCCTCGCTCTCTGCTTTCGGCAACATGGGATGTGAGCAACGGCGTGACGCGTCCCTACGAGAGCTAATCGACCGCCTGAACACAGGCTGTACAGACAGTTCGCTTCGCATGTTCGTTGTCATAGACGGCATTTTATACCGCCGCAACATGCACCATGTGGGAAACGAACTACTACTCGTAATACCCACTCATTTGCACTCGACCGTACTTCAGCAACTACATGATGTACCAACGGCTGGCCACCTTGGTGTTGCCAGAACGTACGACCGTGTCCGCCGACGCTTTTTCTGGCCCGGCCTCTACCGTTCTGTACAACGTTATGTTAGGTCTTGTGAGTCGTGCCAACGCCGCAAAAGGCCAGCGGTACACCCCGCCGGGCTCCTTCAACCGATCGACGTACCTGCCGAGCCTTTCTATCGTGTCGGCCTCGACCTGCTGGGCCCTTTCCCTCTTTCTACCGACGGTAACAGGTGGGTCGCCGTCGCCATAGATTACTCGACCCGTTTCGCAATTACGAGACCTCTTCCAAGCAGCTGCGCTACAGATGTCGCCGACTTTTTGATTCAAGACGTCATCTTACATCATGGCGCTCCTCGTCAACTGGTCACCGATCGCGGTCGCTACTTTTTATCTAAGGTAATCGACGATCTACTTCGTTCTTGTGCAACCAAGCACAAGCTTACGACGGCCTACCATCCTCAAACGAACGGCCTCACAGAACGTCTGAATCGCACGCTCACTGACATGCTCGCCATGTACGTGTCGACGGATCATCGTGACTGGGACATTGCGCTACCCTTTGTCACTTTCGCTTACAATAGCTCACGCCACGACACTGCTGGATATTCTCCCTTTTACCTTTTGTATGGAAGAGACCCGACATTGCCGTTCGACACGCTTGTACCCAACCCTGCCAACCTGTCCACAGCATATGCTCGCCGCGCTATTAGCACCGCAAGAAAGCCCGTCAGATTGCCCATCAGCGCCTTTCGGACTCGCAGCTCCGTCAGAAACGTAGCTATGACAGCCACCATCGGGACGTCCACTTTAGTCCAGGTGACCTCGTTCTTCTGTGGACTCCGTCGCGGCATGTTGGTCTGGCTGAAAAGCTTCTACCCAAGTATTCCGGACCTTATCGTGTGCTACGGCAGGTAACTGATGTTACCTATGAAATAGCACCTCTAAACCCTTCGATACCTTCCACATCTTCCGACATCGTCCACGTCGCTCGCCTCAAGCCGTACATCTCGTCCAACACCTGCTAACAAGCGCCGGGTCGGCGCTTTTCGCCGCCGGAGGTCGATGTTGCGGGTTCGCGGCTATGCAGCTATGCGGGCGGTGCGAAGAAGAAGACGACGACGTTGGTGGGCTGTTCGAAAATACACAACGGCTGCCATCTTGACTGCTGGAGTACTTTTCTACTCTAAAGTAGTAAATACATTCGCAACAATATATATATATATATATATATATATATATATATATGCCAGCCTATATATATATATATATATATAGGCTGGCATGGTGGTTGAGTGGCCGTAGCGTTGCATATACTCAAGTAGATCCTCCGTGAGCGGTCACAACGTGCTTTATTTCGACGTTTCGGCCTAGAGTCTGGCTTTTATCAGGATTCGCAGGGCGCACACGCGCACACACATCCTGATGAAGGCCAGACTCTAGGCCGAAACGTCGAAATAAACCACGTTGTGACCACTCACGGAGGATCTACTTCAATATATATATATGGATCCTGCCCACGGCAAGTGATCTTTTCACCCACTTTTCTTTCTTCTCATTTACATTACAATTGGCCTAATAACTTCCCCTATACCTTCCTTGGCATTATTGTCTGTTAGATCTCATTAATATTGTGTAAAACACGAAAAACGACCCCTTAAGTATAAACTTGTTTCCCTTATATATATATATATATATATATATATATATATATATATATATATATATATATATATGGCAGGTGTAATGTGGGCAGTCACGGTAAAAAAAGTAAAAAGAAAAAGAACATGTTTTCAGTTTTTACTATACCTACCGCGAGAAATGTGTATATTGCGGTGACTGAAAACATTGAATAATCTTGCTAGGCTTTCTGACAAACCAGATAGCCTAGCTCTTGAGGAGTTTCTGACAACGAACATTCCACATCTAAAATCTGTGCTACCGCGTGGTGCCCAATTCGTACTTTTGTTAAAGCATCGATCAATAACTCCAAAAGTTTATCATGTAGGCTGCTTTTTGAGCTATCGAGTCCACCGGAAGCCATTATGGTTAACCTCCCTGCCTATTCTCTTTCTGTTTGCTTCCGCAATCTAGTCGGCTTCCAAGAGGGGGTTAGGACACTATACAGCCTGTACCTTGCATAACATGGTATTTTCCGCACCAGCCTTAGCATGTATACCGAACTCAAGGTATCCGTAGAAGGCAAAGCAATTTCCGAAGATTGCGCAGTTTGACGGGCGCTGAGTCAGGTATGCTCTTTTTCCCTCCGACAAAAACACGGCCTACGAAGTAAATTGCCTCTATTTTAGGCGTTTGTGCACCTTCTACGCTAAATGCTCTCCCGGTGCCTTTTATTGACAAGTTGGCATGGTGTAAACGTCCTTATCGCTCCGCTTGCCAAACGATGTTTTCGGGTCGTGTTAGGCTGTCAATATGTCATCGGTGCTCACGCAGAAAAGGAAATGAGTGCGTCAGCTGTCCTTAGCGATTTGACGGCTTACCTTCGCTAATCGCTACCATGAGAAATACCTTATGCATGCGAAAGCTACTGGAGGTTCAGCACGGCTGCCACAAACATTGAGCTAATAAAGTAACGCGACAAACAAATTCGGGAAATATCCTATACAGGGCAGACAAAAGCTTTATCGACACCTTTGATGGCCTGTCTTGTGCCAGAATGTTAGTAGGCAAAACGCCCTGCTGATACGTCATAGGTAAACAGCGGTTGCTGAGACTGACGAGACCATTACAACGTGAAAGAGTGGCCAAGCCAAAAGAGCTTACTTTCGTAGTGCGAAACCAGGAGTTCCGAATTTTAGTTTGCGTAAGCCAGTAGTTATAGTGACAGCTTGATTACTGCATACCTCTAACGTTATATGAACCCAATAAAATACCCAAATATCTTCGCTATTGCTGCTACCAAGGGAAATAACCATAGCCTAGTCGTGAGCTAGCCGTGAATTAGCCTTCAACAAGCAGCCAACACAAGTGCTAAAGTAATGTTTTCACTAGCACAGTAACTCAGTGGTCATCCATGGTTTCATTCGTATGCTTAAAAGAACGCTTTTTTTTCTTTAAGTAGGTAAAACAAGTCAAACACCGTTTTTTTTTTCAAGCCTCAATGACAAGGTAATGGTTAATAACAGTCTCCAAGTACGTATTGTAGGCTTTCACTGCACCAATGTTAAGTTTGTTTGTGTCAAACTTGAAACATAAACGTCGTCGTAACACACAGGTGACATAGTGGCAGGCAGTTCAAAAATTGAAGAAAATGTTAAGGAGCTCACCGAGGAAACCTGGTGAGTGCTTGTCAATCCAATGATGCAAATTATCCAGCAGTCAGTCTGGTTGCTTCATATCCTAGAGCGTATGCAAATCAGCTATGTTTACCAGCCCGTACATGCCCTACAGACGCTGCGAGGTTAGCACGGGGTCGAGTAGTAGTATAAGCAAACAGGATCGCAAGATCACTCCACGTGTATCCGTGCTTACGAAACAAGAAATTGGCCAATCTAAAAGAGCAGGCAGACTCACGCGTGACGTAATGTTTCGTAGGAATTTCGGTGACACGCCCGCGTATTCAGGCGACGTGCATGGCGTGGCCGTCTTATGTGTTGCCCCCGAGACTAGCACCGCTCAGCCATGCGCACCTTTCGATCGAAACTGAAGCGTGAACCGTGAAGAGCACTCATTAAGGAGGCGGGATGCTACATCACTCGCAACGCGCTACGATGCGTCCGAATGGCTTACCAGCCTCTATAGGATGGCAGTGACGTCTCCCATGCGAAGACAGGCTGAAAGAGTGGGTGTGCGTGACTTAATGCGGTGATCGCATACGCACCCAGAAAGGGCCAATGCTGTTTTCGTCATCGTTGCGATCAAGCCCGCTAGAAATAGGAAGGTTGCGCGGAAAGAGAACGCTTGTCGAAGTACGAGACGATCGCGAGACAATGCACGCTGCTTCCCGTGAGCGACTGCACGTTCCTTCAAATGAAGCGAAGCTGATTGCCATGAACTGCGGTTGGAACGCCCCTAGTTTGTTCGTAATCTAAACGCTGTCAAAGAAAGAAGATGTATGGTTTGGTGGATCCGACGACTGGACCAGAGGGCACAGACTTACAAGGGGTGCGGCATGCGCCAATCCGTTTCCCTTTGAACTTGATTAATTGATATGTGGGGTTTGACGTACCGAAACCACCATATGATTATGTGAGACGCCTTAGTG
This sequence comes from Rhipicephalus microplus, assembly GCF_043290135.1. Taxonomy (NCBI): domain Eukaryota; kingdom Metazoa; phylum Arthropoda; class Arachnida; order Ixodida; family Ixodidae; genus Rhipicephalus; species Rhipicephalus microplus. Next base: position 21,370,460 of record NC_134703.1, read on the forward strand.
GAGGGCTCCGGGAATTTGGACCACCTGGGGTTCTTTAACGTGCACCCAAATCTGAGCACACGGGCCTACAACATTTCCGCCTCCATCGGAAATGCAGCCGCCACAGCCGGGATTCGATCCCGCGACCTGCAGGTCAGCAGCCGAGTGCCTTAGCCACTAGACCACCATGGCGGGGCCCTTTTGAACCTGAACTGACAAGGGTCCGTATCCGCAAAACGTATACATAGGTACGGTAGTGAAGTTCGTAAGAGCGAAAACCGACAAATGCAGGTACAGTGAGCATATAACTACCGAGTGCCACCAGCGATGTGGAATAGTGTATATTGAAAATAATCTTTTGCGATTGTTCAGGGAACTGGGAGCGCGGGAGGAACACGCACTCGAGCGCTCGTGCTGTGTGCCTCCTCTTTGCTTCGTGTGTGTGTTCCTGGGTGTGTGTTCCTGCCGCACTTCCAGTTCGCTGAACAATTACGAAAAACACACTAGCCCACATTTCCATCCTGTTGCAATGTAGTCTTTTGTTGACTTGGCCTGAGATTTCTAACTGTATACCCACTCTGAAATAAGCGTTGCCAACAAGGTTAGGTGGGATACTAGTACGTCAGAAATTCTGCCTGTGAAGCTAGTTTTTGCTGATACATGGCGAGCCTCTTGGTTATTAGTGCTAGATTGTGGGACAGGTACTAGGGTGGTCCCCAAAACTTAGGTGATTTCCACTTTGCGTAGGCAGCGGCTGCGATCAGTGGAATTCGGGCAAACTGTGAACAAATCTCTGCATCTATGAAGGTTGTCTAAATTTTATACTACTGCCATTACTAACTGTGACCTAATATGAATATTTTCTTTTCAAGGAAAATATTGAAACAGTGACTGAAGTTGAGCGTAAATGTAGCTCACAAGTGCAGAAATAAAATACTGTACTATAATATCACATAAACATTTTTTCTGCATAAATACAAGAACAATTTCAGGTGGTAAAATTTAAGTTTGTTAAAGGCAGGAAGGAAGGAAGGAAGGAAGGAAGGAAGGAAGGAAGGAAGGAAGGAAGGAAGGAAGGAAGGAAGGAAGGAAGGAAGGAAGGAAGGAAGGAAGGAAGGAAAAGAACGGCAGGGAGGTTAACCAGCCTATAGGCAGCCGGTTTGTTGACATTTGTAGTATAAGTACGGGCACCTCCCCCATCACACTTATTTATTTATTTAGAAAATACTTCAGGCTAAGAATAGCCCAGGCAGGTGTGGGGGTGGTACAGTATGAGAAAATGACCAAAAAAAGCAACAACACGGGAGGCACAAACTAACAGGTAAATATACAACACATTATGGTACAGGATCTAAGTTAGTTCAAAAAAAATTTCAATACACCTTAACACGTTTCCAGATTCAAAAATGTGATGTGGTAGTTCATTCCATTCTGTTAATGTACGAGGAAAGAAAGAGTATTTGAAATAGTTCGAGCAAAGATAGGAGTGAAGTTTTGTGAATGATATCGTCTAGTTGGACGCGAAGATAACGGAGAAAGAATATTTGATAGCTCAAGTACACTTTTTTTGCTGGATAGATAGAAAAGAAGTTTTAGTCTTGCAGTTTTCCTGCGACATTCTAGAGTTTAAATTTTATTATCATGCATTAGTTCAGTTGGGGGATCACATCGGCGAAATCGGTTGAAAATAAAGCGGATGGCTAACATTTGGATTTTCTCTAGATTGTTAATATCTGTTTTAGTACGCGGGTCCCACACCTCACATGCATATTCCAAACCAGACCTGATTATTGTATTGTAAGCTAGAAGTTTAGTACTGAGGGAGAACTACTGAGTCTATGCCTTAGCATGCCTAATTTCCTACGTGCAGATGAACAAATCTTTTCAATGTGAAAAGACCAGGTTAGTTTGTTAGTGATTGTTACGCCAAGATATTTGTAACTTTCTGTTAGTAAAATTGGGGTCTTTTTTATACTGTACGGGTAAATAAACGGCTGTTTCTTGTTAGTGATGCGCATGAACATAGTTTTATCAGGGTTTACGTTCATTCCCCAGTGGTCACACCACGCAGATATGGCTTCGACAGATTGGTGCAGCATTATCTGATCATTTCAAGAGTTGATTGAACGGAATAAAATACAATCATCGGCAAATAAGCGGATTTCTACACCTTGTTTGATTGATTGATTGATATGTGGGGTTTAACGTCCCAAAACCACCATATGATTATGAGAGACGCCGTAGTGGAGGGCTCCGGAAATTTAGACCACCTGGGGTTCTTTAACGTGCACCCAAATCTGAGCACACGGGCCTACAACATTTCCGCCTCCATCGGAAATGCAGCCGCCGCAGCCGGGATTCGAACCCGCACCCTGCGGGTCAGCAGCCGAGTACCTTAGCCACTAGACCACCGCGGCAGGGCTTTTTTGGAGCCGTGAGACACCTTGTTTAGCACATGTTGTAATATCATTAATATAAATAAGAAAAAGCAAAGGCCCAAGGACACTTCCCTGGGGCACACCTGAGTTAACAGGGAGAGGGTTAGAATAAACACCGTTTATGTCAACAAACTGTGTACCTGAACTTAAATATGATTCAACCCATTTAACAATTGTAGAGGGAAAACCTACCAGATTAAGCTTGTGAATTGGTTTGGAGTGCGGTATTGAATCGAATGCCTTGCTGAAGTCAAGGAAGATTACATCGGTTCGGCCTTATTTATCTAGGACTGAGGAGAATGAATGGGCACTAGAAATTAACTGAGTAGTTGTAGAAAGGCCTTTACGGAAGCCGTGCTGGAATGACGATAGAACATTTCGCGCGTCTAAAAAATTTACCATGCAATTTGAAATGATGTGCTCTATAGCAGTTTACAACACGGGCTTGTAAGGGATATCGGCCTGTAATTGGTTGTGAGGAGATTATTTCCTTTTTTGAAAATTGGTATTACTCGAGCGATGCGCCAATCTGCGGGTACAATGCCTTGTGATAAGGATAAGCGAAATATTATAGCAAGAAAGCGGGAAGTGATTCAGCGTAACGACGTAAGAATACATTAAGTATGTTATCTGGACCACAAGAATATTTTGTTTTAATGTTTAGAAGCATATGAAAGATACCGTCGGACGTTATGAAGTCGGGGTCGATTTCTGTGCAGTTTCCACTGGCATTATCGAACACGCATGGGTTAGAAAAAACAGAGTGAAAGTGCCGGTTGAATTCTGTTGCCATTTTTGCCTCATTGCGAATAGTTTGATCGCCGAGCAAAATGCAGTTGGAGTTTTTTTTGTTCATTAGTCTTTATGTAGCGCCAAAACTTGGCGGGATCGCTCTTAAGGAATCGCGCCACTAGACATTCTCAAGATAATCAAGGATAGTGGTGCTAAGTTAAGACACCACGCATCAAACAAAACTGAATGCACGTTAAAGCAAATTATGCAATAAAAAAACCAATGTAGTTTGAGTGGAGTGGACTCTTTTCCGACCGATTTTCTCAATCTAGCTCTACTCGACTTAAGCTACAGAATGGTGGGTAGCTGGAGAGCCGTACTTCAGTAAAGAAAATTACTACTAAAGAGAAGCGATTGTGGTCAGAGACAGTGCCGCTAGGATGCGGCAAGTATGGTCCCACAACTGCAAAATAAGCGTTAGCAGCCTGTAATTCGGTGCGCTGCCTTCAGATCGATAACTCACTTGGAGTCATTGCTAAAAGCAACAACTTAATGCTTCGTGTTTTCCTCACCTCAATTATACCTCCTTTTAATCCTCATTTCCCCATTAATCCCCTGAAGTGGATAGAACCATCGAAACTAACCAGTGACTTAAAAGGCGAGGACTGACTCCTAATTTATTTATTCGCACCTCGTTCTGAAGGTAATGTCTGTATTTTCCAAAGACGCTTAGGCAGGAGCACTAGAACTATACATCACTTGTCATGATATATTTATGAATGAAAAGATGCAGTCTGAAGTGACAGAAACAGGTGGTACCAACTTACGTACAAAAAGGCAATTCAGTAGAAAAGAAATATAGACACTCTGCAAGCGTCAAGAGCTGTGCTGGTTCCTGGGTAATTTGAAGTTGCATACTCTAGTGTGATCTGCGTTTCTGAGACATGAACGAAGTACTCATGAATTTAAAGGCGAACATATAGGGCTCAGCAATGCACGTATGTTAGTTTTCAGCGTGCATATTTCCTGTACATACATACGGATAACCTAAATAAAATGTCCTACAAATTTGTGGGATGGGTCTACCTTCCTGGCTATGACAGCCAGGAGTTCTTGAGTTCTGGTGGCTTCCTCAGCCCGCAGGACAGCCCTGTGTTGATTGTTCTTGTGATATTGGCTTCATTCTTATGCACCCTTCCTTCTTACCACCAAAAGATGGATGGAACGTCTGTTCAATGCGTTTACTCTGTCGGACCACTGCAGTCTTTGTTTAAATTGCCAAGTTTTGGCCACGTAGACGTTAGACGATGATAATGGATGTTGAAAGCCCCAGATGTTGCATCCCAAGCTTAGGCTTGCGTAGCCCCCCCCCCCCCCTAGATGACTATAGGGCGGTGCCCCCTCCCCCTTCCCTGTCCTCCATGCGCATGCCTATAGGATCCCAAGAAATGTTTACAATAATGGATCATGGTTATGGTATCATGAACTTCACGATTATGGCTACTGGAAGCACTGATTGACGCTGCCACGTTTGAATGCACACATATACACCATGAAGTGGACGGGGGAATAGCTGGTCAGTCTGGCCAGTCTCTCTCTCTTCCTTTGTCGACGGGCGCGCGCGCGCGCGCGCGCGTGTGTGTGTGTGTGTGTGTGTGTGTGTGTGTGTGTGTGTGTGTGTATGTGCATGCGTGTGTGCGTGTGTGTGCGTGTGTGTGCGTGTGTGTGCGTGTGTGTGCGTGTGTGTGTTTCTTTTGTTTCTTTCAATACATATAGTCTTTAGAACTAAAGCACCTTCAGACTCCTCAATGTCCGTCGATAAACCACCGTCCGGCGTCTACAGCAGATGTAGCGCAGAACAACCGCATCGATCAACTCCGTTACAGAACAATGCCGCTAAGGGTCGCTGCTATAGGCGCAAGCTCCCCGCAGTCGTGCCACCCATCCATCCGTGCGTCCGTCCTTGATCACCTGCGCCGTCCGTCTTTCCGTCCATCCGTTTGTTAATCTGTCTGTCCGTCCGTTCGTGTGTCCATCCAGCTGTCCTATAGGTATACTATAGACCCCTATAGGTGCATTATGTGAGAGACTTTATGTGTAATGTGACTGTTATGCGTGTAAGTAACTGTATGTTTTGTGTGTTTATCATTGTATATATCACTGTCAGCACCCGGCACCTGGAATAGCCTGTCAGGCGAAAAACCAGGCAAACCTCACCAGCTCCCCGTTGAAATAACCCTCTCTCTCTTAACGCCTATAAGATAAGCTCGTAATTGCCGAGAACAGAGTTTGCTAGTGCTGCCGATCGTTCGTGCACGGTCGTTCATGCCGATCGAGATGCGAAGCGCGCTGCTCTTCGCGCTCGGCTGCCGCTACGTCGAACGACACGGAAGAGCGGTCACGAAGGTCGCGCTGGCGACGTAACAGCCATGCAGAGACAAAGCCGGGAGTTCACTCGACTTCTCGAAGGCGATTCGAATTCGGCGCGTGCCGGGCACGTTACCACGAACTTCAGAGTGGGTGTCGATGCCTGGGTGAAGGGAGGACAAAAAATGAGACCGTGCCGTTAAATCCGTCACGGTGCTGGTGAGAGAGCGTTGGCTTAGTTTTCGACCTGTGACTCGGTCGGCATGCGTGTGTCATCATCGTTTGGTGACTCCACCCTGGATGTTATGTATATATGAGCCGAGGGTAGCGCAAGTCTCGTCAGTCACTCGATCCCGTCTCTGTCGCGCTTTTTTCTAGCTCCCGCACTGCGCGCCCCCGACCCTGGCCTTCAAGCGAAGGTGAGCCATGCGAAAACGGGACTTATCGATTATTATTTGGTTTATTGATATAGTGCCAATGTTCTGCTCGTATACTAATGGTAGCATAGCGTACTATGCTGTGTGGTTATGAGTGAGGAACAGAGCAGGACAAGACATTAGGTGAAGGTTAAGTGTGTGATCAGTGTGGGTAATGAGGCAGTGCCTGATCATGAGGCACGATGGTCAAGAGCTGGTTTTATGTCACGATAGTTCGCGTATTTAATGAAATCATAGCGGGAAAAGATAGAACTTGACGAGATGCAAGATGCATTGTCGCATCGGGTAGATGCATAGAACTTGACGAACCGCCATCACCACATCTATAGCTTAAAGAAAACCACGAATTCGATATTTTTACAGCGCATGCATAACTCTAGTATACGGTGAGACTTATGAAGGTACGTGTAGTTAGCTGAATACCACCAAGGGATAGAAAAAAGCTATGTTGGCAATTTTATCATATGCACGGTCTTTGGCGAAGAAATGTTGTCAGCGGCTGAATCTACAATTACGTTCATTGGTATTGCGTCAGTCGACGACGACCTGACTAAACACACGTTTCTTACAGAAATCACCCGCAAATTCTTCTACAAGACTGCTTTAGTTTACGAAGTGCTTTCATGAAGGCAAGTTTAGATTAGTCTCGGCTAATCAAGCTGATTGGGACCGCGTAAATAACAGTTCTTCTGAATGGGGCTCTTCGCCTTGATATCCGCAGGCTATTCGTAAACTTAGCTAGACTAATACCGCTTAGCACAGGGCATTTCATAGCGTGATAAAAGTACGTTTAAAAGGCACATTGAAGTGGCCCGTATTATCTCCTTAAGTAGCATTCTTTTAAACAATATTTGTTGGGTCTTGTTCTAAATACAGCAAATATCATTGTTATCTAAATGAACAGAAATCAGCTGTTTAAGTAAGGTTGACCAGGTTCTTTTTTTTATTCACGGGTCTCTGAGCATGCCAATGTGCCCTTACTAGTACAAGCTGTTACCTCCATTGTATTTGACTTATGCGAAGCTTTATTACGTGACGAATACGTGCAATATAAGTGTCAGTACTTATACTGAGGTTGTGGGAAAGTGTTATCACGAGATGCATAGATAACTATACGCTAAATTTGCGCGAAAAAGCATAATATAGTAACTTTCCTACTGCAGCTACTGTTTAAGAAGATTCGAAATTCAGGAAGTCGAGAATATCTTTTATGCGAACTTTGTGTTAGTCTTGTTAGATGAGTTTCTTTTCATGTTTCTTTTCGGGCTTCATGGTAAAACTTTTCAGCGGGGGATTAAATAGGTTCACGGTATTTATTCTCAGTTTAACTAGAGTTTCACAGAGTTGTTTGTTGGGTGAGTTCGTTAGACAGTAAGCCATCCTGATTAGCGCAATGAGACACTACGTCAGAAAGGAGCAGACGAGCACAGGTATGCAGTGCTAGTCTGTTCCTATCTGTTGTCCTGTTTCGTTGCGCTAATCACGATGGCTTCTTTGTAAATGAAGGCGAGCCCGTTTGACTACCCTGCATCCATGAAAGAGAAAAGAGACCTGAAAGGTTACTAACGAGAAACACCAACGCTGTGTGAATTGTTGCACATTGTGGGCTACGCGAGTGCCACGTGTGGACATAGAGGTTCCAGCGTTATTCTAAAATAAAATTGCTTATCCTGGCCATAGAGATAACGATCTGCTTCTCAAGGCAATTTCCATTCAGTACAAATGACGCAAGTTTCCAGCACTAAGCAAGAAGTCTGATGAAATGAAGAGGGGAGTTAATTGCGATTCCGCAAGGTCTAACTGATCCTAGTCCCGTCCGATGAACGGCAGCTTCAAGGAAATTCGTGATAAGATGAGCGCATCTGCCAGTGCTTTAAATGTTTAATTCAACACGCAGTCTGAGTGCTAATTTGCAAGTATATCGCGTCTGTTTTGTAACATCCACGCCACGGAAGCCGCTTGACAAGATCTTCTTGAGAGCCACCTCATGTGCCAACACGGTACGCATTCAAGCTAATGCTCTTCCGCAATTGAAATTGAGAAACCATGAGCGACTCGCTAATTTCCCGTGAGCGGTCACGACTTCCGTACGTGGCGCTGAAACTCGAATGACAGTTCGCGGCTGCTGGGGCATATACGGCGTGCCAGTGGTTTGTGTGCAAAAAACGCATGGTCCTTGTAATTCAATGTACCCCACGGCAAATTTAATAAGGGCTCATGAAAGCGGAAAATTGTATTTGCACAATGATTCTTTAACACAAATGTAGCAATGAAACTGGTCCCCCCCCCCCCCATAGCTCATTCGGCTGGGTAATAATTACCGAGACAAACACTAGCACACTATCTCGTGTTTTGATAGCTGAGTAAGTATACGTATAGGAACTGATTTTCGTACTTTTATGTTCTTGCTTTCAGTTCTATGCACGACGTAACCGACTTGCGAAACATTCGCTTTTCTGAGCTTACACTTGCAGCTTCAATGTTTCACAATTTTTCCGACAACAGTGAGTTGCAATTAGGGCCACAATGCATTACAAATGTCACTATAAATGTACCTTCTCTTACTAAATGGTAGCATTGACTGCGTATGTTGCTAGATGTTGCGCTACGACGCAAAACTTTTACAGGATCATTAGCTGTGGCCCATTATAATGTTAGCTCAAGGGGGGGGGGGGGTGTGCCCTCACACAGCCACACAAATAGATGCACCACACACACATTATCTCTCTCTTCCTCTATGCGCGTATCACTTAAAAACTTATAGTTCGCTATATTCGGATCAGTCGCTTATAGTGATACCGATAATAGGAAATATCGCTCACGGCATCTAAAAGCGGACGAAACGTCCCCCGTTTATGACCGATGAAACATAGGCTTAATTTCAACAATCAAATGATGACTGAATGTTGAGGACTAAATGAAAATTCCTCGTTAAGAACTCTTACTACAAATATCTATTACACGCTTCTCACCTCTTCCGCCGACGTCCAGTGAAACTGACACAGTGCTTCGCTTAACGACTCTACCTGTTCCGTTATTTGCACTTGCTTTGTGTGCCGACAGTAGTATGCATGCGTACAATACATTACGTAGATAGCGGTTTCCGTTATCGCGTTCACACTTACCAAAAGCGTTTTATTAAGAAAGAAGGGGTGAGCGAGCTTTTAAGCAGTGCGCAATAAGGTTACAATGAATAGCTACCGACTTGCCCAAGCAATCACCATTATTTATTTATTCATATACGCTAAAGGCCCAATTGGGCATTACATAGGGGGGGGGGTAGTTACAATACAGCAGGGTTATGTGCAAAACAGAAATATTTACACAGAACACGAAAAAAAATAAAAAGGCAATTGCAGAAACAAATTTCGCACCAAAGAAGACATAGTGATGTAGCACTCAGTATGGCATGAAACGATGTGTGCGATAACTGATCAAATATTGGCACTAGACTAAACGAAAGAAAGCCACAAAATATTACGGTTCTACATTCCACATCTCCATTAATCTGCGGACAAACGTGTCGTGTCGTGATTATGAGCTACTTATTTAATTACAAAATTCTCCAACGAACATTTTAACATCAAAAAGAAGCGTCAGCAGTTTGTAAAGCCCCACTCCCATTCGGACGTGAATATAGCATTAAAAAAAAAACTGCCAGGCAGTAACACATAACAATGCGACAGTAGAAATAGGTTTCCTGGTCCATGACTAATCTAAATCAGGCTTCCCAAAACTGCAGTTGATTGATTGTGTACAATTTGCATACAAATTATTCTACTGTGCGTGGGCCAGGTGCGCGTGTCCATTCCGAAAATGAATATTTTAGCATTGAAGACTCGCTTCATCGTCCCAACGCCCCGCCGTGGTGGTCTAGTGGCTATGGTACTCGGCTGCTGACCCGCAAGTCGCGGGATTGAATCCCGGCTGCGGCGGCTGTACTTCCGATGGAGGCGGAAATGTTGTAGGCCTGTGTGCTCAGATTTGGGTGCATGTTAAAGAAACCCAGGTGGTCGAAATTTCCGGAGCCCTCCACTACGACGTCTCATAATCATATGGTGGTTTTGGGACGTTAAATAACCACATATCAATCAATCAATCATTGTCACAACAATAAAAAAGAAAAGGTAAGGGAATCATAAATACCAACGTATAGCCGCTCAGCCCTGCCGATTCGACGGCAACGCAGCCCTTAATCACGCTCGACTGACCACAATACCTTACGAAATTGTCGGTGCTTCTTTGAGAAACGGGCATTCCGAGGGTATGCATGCACTGCGGTCAGTGTTGTCGTGATTATTGATTCAGATATCGGTATATTAACAAGCCCCGGAAAGGGTGGATGTGTTGACTTTTGCGCAGTACCCTTTACTTCTATGCACAATCTTACCAACTTCCGACCGTATACCCCTGACAAGCTTTGCGCAATCAATTGTAAAGTATGGATAAGAAATATCGACCCTGATTATGCGATCGTGAGCTTTCGTGGTCAAGTGCCATGCATGAAGACGGGCTCTCAGGGGTTGAAACTGGATGCCGAAAAAAAATGAAGCTCACCTTGAAAAATCATGCAGCGTGATCGAATCAACCTTGGCTTACACGAGACAACGACTGGAAATAATTTTACGCTTAGTGCATTGAAACGACGGAAGCATGTCTTATTTCTTTCGAGCTTGATCGGAAACGCTCGCCATGACACCTGTTTCGGCAGGCACGTAGCCCGAGAACACTCACGTAGGCCCCGCTCATTGCAATGCACCGCGCTCCGTTGTTGTTTGTCTGATTTAGACTTCAATTACGTTGCTTCGCTTGTGGAGGCATTAGCGCGGTTGACGTTTTGACGAGAACATCCGCGCTTATTTTCGAATTGTCTATTTTTGTTAGCTCGTCTCTGGTGGATTTGCATGATGTTACATCAAGAAGGCAACTGAAAGCCCAAACGTTTTTCTCTATTCGTAGTGATTTCGCTATTTTTACATGGGCAACACCAACATTTAGAAATCGTGCCCTTCTATAGTAATCGCGGGCATTTGTCTTGCTTTACAGAGTTGAGTATCAAAACACGTTATAGTTTTTTCGCTTTATTTCAGCATAATTGTATCTCCAAACGTTATATCAATATGTAAGGTAGCAAACCTGACCTTTTCTTCCTCATCCACCTTATTGATAAGTAACGTTGCCAGAACTATTCAAAGATATGATTCGACCATTACGGTGTAACATGGCGCCAAGAATTAAAAAAATAAAGCACATCATATCCACGATGTGAATGATTACGAGTAGGGCGAAGCGGATGACGGATGGACGCACGGACCGACTGGTCGCATGGTTCGCCCCACTCATCATCATTCGTTCCATGGATATGCTGTGACACCGTTTTTATTGACATGCAATGCAACTGGCTACTACGACGACTACGGCGACACGGGACATACGACACACGGCACAAGGAGCTTCGCTCTCGATATGACGGCAACTAACAAATAATCAAACAAACCAACCAACAACCAACCAACAAACGAACAAGCTCACTCTTTAATTGCTTGACATTGCAATGACGCAAGGTTACAATTAGAGGCTCTTCCAAGAAGAAATGGGTAATGGTTGTGGATATATATTTAGAAGCAACGGAAGGGTCTTCTAGTACCAGTTCAGTGCTGCTCTGAAGTGCCGTGATGAAGAGAAGGATTGAATGCCGTGCGCAGTAAAGGAGGAGGGAGGTGGTTGGACTGCGCAATGTTACACAAGGTCAAAAATAACCCGAGCGATGCGCAATGTTACACAAGGTCAAAAAGAACCCGAGCTACAGAAAATGCCTCGATTGCTTTTCGAGTGAGTTTGGCCCCCGCGGTCTCAGAGCACTGAGATGTGAAAATGGGGGTGACTCGCTGCGCTTACATTAGCACAACTTAAAGACCTTTCACGTGAACGGAGATTCGCTCCCGCAAGGGTTGTTTAATAAGCCAATTACAGCTGAACCTTTGAACTCTCCTCCTGCGTGGGGTTTGTTTTTCGAAGAAAATAACGATGCTTATCTTTGAAAACAGAAACGAGATGCTTATCTCTGTCGAACTCCTTTCCTTCCATGGCATGCTAACCGTTCACCCGAAAGGCGGGGCTTGTTCATCGGCGATTTTATCTCGGCGCAACATCTGCGCACACACGTATGGTTAATGAACCTTAGCGGGACGCCCTATGTCATGCCGCGGCGTCGACAGGCGTAAGTGTTTACGACGCAAAGTCACCTTGCCGAGAGAAGAAACGTGGTGTAGGCACGGTCACGTCCGCAACATTTTAGGCTCGTCACGTACTACCAGGTTAGAAATGCACCCCGAATATTATAGGTATAGTACTACACACATCGACAGTGCTCTGCGACGTAAGTGCTGATAGAACGGTAATTGTGAGGGAAATGCGTTAACTTTACGTTAGAGGGTGGGAAAATTAAGGCGGGGCGAGCAACTGTAGACTCGAAGAGTAGAGTTACTGTATATGCTCCCTATAGCTTTTGTACACGGAACGCGATGGTTCTAGCAAAACAGGGATCAACAGTGCCGCAAGCGGTGGCGCTGTTGATTCCTCTTGTGGTGACTATTTTGATGTTGATCACGTTATGTTTTCTTTTATTGATACATTGACTTGTTATTAAGGCATAGTAATATTGTGAATGTACACTGTTTGCGTTAGATGTATTCCGTAACACCGGTGCAGTGTATGAAGTGAAGAAGTGTCTTGTGGAATATTTCGTCACGTATTCAAGAGTAATAGCTGCTCGTGTATCCGGCTTGCAAGAGATGGAAACTCGATGTTTGATCGCTCTTTGGTGCAAAACCTTGCTTGATATGTGGGGTTTAACGTCTCAAAACCACCACATAACTATAAGAGACGCCGTATAGAAGGGCCCAGGTAATTTATACCACCTGGGGTTCTTCAACGTGCACAAAATCTGAGCACACGGGCCTACTGCATTCTGCCTTGATTGAAAATGAAGCCGCCGCAGCTGGGACTCGATCCCGCGACCTGCGGGTCAGCATCTGAGTACCTTAGCCACTATAGAACGCCATGGAGGGGCGGTGCGATACCTCGTACTTTGATGGTGCATACAAGAGATGAGTACAAAGGTGAACCTTCGACGTTACGAAAGCATGCCTAATTACTCAACGTGTTTGTTTTGAAATGCACGAGGAAACGTGTAGCAGGGGGAAAGGTGTTCTTAATCCGCTAAATGATACACTACGCCAAAGACGAGATGTGCTGCACTAAAGCCCCATGGGGTGAGGAGAAACTGCTCCGCCTGTTAGAGGTCAGATTTAGAAAAGTTAAAAGTTCATAAGCGAATGCAGCCAGCCCTGTGCACACTCTGGTGGGTGATGCGTTACACTTGTAAGTGTACGTATAGTCAGATATCGCAATAAAGAAGAACAAAAAAAATACGCTGTCACGTAGTGGTTAGGGTGACGTAGCGCAAGGTTCGAATGTAGCCGTGAGGAAATTCTTATGCATCTTTATTTATTTATTAACTCTCAAAGGACGCTTCATAACCACCGCACTCACCGCATTGCTCTTTAGTTTAAATAGTACATAAATTAAGAAGTCATCGTAATTTATTGTGAACGGCTACCCCTCCAACTTGGTTGGTTATCGCTATAAACACACACACACACACACGCACGCACACACACACACACACACACACACACACGCACACACGCACACACACACACACGCAAACACGCACACACGCACACACACACACACACGCAAACACGCACACACACGCACACACGCACACGCGCACACGCACACGCGCACACACACGCACACACACACGCACACACACGCACACACACACGCACATGCACACGCACACACACACACGCACATGCACACACACACACACAGCACACACACACACACACGATACTGTTTTAACACAGCACAAGTGTAAACATAGTGCACACTTGCGTTGTAGATTTATCAAAATTCATAAGAAATATTAGCGCCTAGAAAAAAAACAAAAAAAAAACGTTGAAGCGCCTTTATTGCCTTGTGGTTTATACATAATGTGTGTGTGAGAGAGAGCGAGAATAAGGTTGAGTGAAAGGCAGGAAGGTTAACCAGAAGAAAAACTGCGGTTTGCTACCCTGCACTGGAGAAAGGAAAATCCGAATAAAAAGGTAAGGTAGGAAAAAAAAAGAGAGGAAGTTTCTGCGGTCAACCGGACTCGCAAAATGACCGTGACACTCCCGTGCTTGAAAGTGTGCGCGTTTTATATTTTATTTTCTTTAACTCTACCTGACGTGAACCTGGTGCTATCACCAATGAGCTTCCATTCGCGTCTGCGCACTCGCAGCGGGATTTCAGATTGACTGAACGGTCCGCTCCTACGAAGGATGGTCCTTGTGCCCGCGCAACGTGCCAAGTATTGCGGGCTAATTGTATACGGAGAAGAAGACGTGCACCGCGATAGCAATGATACATGTAATTTTGCACCAGCCGCTTCACGGAGGGTTGCGAATAGCGATGGAGCATAAGGCGACGCTTCATTAATCATCCAACGACGCTCGACAAAGGCTTCAGTATGCCTTTTATAAATATTGATTAAAGCGCCAGCAAAGGGTTAAATGAGGTCACGACGTAGCATCATTTAGCGTTGTGACATGTGAATGCCGAGATAAAATCCGGCCTAGAGCTGCAGTTAGAGATATCTAGGTTAAAATGATATACGGTTGCAGAAGTTTCACGCTTGTTATAGTATTGTGACGGGGTCGTGACAACGACGAAGGGAGCAGACAGTAGGTCGAAAATAAGACTGCTCATTGAGCTGAACCTGTGACCACGTAAAAAGAAATTGAGATTACAGCAAGACACACGCACTGATATAGGCGAACTGAGCGTCGGCCGTCGATCAACTGACAAGCGGCGAAGCGTGTCGGCATTTATAGCCTTGCCATAGAATATTATAGCGTCATCGCTAGTGGCGACGTAAGTTCCAGAATAATCTGAAATATACTCGCGCCCCGCCGCGGTGGTCGAGTGGCTAAGGTACTCGGCTGCTGACCCGCAGGTCGCGGGATCGAATCCCGGCTGCGGCGGCTGCATTTTCGATGGAGGCGGAAATGTTGTAGGCCCGTGTGCTCAGATTCGGGGGCACGTTACAGAACCACAGGAGGTCAAAATTTCCGGAGCCCTCCACTACGGCGTCTCTCATAATCATGTGCTGGTTTTGGGACATTAAACCCCACATATCAATCAATCAATCAATCCATCAATCAATGAAATATGCTCGAGAAGTGGGCAAAATCTTAACAAAATGATCTACTGCAGTCCTGAAGCGTCTCGAACACTGTAGGCGTGGTTTTCGCTGAGAATTGCGTGAGGCGTAACGGGGTGATAGTAAAACCTGAGGAAGGAACGTGAAAGTATTTTTTTTTTTTGCCTTAGACCTTTCACACTTGACCAAAGAGCAGTTTTTAAGGTTACTTCTACATATAGGTACAGAACCTGTCGTACAAATAGTGCTCATGTAGAGTGTGCTAATAATTTGAAATAATCAATACACAATTGTTAGGGTTTTACTTCTCAAGACCACGGTATGATTACGAGGGATGCCATGGGCTTCAAAGGTTTTGACCATCTGGTATTCTTTAACGTGGACCTTAATCTGAGCACACGCACCTCTGATATTTTGCTTATATCAAATTGCGGGCACCACGACCGTAATTAGATTCCGCGATCTAAAGTGTGAAGTTTGATAGAATAAGCTTTAAATGTGTTTTGTAAAGCAACAAAAGTAAATGTGCGATTTGCTCAGCTAGATTATGACTAGATTAGTTAATGTTTGAACATTTAGAAGCGTATTTTAGTGTCTTTTGATGTTTGAACAATTAAAAGCGAATAGAACTTGTAATAAAAGAATACATGTGTAATTTATTATCCTAGAAAAGTATACCCTTTATTCTACAATGAATCAGCTTGACCACCAAGAAAGTTTTGATGAAGGAAACTAAAGTATAAGTACTTTTAATTTGAGTTAAAAGCTTTCAGAATGCTCCGCAGGTGTAAACTAAAACAAGGAGTCATGTCGGCTAGAGATGTTGTCTGTCCGTATAATCAATTCAATTCATTTATTTCTTTTATTTACCATTAAAACAAAAGGAGGTCGTGGAATTACAAAACTGTCAGGAGGACATCCTATTAGTCATTTGTCAATATAAATAAATTGCATCTAATGGCAAAAAGCAGTTAAAGAGTAAAAAAGAAAGATGCGAGAAAATAATAAGCAGGGCATATAAGAAAAATGATCAATAGAAAGAACCAACAAAAGATAAATGTGTACAAGAAACGTAATTTACGAGCAAATAGTACAGAAGTAATTATAGACGATAAAAATTGCAATAATTGTAACATATATACTTAAGCGCTTATCAAAAAACACGGTGAGAAATTGATATATAAATTAATGAAACATGCTTGCAACTGATGTTAACATAATCATGAATTTCTAGAAACCACAAACCAAAAAGAATGTAGAAAGAAGTTCAACAAAATGCTATCATACATATTACAGAAGTGGTATTGTAACGAAACGAACGAAACGCTTTACGTATGCAATCATAACGAATCGATAGCGAGCAATGTTGTGTCTCGCATATAGTAGAGTAAAAAAACAGCCGGGAGGTTTTTTTTATTTATTTGTGTTAGTAAACTCTTGCGAACGCGAAGAGGGTTGTGGTGACGTGAACAACGCTCATACTGTTATCGTCTATAGTATGGCCGTATGAAATATTAGCAGTTTCACTTTCAGTTTTATACGCCTGCACCCGCTAACAATTTTGTGGCGTATAACTCAGATGTGGGGCAAAGTTAACCTACTTGCATTGTCAATGGTACACCTCACACAAAGAATAATGGAGCCTGCAGCTGGTTTAAGGTAGGTAATACAATACGCAGCTCAACCAAACAAGTGAACCTTACATAACGAGTCGTAAGCATAGCATGGATTGATGATAGGAACACATGACGGGTGAACGTTAGAAGGGTATTCCGTAGCGCTCTGAAGCGTACCCGGTGCAGGTCTCCAAAAAGCTAGAACGTATCGTTGCTGCAATCCTGGAACATTCCTCTTCACCCTTGACACTCTTGCCCGACGCGTCACACATAGTTTTGTCTTTACTCGGACCCTTCATTGTGTGCAGAAATCTGCGGGTCTCACTTTAGAGAAGAAAAAAAAAAGAATGGCGCCATTGTTAAAATATCTTCACAACTGGGAAGAGGCTCAATGCCTGCGTCATTGTGTGAAAGACTTCCCTCCTCTATTACGCAAAAGCGCTCTTTCAGTGACAGTGACTAAGTGAATGACAATTGTTTCGCGATATCAAGTATTTACGCTGTCGCATTTTTTTACTTCCTCTTGTGAGCGTCCCCAATTTTGATACTCAAAGCGTTGAATTGACAATTATCATTCTGCCGTAACGTGACAAAAATGCAAGCGACTAATGTGTCGTAAAAGTCGTCGCTCAGCGCGCAGATTTTCCCACGAAGTTTGAAAGAAAACCAACACGTAGTTTGACAAAAACCTAATAAAAATTTTATAAGAAGCAAGAAACATAGGTTAAAGTCACATTCTGTTTTTTTTCTTATTCAGCAACAATAAAGCTTTTGGCACAGGAGATAAATGTTAAAAAAGTGCAAAATGCAAGCCACATCAGCATTCATGTTAACAACGGGTTTGAACAAAATTCAGTAAGTGCCATATGTCCAGAAGATTAGCGGTGTTTTTGGAGGTCCTTACCTTCAAATCTCACGGAGCACATTTCGCCGTTTCCCATTATTGCTTTCCTGTTTATTGTAGCAGGGTGCGACGCCTTCTAAGGAGAAATTCAGGATCCTCAGTAATACCTTCCCTTCCGCGGTGACATTGTTAGAGAAACAAAACTGCCTCACGGAGAAAATAAGAAATACGCAACGATCAAAGTACCTAAGCAAGTATGTAGCATATAAGCAAGAGAATCGAAAACAGCAAACATTCAGCCAACGGGAGAGATTCGCCAGCGCGCTTTGACGTATGTGCCAAACCAAGTATACGTTGGCGGAACGTATTTCTATCAGTATGCCTCGACGAGAGAAGCAGGAACGTTCACCGTTTAATAAATTTTCTATCTCATCTTTATACTACCCTTTTCCATTCTCCAAGTGTAGGGTAGCAAACCGAGCATGTGCCTGGTTAAACTCTCTGCCTTCTCTCTTCTTTCCTTTTTCCTTTCCTTCTTTCACACACACATTATATATATATATATATATATATATATATATATATATATATATATATATATATATATATATATATATATATATATATATATATATATATATATATATATATATATATATATATTTCCGTTTACAAGCACAAGCCGATTTATTATGGCTCGCACAAGGCGTCGATCCACTTCAACACCGTCCAGATTAGGGTAAGGGCGGCGAATTTGGCACCACCGTTTCTCGTTGCTACATTAAGTTCCCGAGGAAATAATGCAACAGTGAGTTATCATTCGATTTCAAGAGCTGAGTATCATTGACGGAGGCAATCGCCGTATTTGGCCGACTGATTTTTGCAGCTGCTGATGATCGGCTGCCTTTCACCATACTTTACGTTCATTGCCACGCAGCCTGAAAGCAAGCCACGCGTTCGAAGAAAAAAGAAAGTGCTCAAGGTCATGACGCGCGCTGGCGAAGGGACATTATCTTCTTGCCCTTTTGTGATACCTTTCATTGCGTATCTCCCAGCACGATCGCTAGGACGAAAGGAGAGAAAAAGAACTTGAAGCATGCGACAAATTCCTGTGAAGTCCGCTCGTACTTGACGGAGGCTAAAAATTTGTTATTTTATTGAAGCAATTCAACGATTACATTGAAACGTGTTGCAAATACCTCACCCCCCACCCCCACCCCACCCTTAAAAAAATTGAGGCAGCAAATGCCAGGACGGTTTGATTTGCCTTTGCAGCAACTGACAAATGGTGTTCCCTCCTGCATTCACCAAGGTGTGAAATTTTAACTGCATAGCTAGCAATATTTACCAAAAACGCTGTACTTTAGAATTTATTAAATAATGATTTTTTTCGATTGCATTTCATAAGTATAAATTGCAAATACTGCGCACTTATAACTGCCCCAACTTCGATCAGCACATATTTATTTCAGTAAGCCACACGACAGAAAAAGAAACAGGCGTTTAGAATTTTAAGCTTACACAAAGCGCAGCTTTAAGGATGCACTATCTTTTCTTATGAATTATAAATAATATGCATCCAAGCTAAACGAACTATGAACTGCGTGATTGTGTTACCGATTGTGTCGCGCCCTCAATGTACAGCTTTAATATTCCAGGGTTATTATTTTTTTCAATGCATGATATGATAACACGTGTTTATAGATTTTTATGTATATGCCTTTCACTCACAAAAACGGTTATGCTCATTGTAGATCACACTGGAATGTTTGGAAAGCTTCACGATTCTTTGAGTTCCCTTTGATAAGGTTGCACACAATAAGTTCGACTGTTAGGTATAGTTAAGTTTATTCGAAAGTTAATGCAAGCATGCGTGATAATCAAAGCTCGAATGTTTGATGCCACATGCACCGATTCGGCCACACTTCACCGCAGATCACTTTTTTGACAGCCGACACTCTGTTCATCGCTATCAGTGTACAATGTTGTGTATTGTCATTGTTTTACTTTCGTTTCCTGGCTCACGTTCACTCAATTAAAGCTTCATCTTGAACACGCCGACATTTGCCTACGTTCCCCTTACGACCCCGTGACGATATCGTGACTCAGTGCCACATATTTCTCAGCCATCTCATGAAAGCGAGGGATGCCATGCACGTAGTTAAATGTATACGGAAGGAGCCTTGGCCACACTTTAGTGACTGGTTGCAGATATTTGGCTTGAATGGAGCAGGACGAAACTTTATGTGAGCGTCATCGGGTTCTTGTGAGAATCAGAATGAAATAAGCGGGATGCGTCACTTTGCACCGGGCTATCCCAATACTCAAATAATAATAAAAAAATACGGCAAGCCGTAGAAGAAAGATAGCGGTTGCAACGGTAGTATGACATAAAAAGGACCTACGTGAGATGTAATCTAAGCGGCAGATGGCAAGCGTTTTCGCGTTACACTTTATAAGGATGCACACCATATACACCTAAGCCGAAAACGGTAAGGATACAAGCTGTCGCAGACTCACGTGCCTGTTATTGTATGGCCTTCTTGTGAATTCAGCGATCGGTTTCTATTCATTAAAGCGTAATTCACGCCACCTGTATTAACCAGTATAGATTACATCCTAATTTTTTAACATCACAATTTATTGCATATAGTCCATGTCATTTTCCTGTGAAAAAAAAGTCGTATAAAGCACCATGAGATCCTTCTTTAACGAATTTGTTGCTTTAGTGGGATTCTGGTGTAGCTTCCTTATGCGATCACAGAATTTCATGAGATAGGCTTGACAATTGTCTACAACTCGTGACAACACCTCTCGTCATCCGCAGCTCTGGTGCCCGTCGCCTTACCGCTCTACTTGAATTTTCTGTTTGTTTTCGTGTGTAGCTACACCCGAAACATTAGCCAAGCTATTGAGACGTTGCGCTGTCCAAGTGGAAGACGGGGCTACGATTCCCGACCACGGAGGCCGCATTTCGGCGCACGTCGAAGAATTCCAGCCGCTCAAAATTATTCTAGATTGCCCCAGCTAGGGCGCGCTTCGTAATCACATCGTCGTTTTGGCACGTGAACTCAGCCTCTAATTTTAACGGGGAATAAATTTACGCACTTTTTATCGAATGAATGACCTCCCATAGCTCTGACCTCTATGCTTTAGAGGTTGGCACAGTGCCACAAAACCCGAATCAAGTGCGATTATGGGTGATTAGGAAGGGTCTGGCACCGAGACTGGGTCATGTGGCACCTCTACAAGCGGCCCCCGATGGAACCTCGAAATTCGGGCGCATTACTTGTCAAATCGACACAGCTCAAGGTGGCTTGCAAAGTGTTTACTTCGAGCTTGCTCAATGGCATATTTTAGAAGCTGCCAAGAAATTTTAACTCTGCCCTCGAGTGTGGCACACTCACGTATGCAGGCGGTATAGGCGTGTTAAGTCTTTTTTTTTGAACACATCAAAAGACACGATTTCGCGCTTTTACGTATCGTAGCGAAAGAGAAAAACCTTGGCCGGAAGCTATCCAGTGAGGACGAAGAAGCGGAAGCCGTATTTCGTGACGTCGATATCGAATCGTGATAGGCGTGTGGAGAAAAAAGAAAATCGACCTAACAAGAACACTCCCTTACGGTTTATCGCTGGAGGTGCTCGAGCCTGTTGCCCGTCGCTCGTCGAGTCTATCGAAAACGGAGATCGGCGAAAGACAGGTGCCCCAAGGCTGCGGCGCGTGTGTTCCAATTTACGCTACACGGAGCGTCCTTGATGCGCTCTGGATGAGACGGGAGTGAAGAAAGGAGTAACGTTTCGCCTCTACGTACCGAATTATTGTCGGTCATTCTTGTGTGCGCATCGTGTGATAGTGCTCGTTTCAGCATCTAGTACAGCAAAACGAGGCAATGACCGAGAAAGAACCACCGAAAAAAGGCGCTATCAATCAAGAAATTGCGTATTGCTCAATTTTACACTCATAATCAGGCCTTTTCAAAGTGCCGGTAAACTACACCAAAGTATGTAGAGTACTGGCCTTGCGCAGAATATCACATCACATCACGCAGGAGATGATTAAAAGTTTAGACGACGCCTTCTCTAGTTTTCGAGAACTATGTGAATCTGACGTACTGAAGGAACGTAGGGGAGGGGGGGAATGACAAATGTTGGCAGACAGAGTTCAAAATGGTCAGCGGCCCCAGTAGTTTCTTTAGAGAGAGATTAGAGACGGGGATGACATGTAGCTTAACCCGCACAAATATTTGGTTCGCTACCCTACACTGCGGGAGGAAGCAGAAATATAAAAGAGAATATGAACACACATTCACTGCATGCTTCACAACACCCAATGAAGCTTACCTGTTGAGAAGTATAAAACAAGAAAACAGCACAACATTAGTTTACCCCATTCCCAATATTACGAAAAACAAACGTGCCTAAACGAACTCTCTTACTCATATAACGCAATGCAATTGTGTCACCCTAGCAGCCAAAAGTCGAACTCATGACCTCCCGTTAGCAGCCTAACGCAATAGCTACAGATATGGTAAGATGGAATCACAGGCGGTTTGATTTACAATGTTCTGCGTTGGGAAATTGAGACAGGTGAGTTGACAATGAATACATTTGTGTTTCTTTTTTTATCCATCTGACCGTTTACAGTCATGCAAACTGGCATGCAAATCGTTAACCTCGCTGCATTTATTTCTCTTGTTTGTTTTTTCATTTATTTTTTCTCTTTGTTCCTGCCTGGCAGATTATATATATATATATATATATATATATATATATATATATATATATATATATATATATATATACATAAAAAATTATTCAAGAGATTTTCTTTTCCAAAGGAAGAAATGCGTACCAATAAATGCGAAAGGTGCAATATTGCAATATGTCTCCAAACGAAAGCCTTGATGATATACATACTCGCAGTTACTACATTTCTCCTTACGTCACAGGCGCTATCTGTACAAATGATCTTTCCATGCAACGACAGCGTGGCGCCTAGATGTTTATCCGTCTCATTAATCATACTGTGACATCAACGAAACTGCTGTGTAAGTGGCCAGTATGTGCAATGAGTGGCTGCATTAGAAGGCCAGAGAAAGTTGAGAAATTGCCGCTTCAGTACATGTACTCGTGGTATGGCAAGCATCGGGTTAAGCGTTAACTGCGTGCGCGTTGCAAGTCGGACATGCAGTCCAAGGCTTGAGATAGCAGGGTATGAAGGTATAAGGGCAGGGCGGTTAAGCCTAACCATAGTTTCGCTCATTGATATTTCGCGGAGATAGCAACAGTTCACACGGATTTGTGTCATGCGCATGACATTATCGCGTACAGTTGGCCTACGTTATTCATGGGACAATAAATAAAACACTTTCGAGAACGAAAGGCAAGTTACCAAGCGATTACCAACCGGATGTGTGAGCTCCCAGCGTAAGCTGTTAAGGGCCCCACAACCTTCCAGCGCCTGGCGCGTTAGTAGTTGGTGTATGTAGTCGCGTGTCTTCGCCCATCGAGTGAAAACAAAATGAAGTCATTTTTGCCGCCGATGTTTATCGTTCCGTAATCCTCTGGTTATCGGAGCGAAGGTTGTGACTGCGACGGCCGCGTTCTGCGATGTTGGAGGTCACACTAGAGGTGAGCAGCTCGAGATGACCTATAGCGTTTAGAACTGAAGAATAAAAATAATATTTCAGTTCGCATATGCTGCTGCACATTGGACGCAGTACTGTAAAAGCCCGCTGTTGTGCGCGGCCTTGAGTGAGACGTTGCTCTGTAAGGTCGCCTATGTATTGCATAACACTTCGCGGCCTTTGATAGCAATCACGGCCCGCTCTACTTTCGCTGTGCGACGACGTATCGATTTTGCATGTTACGTAAATGAAGGTCAGTGTACTTGACACGTGCATAATAAGGCGCCGATTCTAAGTTAGGGGGCGTTTCGTAAGTGGCGTTTCGGATCCTCCCAGGCTTAGTCAAGATATACGCCGGTCGTTCTGTGATCGTACAAACGGACAATCTTGATGTGTGATGTCTTATCTTACACTACAATGTAAGTACGAACTTTCTTCCTTACTGGGTGAGTGTAATAAGCAATGACGCGCTGATTTTTCGCTAACCGGTTAGGACCTTCTATAGCAGTGTGAGCCTGCGCATGAGGCTGTCGAGATTGCAAGGACAGCCATGCGACAGAAATGCTGTACGTTGTCATTGGTGTATAGATTTTGAGTTAAGGAAGCGTGAAAACCATACAATCTAATAGATAGATATGTGGGGTTTAACGTCCCAAAACCACTGATGATTATGAGAGACGCCGTAGTGGAGGGCTCCGGAAATTTCGACCACCTGGGGTTCTTTAACGTGCACCCAAATCTGAGTACACGGGCCTACAACATTTCCGCCTCCATCGGAAATGCAGCCGCCACAGCCGGGATTTGAACCCGCGACCTGCGGGTCAGCAGCCGAGTACCTTAGCCACTAGACCACCGCGGCGGGGCCATACAATCTAATAGAGCATCTCGTTTTCCTTTTTATTTAATATGTAAGACTGGTTCGCCTGAGTAAGGACGCTGCTCTCTGTCACATTAGATTATCATTGAAATGGCTTTAAGGTTGCTGTTATCACTCAGTGGAGGGCCCTTTATTTCTTCATATATATGCAGATTTCATAACACAGGGGATATACAGTGACCATGGAATACGAGGCTGTTATTGTTTTGCTCTATTAGGAGTACTATTTTTTTATGTGACTCCACGCTGCAACCTTCTGCATAATATATAACAAAGCGCAACCGCAGTTGTTACCTTCACAAAAGCCAAATCTGTAGAACTAGAAAAAAGGTATATGCACTGAGTGGAGGGACAAACGCCCACAGCGATACCCATACTGCAAACTCAGTGGCTATAGCAAAATAGGTGACAGAGCCGGTTATCAAGACGCAGTTTAAATGTTTAGATTGATGATGTCTGCATCTACACGCACGCACAATACACGAACAGACAACACAATAACTCATCGAAGCATGGTCAAGAAAAAGCCACCAACTAAAAGCCGGTTATTGCTGAACATATATATTACCGCTTGAACTTGTATATATTGCCGCTTGAACTTGTATACGTGATGTGCGTGTGGAGAGAAAGAGAGAGAAAGAGGACTTGTGCAAAGAAAAGGCTGAGAAGTAAACTAGGCTGAACCCCGCTGGCTACACTACAACGCAAGAAGAAAGGGGCCTGAAAAAATGTATAGATTCAAAATAATTTTACGCCCCACGTAGACCAAACAGCGTTAATCGCCCCTTTGTGATGACCACTATGAGTGTCTTGGCAAAAATGCGGTAAGAGATGCAGGCAGTTGATTGCATATATACCAAACCAATGATCAAACTTAATTACATACGTGAACTCGGCGTATGTCATCAATCGCTCTTCGCGAATGATGAAAGATTGCCGCTTGAACTTGTATACGTGATGTGCGTGTGGAGAGAAAGAGAGAGAAAGAGGACTTGTGCAAAGAAAAGGCTGAGAAGTAAACTAGGCTGAACCCCGCTGGCTACACTACAACGCAAGAAGAAAGGGGCCTGAAAAATGTATAGATTCAAAATAATTTTACGCCCCACGTAGACCAAACAGCGTTAATCGCCCCTTTGTGATGACCACTATGAGTGTCTTGGCAAAAATAAGACGTCATCGCCCACACATGTTGCAAGCTATGTTTTTCGATCGAACCAATTGGTGTGTGAAAGTTTAATCAACCTTAACGTAAAGATCCTTTTCTAAGTCAAACATTTTCTAAACCGAAAGGTGTGAAGGTCAAGGCCCGGTCACCTCACCGCCCGATGGCGCAGTGCATTTATAATCATAATAAAGAAACTTACTCAGTTTCACTACTGACGTGTAAGGTATGAAGAATTAATAGTTAAATGAAGGTCGCGTAACCTCCTAGTCATTATACGCGACCTACCTGCAACTGTTACTCCTCCTTCCAATTCCCCCAGCGTAGGGTAGCAAACCGGACATGTGCCTGGTTAGCCTCCCTGCTATTCTCTCTTGTTGTTCTTGTCCTCCTCCTACCTGTAATTGTGAGTTAATTACAATGCACACTGTGGATCAAGAGAGATAACTTATTATATAGAACAAGGAAGAGGAATAGGCCCGAGCTTGTGCGCTCTGGCCTGCTACCCTGCGCAAGCATATCCATACAGGGAAAGAAAGAGTGATGAAGACGATGCCAGGTAGAGGAAGAAGTGGCGCGTATGTAAAACAACGCGATGGCACGCGGCAAACTCGTTCCCCAGGGAACGCAGTTCGGAACGCTCGAACACGCAAGTAGCTGGTCGTGCTTGCTCTAGGGTTTTGGCCTAAGTTTGTGTAGTGGCTGTGGTTTCTTTGTCTTTATTAGGTGTTCCTATAGTGCTTTTACAGCTACGTAAGCGCTTTTAGCGCCAGAAAGTTCACTTAGATGCAGTTTTCTTCACCTGGACCAGGGGCTTACCTCTGGTCTGCTTCACTTCCGCCACAGGAAATACCAGTGGATCAGTTTCTACGCAACGGCATTCCCGCAGTTCCTGTGGCCCTCGTCCCTAGCAATGACGGCTTCATTAGGATGAAGAACCCGAAAGTGATTCAGGCGGAGCTTAGAGCTGCGACGTCTCACTTCCACAGCATCACAGAGGTCCGCCAGTTCGGCAGAGGTGGTATTCTATGTTTTTCATCTGATCAGCTCTGTGTCCAAGACCTATTGAAGTGCTCGAGTTTCGCGACCAATCCGGTGAGCGCCTTTATTCCCCCGCATCTGGCATGTGTGAAAGGTATTGTTCGCGGTGTCGATGTTAACTTGACTCCGTCTGAGGTATTAGAGATGTTTGCCGTGACTGGTGCTATTTCCATTTATAGGTGTGCACGACTAGTAGAGAAGCAGAAGACGCCGACTGAGTCGGTAATTGTAACCTTTGCTGGAGCGAATCTCCCAAGCGAAATCAAGGCATGGCCACTAATATACAGAGTGGAACCGCTATCACCGCGACCACTCCAGTGTACGAAGTGCTGGCGATACGGTCACACTATTAAAGGATGCAGGTCAGAACTCAGATGCCGAGTGTGTGGTGACAACCACGAAACAAATTACTGCAAAGCTAAAGAAGAGAAATGTTGTCTCTGCAACGAACAACACTGTGCAGATAATCCTGATTGTTCAGCAAAGGCTCGAGAAATGCAAATTCTTGAAATTATAGGGCGTAGGCGCTGTTCTCGACGAGAAGCCCTAGCGGAAATACAGACTAGAACTCAGGGGTATGCCAGTGTTGCAGCACGACATCTCTCGGAAATAAATGGGTCGATTTCCCTGAATATAGCGGAGGCCATAGAAAAGGCTCTAGAAAAAGCCATGGAACGACTGACTTCTAACCTTTGCGATTCTCTATCTCAAATTTTGGCTAACCAGATGACTCGCATATTTGGTACAACGGGAGAGTCAGGCCTAGTATCCCAACATGTTGAGAGTTCACGACCAATAGCTGACGGTGAATCTGAAACTGCGCCATCGTATTATCCGCCAGCAGGAGCCTCTGCAATAGGCGTCCACAGCCAAAATGAGGAATCTGAAACCGCACCCTCGTATTTTCCGTCTACATCACCCTCTGCAGTAGATATACAGAGTGTAAGTGAGGACAAAGCTACATATACAATAGATTCCGATGACATGGATTTGGACCCTAGGTCCCTGAAGAGATCTAGATCCCCTGTGTCAAAGAAAACTAACTCACCGAAACAAACTAAGAACAAAAAGTATCTGAAAGAAAAGGAGAGCCTTTCGAAGAGGGATTTCTTGAAGGAAGGCATTCTAGAGAAAGCTATAGCGGAAGCAGCTCTTTCGAAACCATAGGGTCGCTTAAGATTCTCCATTGGAATTGCCGATCAATCCATTCTGCATCTACGGATTTGATATACTTGACTTCTAAATTCGCTCCTGATATTATAGCATTACAAGAGACATGGCTATCTGTACATAATCTGTTAAATTTAAAT
This sequence comes from Rhipicephalus microplus, assembly GCF_043290135.1. NCBI lineage: Eukaryota > Metazoa > Arthropoda > Arachnida > Ixodida > Ixodidae > Rhipicephalus > Rhipicephalus microplus. The sequence goes on from NC_134703.1 coordinate 21,398,165, forward strand.
AACTTCCAATCCTTTCGATTAGACCGTCCATCAAGAGGTGGGGGTCTAGCTCTCTTTATTAATAATAGAATTAGTATGAAAGTCAAATGCTCATACAAACATATGTCGCCAGAATGCGAAATTTTGGCAGTAGACATTACACTGCCCAACTGCACTCCTTTCACTTTAGTTAATATGTATTTTCCGGATGGAGTTCAAGACACACGAAGTTTGGATCTAGCTACAAAATCATGGTGCAAAGACAAAGTTTTAGTTGGAGACCTTAATTCTCACCACACGAGTTGGGGTTTTAGAACTGATCTTAGTGGGAAACGCTTGTGGGAGTGGACAATGGCTAATGACCTGACGTGCCTCAACGTGAGAACCCCCACATTTATTCGTACTCACTACAGGTCGGCCTTAGATTTAAGTTTTGTCAGTTCAGCCATTACTACTTCTTCTTGGAAAGCGCTGGACTGTGGCACCAACAGTGACCACTTACCGATAAGTTTTGAAATTTCTTGTCCGATAATTCCATCTTGTTCAAATGTAAGAGTATTTGTAAATTACACTAAATTTAAGAATGACCTGAAGTCAGCACTGGCTATTCACTCGGAAGAGAGCGATGATAAAAAAGCACTGAAAATAAACGCAGTCATTAAAAGATCCTACAAAAGAGCCGAATTTACTGTTGAATCCACAAAAAGAGTATATAGCCGTTGGTGGAATGATGAATGTACAAGAGAGCACCGACGACGTAAGGCAGCTTGGAAGCAGCTCTTACATAATCAATCCCCACAAAACTGGGCCGATTATAAATTCATTGCTGCGGGCTTTAAAAGAACGGTAGCTCAAGCTAAACAAGATTATGACAAAAGACATTATGAATACCTGTCGAAGCCTAAACATATGAAAGCACTGTTCCGACATATGAGAGCTCGGAAAATCTTGCCATCACCAGTTAATGTAGCTTGTGATAATCTGTCGGCACAAGAAATGACCACTACCTTAGAGGCAATAGGTAAAGGTCTGGAAAGCAGATTCACTTCAGTAGTGCCAAACAACTGGCACAAGTCTACGACAACGTCTGACTTTGAAGAAGTGACACAGACTGAAGTATCCAACGTGATTAAACATTTACCCTGTGCATCTCCTGGCCCAGATGGGATCACAGTAGCCACGATTAAAATTCTGTTCAATTTATCGCCTCGAGACGTCGCCAATGTTATTAACTACTCCTTAAAAAACTCATGGGTGCCGCAGGATTGGAGGATAGCAAAGGTGATTCCTATACTAAAAAATCCGGGTGGAGGATTAACAGTCGATAATATCAGACCAATCTCTCTAACATCTAACATGGTCAAACTAGTAGAGAGGGTCCTTCATAGCCGAGTAAGTATCTGGATGACAGACAATTTAGTAATAAAACCGAACCAAATCGGCTTTCGTAGTGATTTCTCAATTTGGTGTGCCCATGCTGATTTAGAGAGCCGAATACAGCTCGCGCGTAAAAGAAGGCAATACGCTGCTTTAGTAACGCTTGACATAGCCAAGGCGTATGACAGTGTGGAGCACTTCATATTGTTAAATACGCTAGAGAGATTGAACTTCCCACAATATTTTATTGAGTGGGTGGCAGAATTCTTAAAATCAAGAGAATTCTACTGCGTCAAGGATGGATGTTCCTCATCTAGATTTAAACAAACGCGCGGAGTTCCCCAAGGAGCAGTCTTATCTCCAATATTATTTAATGCTTTAATGAGCACAATTCCAACAGATCAAGAAGTTACTGTCTACATTTATGCTGATGACATCGCACTCTTTGCTGCTGACTGTAATATTTACTCACTACAACTTAAATTACAAAGATATATTAACATGTTAGAAATTTGGTTGCAGTCGATTTCGTTATCGTTAAATGTCAACAAAAGCGCGCTCATGGCATTTCCGCTTGCAGAACCAATTTCAATTTCAATTCTATATAAACAGGAACCCATCCAGCAAGTAGACTCTATAAAATATTTGGGAATCATTTATAATGACAAACTTAACTGGAGTCCACACATAGAGTATATAACTACCAAAGCACAGCGGGCTTCAGGCTTACTACACAAGCTAAGTAACCGGAAATATGGATTACGGAGGCACACATTGATAACGTTGTACAAGATGTACATGCGCCCCATCATGGAATTCGGCTGCATATTATTCTCGGGTGGCCCTGCTTATAAAACGAAACCTCTAGTTGTCTTGGAGCGAGAAGCACTGCGAATGTGTCTGGGACTCCCTAGATTTGTGGCTATCAACGTACTGTACCAGGAAGCGCGCCTGCCTACACTACTTTGTCGATTTCGAATTTTGACCGTACAAGAATTTTTAAAATTTTATAGCTTACCGGCAAGAAGACCTCAATATGCTTTTATCGCAAACCCAGACGCCTTCTTTCTTGCTCATTGGCCACGGTTTCACACACCTCAGATAATGTTTGTACAAAAAAATCTACAAAGTATAAATGTGAACATTAGAAATGTAATTGAGACTAATGACTCGAATTGTCATGTTATTATTGAGTATGATGATATGTTCCCCCAAAACGCCAAATTACAATTCCTCAAATTTTTAAATAACATATTATTAGATTACTTGGAGCATGCAAAAACTAAAAATATAATAGCCACAGATGCTTCCGTAAATAATCAAAAGGCAGGTGTAGGCATTGCGTCTGATTTGCTTGACTGGTCCTTTTCAGTGAGACTGCCTGATTTTACTCCAGTTTTTGAAGCGGAGCTCTTGGCGATTATTTTAGCTCTTCGAAAACTTCCATCAAATCAAAACAACGCAGTAATAATGACGGATTCTCTTTCAGTTTGTGCAGCTCTGACGGCTTCAGAGAACTCTCGAATCCTAAGCACATTCAAAACATTAGTACCCCCGCAGTTGAGACTCCTGAGATTACTATGGGTTCCGGGACACTGTGGATTAAGATTAAATGAATTGGCCGATTCCTTAGCACGAGCCGCACTTGATGGGCCAGTTTTGTCCATACTGCCAGATGTTGAATATATCACGGCAATAAGATATCGAAAATCAGCAATCTCCACTGATACGATAGAAAAAGTAATTACACGGACAGACTATAACCACCTCATGTTTCCATGGCAACACCACTAGAGTCAGTCCAGAAAGCTCGAAGTCTTAATTACTAAATTTCGATGTCGTGTCCCCCCTCTAAACCTGTATCTACACAGAGCTGGTCAGACAACATCACCCCTCTGCGCATTCTGCGGAGAAATGGAATCACTAGATCATTATTTTTTGTATTGTCGCCGCTACGAGATACTTAGAAAAAGGTTACTAGTTATGCCATTTCGGAAAATAGGCCTTAGATTAACGGCGGAAACGGCGCTAAGCTTTGGCGCCTCAGCTTTGGGACATTGCCACAGGGATGCTTTCAATGCCGTTTGCAATTATATTCAGGCAACCAAGCGTATACCATTGTGATCTTCAATCAAAAAAAATTATTTATTACTCCCCAGGGCAGAGTGAAGTAAACGCAGCTGAGTGCTAATCATAACACCTCAAATATCAAAATTGCTCAACTTGATTTTTTTTTCTCGTTTGCTCTTTTTATGTTGTTTTTATTTTTACATTAATCTCATTATATTACCAATTCATTAAACATTGTTAAAATGATTACAGAAAAACTGCACTACACTTTCTTGGCCAATCCCCCTGAGTGGGTATGAGCCAGCCTCCCAGGGAAACAAAACAAAACAAAAATAAAACAACGGCATAATACAATGGTTTTCTGAAAGCCTAGATCCTAACCTCAGAAAGTGAATAAATGCGGCTGCATTGCTGTTTCTGAGGGTGTCTGGACAGACATTGTGGGTAACAGGCTAGTTTTACCGAATTTTTCCACCGATGCCTGTCAACGTGCCAGTGACTTCCGTAGAGGTACGTTTGTTACACCGGTTTTACCTTATCGGCCGTGCGGGCAGCGAGATGCGTGAGCGTTGCCAAGTCGGTGATACTTCAACACATCTAGGTGGGTGAAGTTGGTGGATAGGTATTGCATTCGCGCAAAAATGATTTCTCTCTAAGTGATTATGAAAAATGAAAGAAAAAATGAAAAGAATGCGCCGCCCGTAACTGTCTATCACTTGGATGACTCCTCTAACAAGCTCCTATACTTGGGTTACTCATGTATTTTTGCTTACCTTGCACTCACATCAAAACGAGTTAACCGCCGCGCATAATTGTGACCCGATGGACGCTCCTGCAGACAGTAAGAACGACGTCAGTACTTAGTCGTCTGGGTCGGTAAGAAGAAAGAAAAACCAAAGGTGCACTAAACGTATTACAAATGGCACCTCTGACTCACTGTGAGAACGTCGAGCCCTCGTGTGCATTAAATCTCGTTTCAGACAGCTTTCGCCACGCTACACCTAACGAACTTTGAACGACAACCACGCTCGTTACCAGGCTCCGAGGCTATCGAAGCTGCGCTTTGTACGACAAAATTTGTTGAAGACCGAAAAGACTCGACAAACGCAGCCGCGAAGCAGCCAAATGACGCATCAAGAATCTATAATTATTGCTTATAGACATATCCTGCGCGCACCTCCATTAAACGGTGCGTTGGAAGCTGAAGCTGCCCGCGACAGAATATCCTTGTGACCTTAATGGCCGCTCCCACAGCAGGAGCTATCAAATCACAGTATTGAATTGATGAAGCCATTCGCTCAGGGGCCACTCTCATCGTACGCAATTGCGTATTCGAGTCTGGCAAAAACAGGTACCCTCAAGATCAGACAGGCTGGTTGGTGGGCATGTCAACGAGTCTCGCGACAATAAGAAAGGCACGCAAAAGCAGGTGGCCCACTGCTGCAGACGGCCTATCAGACAAGTGTACAATGACTTACTATCGCCCTAGATGACAGGCATTGTCTACAGACGAGAGAACGGGGAGCCGAGACGGGTGCTTGGACTTTTTCTAATCGACCATTGTTGTTCGGGCCGAAGCGGAATATACGCCGCAGCAATGAACACGTCGACTTATGGCGGGGGCCGTTCGTGGGCGAACCTCGGTGCTTTCCGATTGGCACTTTCGAGTTCGCCGTCACTCTGTCTGCGTTCGAGGGGGTTGAAGGTCAAGGTCGCGTTGTTTCTACTCGAAGGGCCTTCGAGCGCTTCTCTTCGGAAAGGGGGGGGGGGGGTGGTTGCTTTTGAACGATGAATGTCACAGGATTAGCTTGAAACGTAGTTTGAAGTCCGTAATTGCGCGTCACGGAGGATTAAGGACGCTCTCTTCGACGGCCAACTTTCACGGAGTACACCACTTGGTCAAATGGCCTGCGGCGTGTCGGGCGCTATGTGATCACGGCGGCGGTAGCCGCATCGCGTATAGCAGGCCTAAGCACCAGAGAAGGCGGGACACCTATTAACAGCGGCGCGGAGCGCAATCGTCCGCGTTAGACATGGAACGACATGACTGCTGTCTCGCTGCTCTATAGTGTGAAAAAACACATTGAAAGATTTAATAACAGGGTATTGATGCCGGCACGTGACAAATTTTGTTTTCCTTCATCTTCTTTGTGGACGTGCTCTCAGTCACGGCTGAGAACCATACGCCGCACGTCCGGGACGGCGAAGGAACTAAACAACTTGGTTTACAGCATTCGTCTATTTCAAACCAGAACCGGGCGACGGGGGTCCACAGGAGAATGTGACAGGTGCATTTGGAGCGGTGACATCGTGACAAATAAACCCTGAGATAGAAGCGCTTTTCAGCGTAGGAGTCACTGTCCCACGGCGAAGACGCACTGGGTTGATAGCACGGGAGGGGTGCGTTGAGCGCTAACGTCCCAAGCCCCGAATGATGTACTGCCGCTTCTGAGAACGGAGCAGTTCACTCCGCACATGAGACCGGATTGACGGACAGAACGAGATTGTGAGGGGTGACAGCTTTTTGCTTGCAGACCGCTCCACGTTGTTTCGTAATATAATCAATGAAACAAAATTAAAAAAAACGTCACGAAACTAACGAAAATACACTATCAAAGGTGTGTCTTAAAACGTGCAACAAAGGAATGAAGGAAAGCAGACAAGAAGCAAGAAACAGGAAACGAATATGAATGATGGAAGGAGAGAAAAGACTGGGAAGGCTCATCCTTTCGCTCGTCGTTTTGCGCTCGACTAACGTGTTCAAATATTTGGTTACTGCCTACGCTCGCACTTGGGAACGGGTCTTTGTTCCCTGGATGGGATGGGTATGGGCTGGCCCCACCGCTCCTTACGCAAACACAGCGAGACATTGAACCCTTTGACATCCGATGCACAGCGGGTGCCTCAAAGACGCGCTTGCGCTATACGCGCGTGGGCTGCGGATGTTTCAGACGCGTCTTCTCCGAAAGCGGTGCTTAGTACTTATGCCGACAACGTTGTAAAAGCAAATTACGAAAGGCCAAATGTGCGCGGAAACTTTTTTACAAGAAACCTACGTATACCAGGCACAACGAGGCTAGGCCCTGGAACACACTGTATTCGGACAAGGCAACAGATAAAAAAAAACATATAATGCGATGTTTTGGCCGCTATGAGGCGTTGAAAAACTGCTGAAGCAGATGAAATCGATGAGACAGTACGAAGAACTTCGTGGTGTTGAAACGAAAACTGAATGTAATGAGGCATAATGCTGCTCATTGAAAAAGGAAACGAAGTCCTGCCGCGGTGGTCTAGTGGCGAAGGTACTCAGCTGCTGCAGCGATTGAGGTGAAAATGCTGTACGCCCACGGGCTCAGATTCGGGTGCACGTTAGAAAACCCCAAGTGACTATTCAATATTTCCAGAGCCCTCCACTACGGCGTCTCTCATAATCATATGGCTGTTTCGAGACGTTAAAACCCGCATATCAATCAATATATCAAAAAAAGAAAGAAAAGAAGAAGGCTATCTTCATGACAGAAAGAGGAGGAGGAGAAAACGAAAGGACAGAGATTTGCGCCAGTTCTCAGACTGGCTGGCTACCCTGTGCTGGAGAAAGGCACAAGGAGAATAAAAGATGGTAGAAGAGAGGTCTTACATAAAAAAAGAAAATAGAAAGAAAAAAGTTTATTAGAACATGCCTGGTTGTGCAGCTGTGGCACAGAATATTTACATAGAAGAAGAAGCGGATGTTTTCTCCCATGGTGTCTTGGCGGCGAAGTGAGCTTACTTTGAAATCCAAATATTGATTACTTATTTTCAGAACGTTTCATTCTGATGCGAGATCTCACGCTTTTTTGCGTTCTCGGCGTAAGCGAAGGTCACCTGCACATCATCCGTCGACATTATGATACATAGATCTACAGTACTCGTCTTTAATAACTCTCCAAAGAAGCAAATAACTGAGCCATGACAGCAGTATGATGGCCGTATACTTTTCTTATTATGTGGCGCTAATGTTAGCGTTTAAAGACTTGGACACCCGAAAGTTGAGCCATAGTTTGGGAAGAGAAGGTGTCTGGTTTTCTTCTGTTGTAGCCATGTTTTCGCGCTTTTTTTAGATGCGAAGCAGTTCTTTGACTCACGTGAGCAATGCCGTACGTGAAACGTGCCTCCATACGATCGCACCGCAACGTGTTCCTCTTGCCGCAGGTGCTGGAGCGTAGCCAAGTAGGTCATGCCGCAGCTGTGCGTTGACGTCATGCCCACTTCGAACACTTTCCTCGCAGGTGCGTGCTGACGTCCCTCACTCCCTCACCCACAGCTCGCTTTCCGCAGCGCCCGCAGCTGCCGGCTACTCCACCCACTCACAACACACTTCTCTCTCACTTCACCCTCTCCACCGCCCACAATGCTCAACCACACGTCGAGCGGAAACACACTTTCGGCTCATTTATCTGTGACGAAACCCAACCCGCCTCCCGTGTCTACGCAACCCGCAACCCGCCTCTCGGTGCAGTGTTTACTCGAGTTAACGCTACACCGAGTTTCACATCAAACCATTCTTCCATCACCCGCATCGACGCCCGTTTCAACCGGCTCAATGCCGTGCGCATTACTACTGCTTTGCATCCCATTAGGATTATATTCAGAGAGATGATCCATAGCTTTTTGAAGAACACAGTTTTTAGTCGCCCGTTCCTGCGTTGAGCAGCGTCGCCGTTAGCATTTTAGCATTGGCATTGTCCGGTTGACTGATAGAGCGAACGAGGAGAAAATAGGGAACGCACAGTTTGTCGATATCACGACCCACGCACTGGCCTATTACCACGCTTTCTTCCTCCGACACGCACGCTGGCCCCTCGGTCGGAGCTCGTGCGCACGCAGGGCTGGCACTGCAACTGGCTTTGCTTGTCGTAGGCTGTCGGCGTTTCACTCGATTAAGCAGTATGTAACGATTTTACAGCGCTACGACTACGGAAAGGCAAAACTTCAAACACAGTTGCCGTTGTTCAAACAGGAAGCTGCACTCAAAATTAGCACCATCGTAATCGACGGTGAATTTCGGTAATCGTCGATGATTTATCGTAACCATCGGTGAATTTCATTATATCGTAATTGGGGGATCTTGGCACTATTTTAACGCCAGCTACTTTTTTTCACATATAATAAGGTACGAGATTTCAGAGGGAGAGGAATGTATGGGAAGGAAAAGCTCTTGTGATCTCAAATGAGCTTCATAATGGAAGGGCAGCCATTTTTACGTCTTGCCTCAGTGTACAAGAAAGCTTTAATGAACAGGGTCAAAGGCTAGGATCCACTGGTTATAATTCACAAATGAAGGAGCCGTGACCGTAAACAGCCTAAATGGGTGAATGGTAGAAAGCCTTCAAACGAAACAGACGGCTATAATAATGAAAAAAAAAGCCACAATTTCTTTATGTGCGTACATCGATGCGCGAGAAAATTCGAGATAAAATATCCCCAAAAGACTATGACTACATTTACAAAATCAGACACATAAAACCACAAGTGCCATGTAATATGGGCGTGGTATATCCACTTAACGTGCGGGGGTGTTACATCGGATAAATGGGCAGGTTGTGCAAACATTAAGTTGAAAGAACGTGAACACTCATAGAACACAAGAGGGTATACGCTTCTCATTTAGCTTCTCATGTAACACTTGTGGATGCTAACTGAAATTCAATGAGAATATTGTTTTGAATAAACACAACAATAAGTTTATCAGAGTGAAACGGTGCTTACTATTTCAGAGAACAATCTGGTTCATGCATTAGTGAACCATCAGTGGCATTGCTTGATCGTGACTATGAGTTTTAGGACTAGTAAATGGGACTTTGATGTATTACATTGTTTGTGTGTTTGTGGTGTGGTCGTTTTGTTTTTGTCGATACGCAATGATTTCTGCGTTCCTCTAGTTCGTGCATTCGAGAAGCTTACAGTAGTTGGTCTTATGAGTGCCGTTTCTCATATAATATATTCAGTTGCGAGTTGAGCGCTGTGTTTTTGCCTTTTTACTCTGTTCGTGTATAGTTTTGTTGCAGTTTAATAAATGAAGTACGACAAACTAGCCCAAGCTTCAATCTTGTTACGATCTCGACTAAACTTTCCAGCATATTACAGTTCAACAGTATGCAATGAGAGCATACAAAAACTGGCACACATAAGCATAAGGAGAGTATATATTTCCTTGCAGATGATCACCAAAAGTACGTGGCAAGCAAACACCATTTAGAGTAAAACAAAAACAGAGAAATGCTGACAAAAAAAACTCACCAAAAGCAAAGTTACAATCTGGCATTCTATATACCAGTTCACGAAGAAATCATGAAGCGCATACCTGTAAACAAAAATGTTAATACTTTATTGCGTCAAAAAATTTGATACACTTGGAGGAATGTTATTCTCGGCATCTGGGTAGCGTAATTCGTGGGTGTTCTTGCTTCGACTTTTTTTTCGTGGCCCGTAAAGGATACCCAGAGGACCATTAGGCTAACTCTGTTATATATGTGCGCATTGATATATTGTTCGTTATTCCGCATTTACATGTAGTAACTAGGCATTAAATACCGGAGGAATGGAAGCATTATAGAAGAGCTATGCAGAATGATCTCTAGGTAAGCTACAAATGAAGCGCAGACTTTTTTTTTGAAGGACGTAGAAGTTTTTTAAAGATGTGTGCGCTCAAGTGCCACATGCGAGTTGGCAGTCATTCACTTGTGACATAAACAAATATTTGAAAAGAAAAAAAAGTGATATTGAACCACTACGTTAGTCTAGTGGCTAAGTCACTCGGCTGCTGACTTGCAGGTGACGGGATCAAATCAAGACCACGGCCGCAGCATTTCAGATGAAGGCGGAAATGTTGTAAGCCCGTTTGCTTAGATTTCGGAGCACGTTAAAGAACCTCGGGTAATAAAAATTTCCGATGTCTCCACTACGGCGTCTTTCATAATCATATGCTGGTTCTGGGTCGTTAAACCCGAACAATAATTGAATAGGCTATATTCACCGGAGTAACGTAATTATTGCGCTAGAGAAGACTAATAAAACGCGAGACACCTAAACAGGCGTAATCGATATGCACATGCTATAAGCACATCTTTTGAAAACGAAACTTCCATAGTTTTAAATGTCGTACCATTTATGTTTCTGGAACTATAAGTTAAAACGATTGACAGAATAATGCAGTTTTGCTTTTAGGGCAAAAAATAATTACGTTCTTTTCAGCCACATTAGTCGCATTCAGTTGCTATTATAACGTCCTTGCGTGACAAGCATTTCACTGGTTTTTGTTACATAGTTCCGACGCACACCGCACGTGTGCACAAAGCACGACTGCACGCACCTGACCAGCGAATACGTTAGCGTTTATTCCTCCCACTTCAAAGAGCATAAATAGCAAGTGAAGGGGAAATGGAAGAGAGAGCGATCGAAAGGCGCATGCGCCACCAGTGTGTGCAGAGCAGCTTGATACGGACTGACGTCACTTTACAACAGCTTTCTTAATCAATCAGTCAGGTATTTTATCGTTAAAATGCCCACGGAGTCGTCGGGTGTATACCATAGAATGAGTTATCGTGAAAAGTAACGGTGTCGTTAATATATAATCTAACAAGAACGGCCCCGGTACAATTCCGTGTAGCACAACTGACGTAAGACCCAATGCTTGTGATCAGTGCCCATAAACGCAAATATACGGACGTAGATGCGACAAATAAGAACTCACATTTCAAGAGCACGCCCACGAATCCCATAGCTTTCAAGCTCGGTGAGAATTATAATGTGATTTAAGCTGTCGAAAGCTGTCTTAAGGTAAATGAAGACGGCTTGTACTAGACTTGTTTTTCTTGAACAATTAATTATAATGGTTGCGGTTTAATGTCCCGAAACCACCAAATAATTATGAATGACGCCGTAGTGGAGGGCTTCCGAAACATCGACCATATGGGCTTCTTTAACGTTTTCCTAAATTTACGCACACGGGCCCCAATCATTTTCGCCTGCATAAAAAATGCGGCCGGGATGGAATCGCGCTACTTTCTTGAATGTTTATCGAACGCACAGTCAGTGACCTTTCTTCTCCTCCTCTATTACTTTCCTTCCCCAGTGCAGGGTAGCCCACCAGGGCTCAGCCCTGGTTAACCTCCCTGCCTTTCTCCTTATGTTCTCTCTCTTTTTCTTTCTTTTGCGCAAGTAGCGCAGTTTCAGCCCACCTATTTTTCCTTAAACAATGTTAGAATGGTGTTAGAAGGTTGGTCGCTCAATGAAACGGGAGAAGGCGTGAGGCGGAGGCAGGAAATTGGGTGGCCAGATGAAATGAAGTTTGCAGGTGTAACGTGGCAGTAGAAAACACAGGGCCAGATTGACTTCAGACACGCTGTCACTCGTATCCAAACGATAGTTCACGCTTGCCTCGAGAGAGCACCCGCCACGCTGGTCTACTGGGAATGGTGCTCGACTGCTCCCCAGAAGGTTGCGGGATCGAATCCTGGCCGCGTCGGCCACGTTTAATAAAGGCGAAAATGCTCGAAGTCCGTGTACTTTGATTTAGGTGCACGTTAAAGAACCCCAGCTGGTCGAAATTTCCAAAGCCAGTCACCACCGTGTCCCTCATAATCGTATCGTGATTTTGGGGGAGTTAAACCACAAACATCATTATTCCTTGAGAGAGCCAATTTCGAGGCGAAGTTCCCTTCAAAATTCATTGAACCGTTTCCCAATTTCTTTGAGTTTCTCAAACATAATTCCTAATCTGCAGCCCATAGGTAGTAGGAAAAACACACACACTGAAATGCTGTGTTCAGCAGCAGTGTTCTAGGAGCAGGTAAAAAAAGAAAAGATCAGTATATAGTCTTTTCACCTGCTAATACGTGAGAGCAGGGAGAAGCTGCATCCGAGGAACACACCGCCGCCGAAGCAAGCTCGGTAAAGGCACGCTGCATCTTTTTATCGGCAGGCGACTGTACACGCAGGCGCGGCAGTGCAAACGATGCTGTGGTTTCTTCTCCTTGGTCGGTGATCACGTGGTATTTTTCGTAGCTAGGTGGCTTCGGACAGCTACGCTCGACGCAATCGATGCGCTGCAAATACGCAACAGACGGGTTTGAATGCATCTGAGGAATACACCGCTGATGATCAATTGAACCATGCATTATAGTTACACCAATTTAGAGGGCTCTACCTTTATTAGAAGGAAAAAAAAAAAGTGAAGTATACAGTGAATAACTGGAAATTGCCCTAGTTCAGCTGGAGTAGACTGCTGCACCAGGGGCAACTTGACGCAAAAGGAAGCCGACCAATTATGGTCGTGGGACGTTGTAAGTACACGCTGTGTTTGTCGTCTCCACTTCTATGGTCTGTTGTTCCACCGTTTCGTTTCGTTAATTTCACCTGCAGTTATTAACCGCGGGCTATAGTAATGGACAGACGAGCGGTTTTATTTTTGCATTTTTCTCCCATGAAAACGAGGTTGCCGCCATCGAGAATTGAAGAATGTACCTCACGCTCAATAGCAAAGTATAACGCAGCCCCCTGAGCCATCGCGTAGGGCTACGAACTGATGAAAAAAAACACAAAAAACAACAAAAAACATGTCCCAGAGCATGTGTGTTCTTTGGTTCACTCGCGTAATTGGCCTATGCGCTTCTTTTTAGAGTGCACCTCTTAAGCACGTCACGGTCTTCGTGGCCGTCAGTAGCGTAACCGATTGAAATGTAAAAATACTATCAGAAAAAAGAAACACATCTAGGATCGAACGCCATTGGAGCTCGGGCCTTCTGCGTGGCAGTCGAGTATCCTGCCACAGAACTACACTGCATGGGGATAGAAATTTGTATATATATTCTATACAGGCATCATTCCGGGCAAGGAATTGGTTTAACCTACGTTATACAGCGTGACAGAAGAGTAAAATGAAAGCCAGCCATCACTCATTGCTATATTCACCCATTGTGTGTGTCGTTTAATGCTTTCCACGCTCTGCAAAGTGCTCAGCCACAATTCTTCATCGTCATCAGCCTCATGCAACATCACACAAAGTGCACGTGATGCCTTACAGATGCGTAGCGGTACTTCACTTATCCGCAGGAAGACAAATACTGGCGTAGTGGGTGCTATCCTACATCAAACATACTGTAATTAATGGAATGGCCCAAAACTTCAAACACAATTGGCCTCAGCCCAGCACGAAGCTGCGCTTATAATTCGCGTAAGGTATCGTAATCGTCGGTGAATATTTGCTAGTTTTATTTGCGTACGGTGCTTTGTGTAACTATCGCGTTTACGTGGAGAATGTGACTGCATTTCCGAATCTCGCGAGCTGGTTTGGGGCAAACCTTTGTGCAACGTCCACAGCCCGTGTTTTCCTCCCCAAGAAACTAAATTTCGTCCCACCAAAACAACGTTGGTCAAGGGCATTTTTTTTTTCATTTTAGGGACCTTGTTTTCAACATCTAGGGCAGCTAGATAGTGCGATACATTTTCATTACGTAACACTTCACATCGTCTACATCAGAGCGCGAAGCTTTTCAAGGAGCGTCAGTGCGGATCACTGATTTGGCATCCAAGCACACATTCCGGTGCGTCGGAGAGATCGGGAAGAAGAGGTAGAAAAAAAAAAGAAGACTTGAAGATGTTCCAAAATCAATCCTTAGAACCGTTAACACAAGAGGACGCGCCGAAGTCATAGAAATGCGACTGATAAAAAAAAATCACGATACACTAAGTTAAAAAACTTGCAACGACATGGTCATTATTTTTTATTTGCAGAGATAGTATTGCTGTTATGTACAAGCGATCCATGGTGATTGAGGGTACATCCTTATTGCACAAGACAAGAAAATACCAATAAAAATATTACTGATATTTCATAGCAACTAAGTCTAGCAGGCATCTTACGAGCCGATCTTATCTGGCCTGACATTCTGCTTAAAGTGGTGAACCAGGTAGACAAAGTTTTTAATGTACTATTTTTTGCTTCTTTGTGTGTGCGTGTGTTTTTGTTGTAAGGTGGCACTTTGTCGTTCTTTGCTCGAAACAAAATAGACAAGCAGTGTTTTAAATTAAATGCGTCTTAAACAGGAAATTGGCGTCATCATTGTCATAAGCTACTCCTCGCCTGACAAAACTGTATACGATAAAGAGTGAATATACTGGAGAGCACAAAAGAGGGTAAAATATCGCTCCTTCAGAAAAAAAAAAGAACGTGCTGAAGAGAGCAAACAAACACGAAGGGATTCACAGAGCCATCCAAATGAACAAATATTCACAAAAAAGAGGCTAAAAATGCAAACATGCAGTGCACAACAAGCGTTTTCACTGTAGTTTTTATTTCTACTTGGTTGAACAATAATAATTGGAACCCTTGTTTTTATCTTTTAGTATTTTTTTCTTTACAAATGATCTCTTCAGCCTGGCTACTATACGTGCCTACAGAACATAAAGACCCCTGAAAAACGTTTAGCCTGTTCCACAGTGTAACATATGTATCTTAAACTGGGACCTGTTTACAATTATGACAAGTCGAACAGGGAGTATGTCTACGATTTAAACTTACGCCATGAAGAATCGCCCACGTCAGTTTCCTCTTCCTTGACTTACAGTGATATTCCTTATTCATGCACTTCTCATCACTTCAGGCCTTCGCTTTGCATTGATCATTAGTCTTGCGTCAATCTGAAGACAGTACACAGTAAACACGCACAAGTTTACTCACCTACTCTGCCGTGATAATGTCTCTTAAAGTAACGCCTGTTATTTACATTACATGCTCACTGCGTCGTGCACAACTTCTAGCAAGTTAAATCCTCCTACCAAGGCTACAGGCTCTTCCTCGTAGGTATTAGCACCAAAAAGGTGCAGGTGTCAAATATGTTTATAGTGGGAAATACTATTAAACTGCCATTCATGGTTTGAGAGTGACATAGTATAAATAAAGAAGCAAGAATTCGTTAGTCCGGGTATTTATTAAGGACCCAAGATAATTAAGAGCAGTTGAGAGCACCACGTTGGATCAAGAGAAGATCAGCGAGTCATGGGGAGGCCTAAATAAGATGGCCAAAGGAGATAAAAACGTGTGAGGTGATAACGTAGCCTCAGAAAGAACAGGCCGAATTCATTTGGAAATGCAAGGGAAGAAACTTTTTCCTGCAGTAGCTCCAGTAGGCGTAGTCAGGGTGATGGTGATAATGATGGCCAGACGTGCTACTTTGCCGGGCTTTTGAGCCTATCAAAATTTACGAAAGTTGCTCTGGAAGAACGATTAACGCCAATAAATTCATGTCTAAGTCTATTTGAAGCTATTGACGGTATACTTTTTTTCCACAGGCCGTATTAAGCCATCTGAATGAATCCCCCACGTTTATATTTTTTGTCGTAGTTCACAAAACAACAAAGCTTTTTGAATTACGTTTTCGCAATGTTCGCAACATTAAATTACATAACATCTGTCAAACTTCAAACTGCTATCTCGCAAAACGTAGTACTTTCGCTTTTTCAAAAGCATACAATATTACCACTCTCGTGACTTGAAACTTTGCGTTACAAAGTGTTACCAATTTCTAGCGTTGCCGTTCTTCTTACCCACCACCGTTTGAAGAAAGCATAGCAGTTTGCTTTAGAAGGTCATGGTAAATGCAAATACACGCACGTAGCATGGTCATGACAGCAAGTGACATTTCTCTAATCAACATTCTGAGAATGACCACAGCACAACAACGTGGAACTTAGATTCCCATCGTTGGTAACTGCCAAGATGAGCAGCTATAATATAGTATAACAAAAGAAACATACATTCGCGACACGAAGCAATGTCCAGAGCGAGAACAGGTCCTTGAATTACCACATGGACAGATGAACCGGCAAAGGAATGTTACACCTTAAACAGCCTCCGCTTTGCCAGTACGATGTGTCTAAATTTGGAGCCGCGACATGATGTCGTGCGAGCATAACAGCCACTCCTATTTTTCTACCGACTGGCAAGAACATTGAATTTTAAAGAGTCTGCCGCTCTTAGAATACCGGCTAGGATCCTTGAAAATGTGCCGCACCGACTTGGATGGAGAGCTTATACACTGAATTATTGCCAACGAGACGGTGCAAACGATAAACAGAAACACACTGGTTGTACTTGAACCAGTTTCACTTATTCAGGTTCGATTCCCACACGAAAAACATAAAAGAAAAAGAAAAAAATACATAGTCGATGAACCACCATGCAATGGGATTATTCTCTCATCATGAGTTGCCGCCGGTTGCAGAATACTCGGAGAAGTGGCTCTTACCGAGAATGAATTTGGTGCAACGGAAAGTTTGCGGTGAGTTTCGCCAGTTCGTGGAAATATTTAAGTTGCTGCAAAGAGCTCACCTATGTTGCAAAATAACGTATATACAGGGTGCCCCAGCAATTTTTAGCCAAAGTTTAAGAATATGCCGACCCACGCAATTACGACATGACCAAATGCATGTTGCTGACCGTTGCATCACGCAGTTAGTCGGGCGGTTTTTAAAACAGTCCGACTAACTTTACCTAATTATCAGTTAAATAAATTTATTAGAAAGACTAATAATTCACATATATAAAGTTCGGAACTGTCTAATTGGACGTTTCGCTAACTAATCAACAACTTTATCGTTAAAATTTTTCATGCATCTCTGTTCCTTCAAAAGTTAGTTAAAAAAACAGATTCATTTAAACAGTATTTTAGGACACAAAAAAAGTCGGACAAACTCCAGGCAATGGTCAGCAATACGCATTTGGTTGCGTCGTAATTGCGTGTGCCGGCATATTTTTAAACTCTGGCTAAAGATAGCTGGGCCAGCCTGTATAGTTAGGGTAGAATTCTTTTGGTATTACTGAAGAATCTATATGACGCCGTATTCTGTCTTGATTTCTGTTAGTGTGTTTGTTCATGGAATGCAAGTATAGTCTAATTGCCAGTGCGATTTCACACTTACGCATAGTTTCGATGGGAATGTAATTTAGAAATATTGCGCAGCACGCCATTTGTAATACGCGTTCATTGTTCGATTGCACCATTAGTTCTGCAAATGACCTGCGCTCTGATGGTGTCGTGATTAAGTTATCGTGTAACTCGATCTTTCAAACACAAAATATAGCTTGTATCATTGCTTTTTTTTAATTCACACTCTGACTTGGTCCTAATTTGCAAATTGTTCAGCCGAGTTTCGACGTTTTGAAGGCTGGAGTTTCAGCTTCAACATTTCGTGTAACTACGGTCAGCACATGAAGGTAGTTTCAACAGGTAACCTATATATATTCAGTTTAGCGTATAGGAAGAGCTGCATCCCTTTATTTTTCCTTCATGCGCGTTGGAATATATTTATATGCTACACACAGTGCATCTTCGATATTAATTTGATGTTCGAAGTCGAGATAGCACAAGTCAGAGTTAGGAACAGCGTTTTGTAACGTTGACAAATGTCTATTTGATAGCTTATAATGTGCGCACTTCAAACATCGTAGTGAACTTTAAACTATTCTAGGGCATTTTTATAATTGATGGCAGGCTACTGTATTTTTTTCTGTTTTCTCAGCTTTTGACAGAAACATAGGCATGCTAACATGCACGTACGTACAGGGATTCATACGATAACAGATACTCCAGTCTCTCTTTTTTTTTGCTGATATGTCCGTGTTATTTCGATTAGGTTTTAGCAACATGAATCACCCCGTCGACTTTCTCAATCTTTTGTCCTTCTGTGCGTTCATCTGTTGCACAAAAACAATCGAAAAACACTATAGAAACAGAGGACGTCAAATGTTTCTCGAAGGACGACGTCGTGCGTAGTCTATACAGTGGACATGTTAGGTCCTGCCAGCGAAATCAACTGGTCCAGTAGGAAATGTTGCCATCGCTTAGCATGTACAATGGCTGCATGACAGCTCGAATGGCGTGTGCCATAAAGAGAAGCGACGAGTCGACGCTCTCTTCTCATGGGAGTTGTGTGCGTATATAGGGGCGCGACGGGGCTACAGCCTTGACGCTCATGAACTCAGTTAAGCGATGTTTATGGCAGGGTTGACTTCACGGCTCGGTAAAGCGTTAGCTAGAAACATTTCTCACCTTGAGACAAGGTCCGAGGTCAACTTCAAGACCTTTTCACTCATAACAGAAATTCATCGTGTAGGCGTTTCTGCGCGCTCTGTGTCAACATCATTCTACAGGACTTCCCATGACGTCCCAATATGTTTCTCCAAGAAGCGCCTGGACGACTCCAGGTGCTTCCTCTTTTTTACCGCGCTACTTTTGTTTACGACTCTGACTCCTATAGTACATTTTTGTCGCACATTGTTTTTTTTAACATTCGCGTGAATCCTCAGCCACTTGTTGCAAGTTGTCGGCGCAGCGCATGTGGGCTGCAGGTTTGACGATGAACAGCTGACGACAAGGTCATGGCGAATTGAGATCGGTGAAAGTACAAAATTAGCAGGCTGAGTATTGTTGAGGATCTGCGAGCTATTTTTGCGCGTTCCCACAGACACAGGTAGGAGATGGCGGCCCCTCGTGGCATGATGGGGGAGGGGTGAACAGGAAGAGAGAGAGAGAAAAGTCGCAACGAAGAGACACTGACTGTAGCATTGTACCCGAGAACATGTCCTGTGAAGATAATATCAGGGCGTCAAAAAATATCAGGTGTAAATAAAGAGCTCGTCATCATATTCTTGTAAGAAACAGGGGCCTAATTCACGGAACTTCTCTTTCGCGAGTGTGTTTTCATGTTCGTCAGCTGGTTTCGCTAATGAAATGTCCCTTACCGCGATTGGCCTAAATATTTCCCTACTTAAATACTTACTCTAAGACATTTTTATGAATATGGGCTCAGTAGGTGTTACCAAAACTGAGCTTGATACGCTTGAAATACCAATCGTAAGCTCGAAAACTAGCTTCTTGCATTTGATATATTGTGAAAGTACACTTATACCTTTGATGCATAAACTCACCAACGCTAACTGAGAAAAAAAACAAGTTAATTTATATAAAAAAAACAGCTGAAAGTGTGGTTCTTTTTTAGGATTGGCACGGTCGACCAGCTCTCCCTCCCGCGATAATTTGAGCTTTCTTTTTTTGTCAGTAACACATGTCTCTGACTAAGTTGGCGCATCATATTTGACCGAAACTGTTACTTTCCTAAATACAAGAGACAAATGAAGGAATACGGACTGACACAAAAGAAGTTGCATTTTTCAACGACTCGTGTCCTCAGATAAAACAAAAAACAAAAAAAAACGCGGCTCCACGAGGCACTAAGCGAGAGAAGAAACTACCGGCGTTGTAGGCATGACCCGTTTGCGTATGTACACAACCGTACATATGTCCATGTCCTCATTAAGCAGAGAAAGAAATGTTAAGCTTGTCGTTTCTCCAGGACCTCGCTCTAGTTTCGTATTACATCCAATATATAATTACGGGGCGCGAAAGACAACACTTCCTAGCTCACAATGCACAAAGACGTGCTCGAGCTGACGAACACTTGCCCTAATCATCGACTGGCCAACGTTTTCCGAACGCGTTGGACGGCTCGCTTCGTAGTGAGAATGAAGCACGTGCCAGGTTTACACGTATTTACGTAAGACGCCGCTCGTATTTCCCGCCGTTCACCGCTTCTCATTAGGGTCAAGCTCAGTGGTTCCCCTGAGAACTGCCCGTGCCTCGCGGGGCATTATTGTTAGTCGTTCGCACCGACAGCTTCAGCGGGAGCGGCGCCGCACGCTCACACGCAGTCAGGAGCAGCTGACGCTAACGGCACCAGAGCACGCAACCAATACACGCTCGACCGAGGCAGCGGCGTGCTTAAGAGGCACGGCATTGCGATTGGAACGGGTGCACGCTGCAGGCCGCCGCCACACAGTTGGAGCCATTAGCGCTCGCATGTACACGGCCAGATTTCATTGTCAAAGAAGCATCGCCGAGCCCGCGTCGCACCGCCGTAAAGGTCGTTCGGGGTCAAAGAACGGAGCTGTTGTTCGGACACTCAAACCTTCCCACAGCCTCGCCCGACACGAAACCCTCATCACCCTCCTCACCCCCATCTCTTGTGAGCTACTGTTGAGGTGGTAGTGGTGGTAGTGGTTAGAAGGAAGAGGAAAAAAGCACCTAACTTCTGTCTGCCTTCAGGCGACACGGCGCAGTGCCTTATAGGGGTGGGGGGAAGGAGGGATAAAAAGAATAGAAGGAAAATAGATGAAGAAATCGCTCACTGAAGCAGACAATTACGGGGCTCACTTTTCTCTTCCTTTCTCTCTTAAGAATAACTTCTCACGAAACTCGGCGGCGAGCGCCCATGCAGTGCTACGCTCTCGCGTCGAATTAAACACCACCGCTGAACGAGTTTCCGTTGCAAACGACCGCGCTGATTATTCGGCTCGAGCCTTTCGACGTAGCCCGCGTAGCACAACATGTACAGGGTCGGCCACTTATAAGGTGAACACATTCTTAGCGTTCAAACTGGCGTAGCTAGACAGTTTATTCCGCTACAAAAGGGAAGTGCGTAAAATCGTGGGGCCGATAAGACCTCACGGGACGTTAACCAGGAAAGATTCCGGTTGGTTACCCTTCACTGGCGGAACGGGACAGGGGAAGAAAAAGATGGGAGAAGGAGGAGGTCACAAGAAAGGCAGGGAGGGTTTCCAGGGCTGAGCCAGGTTGACTACCCTGTGGTGCAGGGTACGGGAAGAAAGATTGAAAGGGGAAATTAATCAGCGTGGTGTTTCCGACGTTGTAACCGTTTCATGCTCTAGATAGTCAATGCATCTTTACTTACACGAATAAAAAACACTCATATTTCCTGCATTTGCAGTCAAGTAGTCAGACACAGGACTTACTGTGCTTCAACTGCGTCACGGAAAGTTCACTGTGCACTATGAAGAACTTCGTTTTTATTTTTGAAATATCGGCATTTTCTTTCAAGATGGTTTGTAAATGGTGGTGGGTATACTTTGCCTAATGGTTTGCCGCCCGCAATGCGTTTAAAACTATGACCAAACACAAGGCGCAAGCCAAAAACCACGCAACTCTATACACGCAACGGAAAGGCCTGTCTGCAACCTCAAAGGGTGTCAAGCAAGTTTCTGAAGAAAAGCTGACGATTGCTTGTTTCATTGTTGTAACAGGTCGGTAAAACGCTGTTTCGCCTTTTTGTTAATGGTCTAACCACATGGCGCTGGGACCGCAACAGTTAACGCAATTCAGTCACACGCACAGCTTAGTCGCTTCCAAATAGGTTTCGCTGTGGCGACCCACAAACTTACAACAGAATCGAAAGTTGGGCTAGTTGGATATGCAGGGTATATCTCTCTTCCTTTGTGTTTATTCGTGTTCTTGAGTGACAGTTATACCGCATAAGCTTAGAGAACGGAATAATCTTACGTTATAGATGGTTTCAAGGTCACAAGCCTTGTACCCCAAAAAACTTCCGGTTACCTCATTTACCAGCTCCTAAGATCGAAACTGAAAGCATGTTTTCAATTTCTATTGAAGCGTAAGGAAAGTTTCTCTTTCGTTTTTCGCATAAAAGAAACCTCCGTGAAGTACAATGGACTTTTTGTAATTTTTATGTAGGTCAAAAGAACATTTTTTTAAAAATACATTTTGCCAAATATGGGAAGAAAACTGTAGACAATCAGCGGGCTATTTTCTAAAGCTCTTGTGGTCCACTACTGCGATTAGAGCATATCGGTTGACAGAACCGGAAGTTATCAAGGGGCTGTGTTTGTAAACCTTGAAAAGGTCTACACAATCGTCGCGCAGCTATGCGGTTGGGTGAAACAGAGTCGATTGCAAGCTTGTAGTTTCTACGAGCCGCGTACTTCGGAAAGAACGCGTCCATGCTTGCGCTCGGATGCCGACAACGCGAAATTCGATTATGCGCTCATCACCAGGAAAATGAATTACTACGGGACGCCACCCAGCTGCTTCGAACCTGCTACCTCGCTTAATAGTCCCTCGGTTTCATGCTGGAAGAAAGCAATGAACGCAGGAAGTGCGTGAATCAAGGATCGGGATCCCAAAGAGCGGTGGCATTGAATGGATAGATGGGACAGTGGGTCGTGAGTGTATAGGGAAAACTTTATTTCGTCATAAAGCATATGCGAACGATTTCGTGTTAGATGGCCATCAAGCCATAGTTGACGGCAACCTGGGTGGAACACAGCAAGACACGGATGACTGGATCTCAGCTCATCAACACAGTCGCTTACTACTGGATAGAAGGACCACGCATAATAACCACCGGTTGCTACAACATGCAACAGTGTGAAGTAGAAAGTATGCCGGAAGCCCGTCTGGTCAAATATCTTAGAAGCGATACAGACACAGGCAGAATTTATTGTAAAAACCAGTGCGTCCCCAACCGCCATGGGAGAGTCATGTTTCTAAATCTGTGAACATGGCTTCCGGAGTCGAAACGTTAAAACACTGGTTCTTAAAATGATTTTGGTCGTTGTCCTTGCTCCTAACATGCTACAGTCTCACATGGCATGATCATGGGCTGCCGCTGCCTGGATTGTGGCGTGGTCCACTGTTCACTAGGGTCTTCCTGGCGTAAGCCGGACCCTTTCCGCTGTCTGTCCGCTCGGTATTCGCAGGTAACCCTCGCTCACGTACGGCGCTTGACGGCGGACCTTGCTCGCAACGCGCAGCGGAGGACTCGTATATCAACGGCCGTCGCACAAAGCGAGCGGCCCGAGGCACAGAGAGAACTACAGAGAGAGAGTGTCCTGTGGTGGTTCCCCCTGTGGTCCCTCCTCTCTCGACACCTTCGCCACGAAGCGGTGGCGGCGGCGGCCGTGTACCCCTTTCACCCGTATTCAAGGCCCGGCCGAAGGAAGAGGGTAGGCCACAACACAACACACTCGCGCGTCGAAAAGTGCTCCCCGCATGGACTTGGGAATCACTACGCTCCCCGGCAGCTTCCGCGGAGAGGGCGTGTGAAGGATGCTGATCTTGACCGCCGGCCCAGGATAGCCACTTGATGAGGTGGGTGCATACATGCTATACGCCGGGTCACGTGCCGTTGGCTATACATTGTCCCCGCCTCTCTCGGTGCTCGCTCAGTCTTGTGAGAGACGCCTTCACAGGTTCACGTTGGCTCGTGTTGTCCGAGGCGCGCTCGGCCCGTTAGCGGGATCCATTGCGTCCATTCGTGTCTTAGCCCGAAGGTGCGCTTGAACTTCGTATCTCAGATGTTGGTTGGCTACGCGCGGGGCTAACAGTGCATCGCGCATGGCCTGTATTGCCAGGTTTTGTTTCCGACGCGTTATTACTTTAGCGTTTCAGCGTCGGTTAGCAGTGCGTGACGTAAGGAAGAAACGCCTTTTTCGTATAGCATAGCTTGCGTCTTGTTTCGCAATTGCACATCTGTGAAACATCTTTTTCGTATAGCATAGGTTGCGTCTTGTGCAGTTTTTGCTGTTGCACATCTGTGAACATAGTTTTTTGTAGTGATTGACTTCGCTTTGCTCTGCGAGTTACTGTAATGTTCCATTTTGTACAACGGTAAGTTTTAATTTGAGAAGCTATAGCTTCTCCATTTGCACTCTCCATGTTGTGGTTTTAGTTACTAGCGATCGAAAGAATGACTTTGTTAAGTATTGGCCTTGTGCAATGAGTCACTAATTTCAAATTAAAAAAAAGTTGTTTCACATCGATAACGGGTAATTTAGATGAACACATCAGAACTGTGGGAACATATATCCCCCCCAATATTTAGCGGTACAAGCAGCACTGAGAAAAGATGAGGTAAGCTTTGACTGACACCGTCAAGAATCGTGGTGACCTACCTCGCTAAGCAGTGAAGCCGGCTGGTTTTCTACGGCATCGGTCGCTCTTTTATTATATACAGGTGGCGTTAGTCACCGAACTATGGTAACGAACAGTTGCCGAAATGAATGCGCACAGCGCACATAGCAGAAACTTCGCAACATTTCATGTCATCGACCCTGATGATAAGGCTATTAAAAATGATGCGCAGATGTGCATTGTTTAAGAGCTACTAATAAAGAACTAATGTAAAAAAATTAGCATATTGATTACATTTGCAATTGTGGAACGGAAGAAATGATAAATTCTCTTTTAAAAGTAGTACGTGTATTTGCTTCGCATTACACAAGAGGCCAAATTGAGTTTTTAGCCAGTCAGTCCTTTACGTGCCGTACGCAAAGCCAGTTTCGCTTGCTGAGAAAGCATTGTGCAGTAAGAAAATCTTTGTAAATCAATAGACTTATTTGCCTTTCCTCTTTCTCCTTATTTTCTTTGCAGACACATCGCAATGCATGCCTCATTGTTCCTCGTCGTAGTGGCGCTCAGTGCCGCTGTCCGCAGCCGTAGCGTGGATCGCGAAAATGACATCTTCTCCGACGCGCCAGTGGTGTGCTTCAGGACAGGCTGCGTTCGCGGCACGCGGCAGACTGTGAAAGATCAGACGACTGTGAATGAGTTCTACGCCATTCCTTACGCCATGGCACCGGTGGGGAACTTGCGCTTCAAGAAGCCCGTGCCCCACTACGACTGGGGTACGGGCATCTACAACGCCACCATCAGACCACCCTCGTGTCCACAGACGTACTTCTACGCCGACGAGCGCTGGAACAACTATGACTTGAGCCTCAACGAGGACTGCCTGTTCCTGAACGTGTGGGCGCCGGAGCCATGCCACGAGGACGTCAAGTGCTCGCGTCGCCCCGTCGTCGTGTTCATTCACGGTGGAGCTTTCACGCACGGTGGTTCGGAACGGGCCAGCGCCGACATGTCGCACCTGGCTGCCGTGGGCGACGTGGTAGCGGTGTCGTTCAACTACCGCCTCAATGGCCTTGGCTTCATGTACGGTCGCAGCAAGGACATGCCGGCGAACCTCGGTCTCTACGACCAGCGACTCGCCATGAACTGGGTGCGGGACAACGTGGAGTACTTCGGTGGTGACCCGGAAAGCATCACCCTGATGGGACACGATGCCGGTGCCCAGAGCGTGGGGTACCACATGCTGTCGCCCAAAAGCCGCGGCCTGTTCAAGCGCGCCGTGCTGCTGGGTGGCAATCCGTACTCGAGCACGCCGCTCAACAAGCCAGACATGGCGTACAACCGTGCGTTGGCCGTGACGCGTAAGCTGGGGTGCCTGGACAGTGAGCAAGACCTGCGGCGGAACGCCGCTGGCGTGATGCAGTGCCTCAAGAGCAAAGGTGCCAACGAGATCGCCCACAGCTCTGAGTACGAGTTCAGCCGCGGTCGGATTTCGCTGTTTCCCGTGTTCGGGGACGAGTTCCTGCCCAAGAGCCCGCAGGAGATGATGGCAGACGCCGGTAGCTTTAAGGGCATGGACGTGCTCATGGGCCTGACCGAGGAAGAGGCCGCTGCGCTGGTCTACTACGGTGGCTACTTTGACGGTGCACCGCCGGACGACATCACAATGGGTGACGTGCGCTACGTGGTGGGCCTCTACTTCGGCATGATGTACAAGCGCAACGCGTCTCCCATCATGAGGTACTACCTGAACGGGACCGAGGACGACCCCAGTGACTCTCTCAAAGCCGGAGGGCGGGCGATCGGGGACGGCGTCACCCTCTGTCCCGGAAACCAATTCGGCGAGGACCTGGCCAGGCACGGCGCCAGCGTCTACTACTTCATGTTGACGCAAGAGTCGTCTTTTGGCTCGGAGCTGTTCGGGCCGACGTACGGTGAGGAGATGCTCTATATGCTCGGCTCGATGAACGACATGAGCAAGAGCGACGAGGAGAAGCAGCTCTCGGAGAAGATCATGAAGATGCTCGGGAGGTTTGCGCGAACGGGGTGAGTGCGAAACGAGCGCTTGATGCCTATCGGCCGGTTTTTTTCCTCGCTCCTTGACGTGCACGTGTATCTGGAAAGCATCTAGAAAACTGCCAGATGAGGAGAGGGCAAAATAAGAAATATAACAAAAAAGTCTGTGCGAGATGATCGCGATCCACTCTCCGGGGATATCTACTCCCTCTTCCAGCTGAATACGTGGACGGGGTGCTAAAATCGCGACCCCGGTGAGCGAATTCTCTCTTTTCTCTCCCACATTTTTTGTTAACTGCCGCTTCCGCCCAGACAAGTCTGGAAGCGTCCAAAAGGTTGTAGAGTAAGCATTTCTGGTGACCTCTCGCTTTTTAAACGAGGCAACAGTCGAATAACCGGACGCGAGAGAGAAATACATTTTTCATTTCCGAGCTACCGGACGTATCGTCGAATGTATCGACGAGGTCGAGAAATGCGCCCACGCGCGCTGCAGCGACCAATGAACGAGTCGGCAAGAGCCTAAGTAGGGCAGAGTTTAAAGCGACAAACGTCTCATAGTTGCACGAGTGCCGATCTTAGCACCGGTCCTGAACTTTGTATACAGTGTTGTACACTCGGGCACCGGTCCGCACGCTCGTATACGACGGAAGCTTCCAGTGACGCGCGACACTTTGAGAGAAGGAAGGAAAGGACCACGTAAACGTACAAAACAGGGGCAACACGAGTCCGCCGTTCCGCGTTCCGACTTCGCCGTGCGTGACTCCCTCGTTGACAGCAAGGACATCGCTTTATTTTTCGCGACATATAGCCTACTTCCTACGGCACTGCGCGCGAAACGCGGGAACTAGTCATTCTGCATCTCACGTTTCATCCCACTACGACTCGGCTGCCCCGTACTAAGCCTAGACAATCGCAATGACATACAGTAGCGATGCCATAAAGAACGGGTAGCCGTATAGAGGGGATGATGGTCTGAAATGAGTGATGGTGTGAGTGACTCAGTGACGGCGTCGAATAATTCATGAAGTTGTATGCAATTATTGCACTATGCATGAATCGTGCTTGCGATGCTGCAGAATAAAACTACATGTAGCGTTGGCGGCGTACGCTAGAAGACTGCACCGAAATGTTTTATCGGTCTCGGGAAACATTACAGTATATAACTAGTTGGTAGCTAATGACTGTTGCAAAGCGAATATTATGTCTAGTTGTCAGGTGAAATGGCTGTGTTTGTTGCCTTCTACGTTCATTGACTAGCCATGTAGATTCTAATGCTTTCGGCATCATGATCAGATATCTTTTTTTTTAATTCTGCCCCGCCGCGGGGGTCTAGTGGCTAAGGTACTCGGCTGCTGACCCGCAGGTCGCGGGATTGAATCCCGGCTGCGGCGGCTGCATTTCAGATGGAGGCGGAAACGTTGTAGGCCTGCATGCTCAGATTCGGGTGCACGTTAAAGAACCACAGGTGGTCGAAATTTCCGGAGCCCTCCTCTACGGCGTCTCTCATAATCATATGGTGGTCTTGGGACGTTAAACCACACATATAAATTATTTTTTTTACAATTCTGTAACTAAAACACGGAAACGTTACAATGTACGCAAACGTGCAAACGTACGCAAACGGGCAAACGTACGCAAACGTGCAAACGTTAGCCCTATATAGATACATCTGGATAGAGTTCAATAATTATGATGTACTGTTCGAATACACGCTACAGTATGACAGATCAAACAGACTGTTAACGCCCTTAGTTAACAGCGAATGGTAATTAAAGAAGCACTCTATAGTGTGGCGAGAAAATAGGCTCTGTGCTTCAATGTGTCTCCAGTGTTTTTATCTTGAGACTAGTCTTTCATAATTTTCCGACTAGCCCCCGTATTCACAAACGCTCCTCGACTCGACTTCCACCCTTCACTTGACAGAGTTGAGCACTGCGCCACCGCTCGGCTAAAAATGACTCTGCGCCACTCAAGAATCGCAGCAGCTTATCGCTGATATGACTTGCCCTGCCTAGAGAGGGCACTCCCATCGGCTTTTTCAAGTGAAGGTGAAGCGTTAAGTGAAGGGACGTTCTAGAATACGGGGGTAAATCTTACTGCAAATTCGGGTACCATGACGATGCAGTGTGCTTCTGCAACTGCACATATACTACATTTGCAGTACCGCATTCTTTGCACTTTTGAAACTACCGATGCGAGTTTTATCACGCTACCCGCCACGATGATTTAGCGGCCATGGCGCTCCTCTGCTGACTCGAATGTCACGGGATGAAATCCTGACCGTGGCAGCCACAGTTCGATGCAAGCGAAATGTTAGAGGCATGTTTACTTAAATTTAAGTGCATGTAAAATAACTCCAGTTGGTCGAAATTTCCGAACCCCTTTACTACGGTGTCCGTCATAAAGATATCGCTGTTTTCTGAAGTGGAACCTCAACAACTATATATTAAATAATTAATAATGGTACTACTAGGACCATACGGTCTACTACTATACGGCTGCTGCAGCTACCACAGAAGCGTAGCAAGAATTTGTTTTTTTCTGGGGGGGGGGGGCTAAGGCATTCCTTTATATATATATATAAAGGAATGCCTTTATATATATATATATATATATATATATATATATATATATATATATATATATATATATATATATACGCAAGCAAAATTCGAAAAAAATTGAGAAAATCTGACCGCCCCCCCCCTACTTGGCTACGCCCATGACGACAATTATTACACCAGCTTCTGATCTTACGCGCACCGCAGCTACCACTTAAGATGCATGGCGAACTATGGAGCGTATCCACAATGATTTTACTGCGTCACAGCTTAAAAACCTAGCATTACAACAACGACAAAGGGAACCATGGAGGTAAACGATACACTGGAGTAGGCGTCGCCCTAGTGGCGTCCTTTGCCGAAAAGCCGCACCCGGAAGTGAAAACACCAGCGGCCGGCGTCAGAGGTCACTTGGACATCACGGCGCAGTTTCATTGTTGTCGCGCGCGATGCGGGCATTAATCGCGATTAAGTGCTCCTTGAAAAGCGAACGCTGCGAAGCATATACAAAGAAAAAGACTACGAACAAGCAATTGATCTGCACAGCGCAAGGTGTTGCGTAAGCGAGAGAACAAAGCTTAACCGAAGAGAATCAGTGCAGGCGGCGCTTTGAATGACCTTTGTCTAATGGGAATGAACAACCGAATGACAGAGACTCAAAAGGTACGGGATCAAAATGCAGAACGCAGCGTATAATATTACGGAGTATAGCGCTATTACGAACCATTAAATACTCTTTTATTACTCGTTAGCTGCAGGAGTACGCACGATTTGAACTTTCTGTTACCTGCTGGAGGACATCCAGAATTTTGAGGTATAGACAACACAAAAATCGTTTTCAACAAATGATAGAGCGATAATATAAACCACTCTACTTAACCCATATCCATTCCACCCAAAGACTTCGTCGCGTATGTTTTGTGAAGACAGAAATGGCGCTTACTTCATTTTTTCGACCCTTGCTTTCGTTACAAAGAAACTATATGCTATACACTGATGGGTAGTTATACTTATCGGTTGTGCGATCGCACTGAGTGCTTCTTGCCGATCCGGTGGCGTTGCTTTTACCGCCGCGGAACGTTTCAGACGACATTTCCTCTTTTTTTCTTTCTGACCCAAAAAACTTTGGTGCAAAACAGGTAGTGAGGGCACCATTTTGCGAGCCAGTTTAACAGTAAAGGCAATCGGCCCTGACTTCGATTCCGATTAATGGCAAATGGTTTTGCGTTTGCGGCTAGCTTCGGGACTTCAGCCACCGCAAGGTCGCGAGGTTGCCAGAACAGCGGCCCTTGAGACTTGGTCAAAATATGCCCGCGTCGGTTTAGCTGGCTTCGCGAACGTCAATGCAAGTTCGTTGTTTGTTCGGCGAACGGCCGATCGCGTCAGTGAGTTGTCGCGCATACTCACGCAACGACAACACTCGCGCTATTCTCTTTCTCAGCTCTTTTTTTTTCGCCTCTGCACGAGGAGCATGCGCTTCGCTTTTCTTCGCAAACGGTAACGCGTGGAGTGGCATGAGCGAGCCTAATCTAGATGACCCCCTTTTGAACTTTAAGGTAGCTAATCCCAAACACGGGTAGCAACGCTAAGAAAAAAAAGCATCCCACGCCGTTACTGCAAGTAAATGTATAGATGCGCAGTAATAAAAATTTAGAATATACGAACTACCCTTCTTCCCTAGAGGGATAGTCCTAAATGAGAGCTGAAGGGCGCTATACCTGGAGACATGCCAGTTGTGTGCATGGTTGATTGCAAGGGAACACAAATAAATGTAAACAAAAAGTCAGTTGTCTATGCTGCACATAAATTTACAATCCCCTGGTTTTATGTGGTTAAGGCGCACGCGGCATGAAATAGTGCTTATGCTTTCATCACTTGAGCACGGCTGTGAACCATGGACGCACGCATATAGGGGCACAGGTACAAGGATGTATAGGACCTAAAAAAGGCGCATATCACTTCAATGACACCTGCGTATTTGCCACTTCATATGTACGTCGTCAGTTGATCACATTCGTAAATACCAATATCCGTAACCTTTATATAAATGTTCTACAACATAATAATTTGTCGATTGTTGCTTAAAAATATTGTTTTGCAAGCGAGTATGCGGAGAAGCAATTGATTATCAATGTTTCTCCGGAAGGCCGCTGGCAAACCACCTTTGGGAGCAAAAGAAGTCTTGTCTTTACCGTCTTGAACGTGCAAGTGAGGCACCCACTTGCCGTATAATGCAAAAAAAAGATGCACGTTTTCACGTTATTCATATGCTGGCACGACTGTACATTGCGTCCGCCCGCCATGTGCTGTGTGACGTTACATGCGTTTACCGAATGATATCGGCAGTCAGATTGTGGTGTTTTTTACGCATATAACGAACAGAATTTAAAGTGAATGTAGCTATGACCAAATGACCGTTGTCATGTTCTCACAGGTAATGGCTTTCCTGGGCTCATTTGTTTTTTCGGAGTACGTAAGTGATTTGTTTCGCGTTTTGTCCGCGTAACCGTGTCTGATGCAGATGAAATGATTGACAAAGCTAGAGCCATATTAAGTCACACTTGAAAGTAAACTCCAATGACAAGTGATGAATGCCGTAGTGCATCAGAGCTTTAATTCACTAAACTTATTGTTTGCAAATGCCTCATGCCACTGATCAAAGGTTTTTGATAATAATTTGTCCAACCTCAATATCGACTAAAATGATCTCTTACGTTATATTTTATAATGTAAGTAGTTTTCGGTAATACGGTCCCGAAATCATTTCTACAGGTAAGTTCATGTACCGGACAATTCTCAAGTGGCTATGAGACTAACGCTGAATTGTGCCGGATTGCATAAGCAAGGTCGTTAGTTTCGAAATATAATTGCACCGGGCCAGATTAGACATCTAGCTTACGGTGTCAGATGTAGATGCTGCTGATAACGATATATTGTGGGTGGTTGCTACGGGCAACTTCTCGTTCCTCTACTGTAGCCTTGTCATCAAGTGCCCATGTTTAAAAGATGGAGGCATGGATAAGAATAAAAATATATACGATAGCAAGTGAATATCGCGAGAGGAAAAGTGTAGCGACGCCATTAAGCACGAGAGAACATGGTGGCCATGTCCCTTTTACGCAGCTCGGGTGAATGTTGCTTTCTGTGTACGTACATACATGAATTTTGCTGCGGCACGCTCTCCTGGTTGACAGCGTAAAAAATAAAAATAATGATGCAGCACATGCGCCAGGAACCAGCAGCGGTGGTCACATTCCTTTCACGACGAATGACAGCCCGAGTGAACGTTGCATATTGTTTTTCAATGGAAGCTTATCAAAATGCATGTTTTGCCAATCCGAAGACGAAGAACGTAAATTTTAATAGGCCGAGAATGTCCGCACAGCACAGTTAATGCACTTGAGTCACATAATGATATAGCAATTAGATATACTTTGCTGCTAATTATTACGGTCACCACGAAACACAAGCGCAATCTTGGCGTATACGTTGCTGAATTTGGCAACGACTTCAGCATAATGGAAAGCAGTGGAGTCTGTCCAACATCTGCTGTACTTCTGCTGTCCAACATCAGCTGTACTTGGAAAGTCGTTTATGGGAGAACGTCTCACAACCTAAAATAAATTAATTACGGACTGCGTTCTTTTATTTTTGCGTGTATTTGGTAGAAGCCTGGCCTCAGTCTCCTTTTCGTCTTGGACTGAATATTCGCCTGCGGGCGTGTTGCGGATTCGGCAGGCGTACATGCGTCAGCACCCGATCGTGCCTGATGTGACTTGCTCTCTCTTTTCGTATCTGCCCGTCCGTGTGCACATAAGACTATGCAAGAACAGCGGTCAGTAAAATATCGTCGTCATTGTTACAGGATGCCTAATAATTTTTGTTCTGGAGTTTAGCGTACGAAAGTTATCACATGATGGTTAAGTACATTCCTATGAGGCACGCTGTAGTGGATTGATTGATTGATTGATATGTTGCGTTTAACGTCCCAAAACCACCATATGATTATGAGAGACGCCGTATCATAGTGGAGGGCTCGGAAAATTTCTACCACCTGGTGTTCTTTAACGTGCACCGAAATCTGAGCACACGGGAATACAGCATTTTTGCCTCCATCGAAAATGCAGCCACCGCAGCCAGGATTCCATCCCGCGACCTGCTGGTTAGCAGTCGAGTACATTCGCCACTAGACTACCACGGCGGGGCCACGCCGTAGCGGAGGACTACAGAATGTTCTTTATCTCAGAGACTTGTTTAATTTGCCCCTCAATTTAAGTAACATGTATTTCGTTACCATTGAAGCGCGGCCGCAGTGGCAGGGAATCGAAACCATATCTGAACTTAACTTTAATTCGCATCTATACATGGTACAGATAACAGGAACACAGATAAAAAACCACATAACGGATTGACGAAGTCCGCGTCACCCCCCCCCCCTTTTTTTTTTGGCAACAAACAGTGGACAGGCAAAATCAAAAGTACAATGTCCTCGAACTTAACAGCCTAACACGTTAGCCGTTCGATTCACCTCACTACATGTTAATGGCCTGCCCTTCGAATGACACTCGTACTATAATGCACCTGTCGCCCTTTGCGACATAGATATATTACAGTACTTTTCGTTAAAATCAATTATATTTACAACGTATGCGAGCGAACTAGAAACAGGCGAACTCAGAAAAAAAATTGTTTTCGTATGGTACGGTGATGTGCACCAGTTTGGCTACAATTGACGTCACTAGCACCAATGCGACACGCTCGTGATGCACGACGTGCTGATGCATAGTTAGCTGCTACGAGTGGTGCGCATCATTCGTCATGCACGCAGTGTTTCGGTAGTTGACATAGTCGCTTTTGTTTTCCTGCTCATCTCGCTCATCGTCAAAGCCAGTCCCAGCACGCTGTCTACAACGAAGCACTTCCTATGAAACTATAGCACGCATGCTATTGCCAGTTATTTGGCCGTAGAAGACGTCACTAAACGTATATATCGCCATGAGCAAGTGTTCTCTGTCTCGTAATTTTG
Source organism: Rhipicephalus microplus (assembly GCF_043290135.1). NCBI lineage: Eukaryota > Metazoa > Arthropoda > Arachnida > Ixodida > Ixodidae > Rhipicephalus > Rhipicephalus microplus. Next base: position 21,431,953 of record NC_134703.1, read on the forward strand.
TGCAGTCCGTAAGATCAATTTGACAATATCTGTGATAAATCGATGAGCTCAACATAATCATAACATATAGAAGCGTAAGCATGCGCAATGGGGCATGGGGGAACGTATAACCTGATCATCTTCATTGATTGATATGAGGGGTTTAACGTCCCAAAACCACCATAAGATTGTGAGAGACGCCGTAGTGGTGGGCTCCGGAAATTTCGACCACCTGGGGTTCTTCAACGTGCACCCAAACGTGAGCACACGGACCTACAACATTTCCGCCTCCACCGGAAATGCAGCCGCTGCAGCCGGGATTCGAACCCGCGACCTGCGGGTCAGCAGCCGAGTGCCTTAGCCACTAGACCACCGCAGGGAAGCTAACCTGATCATCCTAACGAGGTGCCGATTCAGCCCTCACTCAGTCTGGCATTTCACGCCATTTTTTAATGCCACAGGATTATGGCCGAACGCGTGATTTTCGGGGATCACGGCAAGAGAATATACCCCTGGTGTTTCAATTAGAGAACTGTGAACTACGTGCTTTTACTTCCGGAAAGGCAGGTATCAATAGTGTCACGGGGTCATGACGGCGACGAAGGGAGCACACTGCGGGTCGAATAATAAACTGTTTGTTTGAGCCGAACTAGTGGCAACGTAAAGGTAAAATCAGATTACAGCAAGACACATGCACTGATAGCGGCGAGCAAAGCATCGGCTGTCGATCAACTGACAAGCGGCGAAGCGTGTCGGTATTTATAGCCTTGCCATCGAATCTTCTAGCGTCATCGCTAGCGGCAACCTAGGTTCTCGAATAATCTGTGACGTTCCGGAAGTTGGCGTATTCTTAACAAAGCGATCTACTAACGCCTCGAAGCTTCTCGAACACCATAGGTGCGGTTTGCGGTGAACGTAGTGCAACGGGGTGATAACAAAACCAGAGGAATAAAACGTGGCGTCATCGCTTCAATTTCATATTTGCACCCATGATGGCACAGGCGAGCGCAAAGGGAGAGGGCACAGGGGTGTGGCAGTCATGCGGAATACTTTGCCTTACAGTTCACCTTCACCTTGTTGTGAGATAACGAATTCTAATATCGTCTCAAAAATCACGCTACGTTTGCTTTTCTTCTTGCCAGTTCCAGCCATCGAAGTTTTGCTCGGGGAGGCATCGGGCGCAATGTTGCATCTAAACAGGCTTATCGCTGATATCGCAGCTAGACAAACTTCTGGACAATGAGGGGTAGAGATATCAGCAAATTCTCCCCCTCTGTCTGCTCTGTTGTCCCTCGCGAGTACCACCTCTCGTATAGCAACAAGCTCAGTTTTCAGTTATGATTCTGTTGAATAACGTGTTTGAGAGGGAGAAATCTTCACTAAAAAGCAAAGAATTAAGCGTGCATGTGTAGAACTGTGACTTGCTACTCTACGTGAGAACGGTGATTGAGGACTGAAAAACAGAGAGGAAAGTTATTAAAACTTTAAAAGGAAAAAAAAAAGAATGTACAGACAACTTTTTCTCTCTTGGGCGGGGACTTGTGCTGACAGTATGACTTATTACGAGTTTTTAAGGTACCACTACAGTTGGTCGAGCAGACCGATATTGTCCAAATACGTTAATAGAAGTTTCATCGCATGCCTCGTTTGCGTGAAGTAGGTGAAAGGGCCCAAGACACAATTAGGTGATGAAGTTCTTCGGGTTAGCACATACATGTAATGTTCATAAAGCGCGCGCTCATCGGCATACGCTCGGCACTCAAGATATGTTCTACAGTTAGTGCATGTGCTGCTTTCGTAAAAGCAATTTAGGGAATAAATGTCAGATATATCTGAACGACACAAAATACGTATCCCATTTCATATGAAGCGATGAGCTTGTTAATTATCCATAATATTTAATGAAGCAGCGTAGAAAGCACACAATCACTCGCACCTAAAATGACGTAATCGCCATTAATTGTGCTAGCGCCATGTTATGTGCGCGTGATTGCGGCATTAGTGCACTGCATGTGCCCCCTTAACGCAAACCATTCTTTGAAAGTTTCACAAGGAAATAATAGTTATCTGAATGGAAGCGCCACCCGTTGAGCACGGGAAGGGGCTACGATTTGTGGATGTCGTGTTTCCCCCACCCCGTGTCGCTTGCAACCACCGGCATTACCGGCCATCCGGCAAAGACGGACGTATCTTGTTTGCACAAGATACGTTAGCGCCAGAGTTATGCTCAACACGTTACAGGTAACAGATTACGTTTTGTTGTCATTTTATACTATAAACGATTACTTTTTCAGAACTGCAATTTTGGATAATTCAATCGGATATTCTAGTTACTGTTATCCAGTAATAAATTACATTTCTTTTTCGAAAATCAAGTTGCAAAGTCTACTGCGGCAGGGATCGTCACGAAAAATATGCGGCGGTTCTGCAAGAATCCACCCTTATGATAGGACGGTATATGTCCTTACAGAGTGGTCGGATATCGATACCGGAGTGCCATTACATAGTGATTATGCAATTAAAGTTTTACTGCCATACGTGGACCAGAACATCGATATCTTTTGCAAACCATCATCGAACCATTGCTTAACCACGAGGTGTTGCGTTCTATTAACCCGCTTCTTCCATCCAACACATGCACTGAGTGGGAGTTCAGTGTAGCAGCTGAACTTTTAAAAAGGAAACAGGGAAGAATGAGCGAATGAAAACTATGAGAACAGCTTATGCTGGAAGCCAAAATCCAACGCTATATCATAGAAGCCACATTAAGCCTTCCAGGCTTCACACGAACCTACGGCCTTCTCTCTACCATGTAAGTCACAGTAGCTCGTTGTAGTTGTAGTGAACTTCAACTGCGTTTCGGCAATAAAATCTTGAAAGTATTGCAAAGGTAATCGATTACGCTTCGGTGATTCCTCAGTTACTTTTCCGGGGCTGCAATTGATTGCTGTGATCAATTGTATTCTAAATGACGTAACTGTAATAATAATATGTTACTTATTTACTGTAACGTGTGCAAGACAGGGCAACGTGGCCAAGCGTTAGTTGCATTTGCTTTCGTCGCCTGTCAGCTGCTTTGTATGGGTTTCCATTTCTTATCTGGTAGATGCCATCAGAAGTACTAAATACATAAAGCCCGTATAAGTTAACTGTATACACCGTATGGTTTTGGACCCTTCACAGTGGCCTATAGTAGCTACAGTGCTGGGCAGTTCACCAGAACGTCGCGGAATCGAACCCCTGCCATGACGATGACATTTCGATGACGACCAAATGCTTGAGACCCTTGTGCCTGTACTTAGGTGGTCCACTCCCAGGTGGTCTGTATTTCTGGAGTCTTTTACTACGGCGTCTCTCATAGTTATATCGTGGTTTTGGAACAGGAAACCACAAAAATAATCGTTATTATTACTATGGTTCTATGTTTCTTGACTATTAATTTTGAAGGGAAATGTCTTTCCTGGTTATCGTGCCTGCTTCGCAGTCACCACATTGTATAAGGAAACCTGGTTAACAGCTATACATAGGTCGAACAGATGGGCCTTGTTATCTGAAAAAAATGAAGTGACATTTCAGACCTGGTTGAAGAGCTGCACGAACATAGCCTTCCTACTCTACCAGTGAACTTCCCATACTACAGATGATACTAGCCCCTGGCAGTCAACTTTAATCAATGCTGCAACTAGCGATTAAACATGGCAGCAATATTGGCCTGAAAAAATTGTCTGGAATGTGGACATTCTATACTCTGCCAGTAAAGTGGGTGAAATGAATCTTGGAATACTCTTCGAGTTAATAGAACAATTGCTGCACGTCCAAACAGAATGGAAACACACACACACACACACACACACACACACACGCACGCACGCACACGCACACACACACACACACGTATGCGCGTTTGGGACAATTTACTGGTAGAAAGGAAGGCACTGTAGGCACTGTCATTCTGCATTTCTATTATAAATGATACCACACAGGGTCCATCAGGGCATAATTAGGTTTCCCTGCACTTCATAAAGAGGAAGTGGGACGCATAAGATTGGCCTGGTGCCCCGCTTTTGAATGGTGTGCGTTCATGTGTGCACCTATATTTACATATATATGAAGATTGGTGCCACACACACAAGCTTGTTACCATGCTACGGGACATTCATGCCTGTCACGTTCTTCTTGCTTTTCTTGTATCAGGCGGCCGGACATGCCGACGATGATCTCGTCGTGGCCTCGGTTTTCCGAACAGAGCCCCTTCTACGTGTCCATCTCGGCAAGTGAAGCGAGCGTCCAGGTGGGACCTCGTCTCGAAGAGTGCAACTTCTGGAAGAACTTCTGGAGGCTTCGCGGAGGCAACGGGACGTCACAGGACATCGTGATCGGCTGAAAGTTCGTGTGCGCAGAGGCAGCTTCACCTCGCGAGACGGCGTCAGAGTGCGGGACTTCGTTGCTGGCGCAAAGTGCTCCATGCCGTCTTAGCGGACCTGGTTTCTCGCGTTTCTACGTCAGGCTAGTATGCCGCCCCTTGAGTTCCCTCCAAGTGGTGCATACGCCCACCCTAGCATCCTAGCCTCAATCAGCTGTACATTGTTGGCTTGTTTTTAGCGTTGTTGAACTTTTCGTTTGTCGTATACACAAGTTACTCAACGTGCCGTGTTGTGCTACTGTGCGCTCTCTCTATTTGTTGCTGTTATTGTTGTCTTTTGTCATCGCATGCAACTTGGAAATGCGCGTAAGGACGAGTCATATACGCCGGAAAACGGGAAAGGAAGTAAAACAAAACTATTGCGCTGGCATCGTGCGGGTTCACGGAAGAGGGCATGACTACAGCAAGTGCGCGGCCACGGCCTCCTATGACATGGTATTGGTCTCGTTTCACGTAATTTCGTGATTTGATATTCACTTAGAAAATGCCCAGTATGTCTGATGTTTCGAAAATGTTTGTGTTTACGTAGAAGTACTAAATGGTGGCCAATAATTAAACAAGTTTTCTTGCCACTACGTCACCCAGCCATGAGTTCATGACACAAAGAACGTATACAACAGGGTGTACCGGTGGAACAAGAATCAGGTGAACCAATTTAGTCCTGTAAAATGTGTTTTTCAGGGAAATTCCATGAAATCCAGGGAAATTCCACGCCATATGTACCAAATGTGGCGTCTGAGAAAATAATGAACTGTGGATTTGCAGTTGCAAACCTACAACGGCTTAAGTTATTCTCTGTGTTCAAAGTGAATGTGCTCACATTGAAACGCCGCCTTTGGTATTACTTTAACGCCACCTAGAGCTCTAGTGTTCTGCCGCATATTTCGCATTCTCTTTCAGGGGGTTGGGTATTACTGCCAGGAGGTTTCGTAGTTCCTGGAAAAGGCGTTCAACTGAAGCAATCGAGTGGAGCTGCATTTCCGTAGAAAAGTGAAGCATTTTGGTTGAATCTCTGTACATAATAAATCTACTTTTTCAAGTGAAGCCAACCAAGGAAGACGGAACAGGAGCTGAAGGTTTGTGCAATCATGTTTTATGAGGCCAACGTAAACCCATACGCAAATAGCTGCCTAGAACTCACGATGGCTGAAGTATCCAAAGAATTGGCTTTTTTTGTTTAGACTACTTTGCTCCCTCTAAGAGCCCTTGTTAAGACCAAAGTTGACTTTTACCAAAAATCGTGAACTTGAAAAGACTTCCATGTCCGAATATACCAGGAGTTACCCCCTCTGTAAGACACTCCTGTACTTAAGAATATAGTAATAAATAAAAATATATAAAATAAATAAATAAATAAAATAAATAAATTAATAATCTCGCATCACCAAAATACGGCTGAATAATATTACCGAAAAAACCTAATGAGCGAAGTCCTGTAGGTATCTGACAGCAGTATCAGGAACAGACATATTTCTGATAGATTTAACTTAAAATATACGCCCAACCGCCCAACGCAAGAATGTTACGTGACTTTAAAGCCTGAACCTCTTAAACTTAAAATAGCGATATGCCCCAAGATTGTGGCATCTAACGTCACTTTCTATGCGGTGAGACGCACACACGTAAGATTTTCGTTCTAATTCGTCCTTAAAGAAGGAAATTTTCAGATATCCACACGTGCTGTCCATAAATATTGATCATTGATGCCCTACTTTGCATTTACCACGCTGAAATATCGGTCAACTGATTTACTATTGGCTTTTCAACAAAGTATTCAGATATGGTTTCTTTCCCAATAGCCAGAACTACTTTTTCATACGTCAGCACTACTTACGGTTACCTAGTTTTACACAACCATTGTAATGAAGCACCGTATAACTTATTACTACTGAAATACATGGGGCAGCTCGTAATCTGTGTGTTTTTTAAGCAGAGGGAGGATCTTAGCCCGCAACGTAATCATACAGCCTTTTGATCAAAGCTCACAGTCTTTCCGAACAAGATTTCGAGACTAGTTATACCACCTACCAATCTATGCCGTAATTAGGAGCAGTGGCAAGAAAACACATTTTTCTACAATATACTTGTTACTTCCAGTTCTTTGTACAATTGCAAGTTCTTTTTATATAGCCTTGACTCCTTTGAGAGGGACGGGGAGAGTTCGAACAACGTGGCATGACCGAGATTTCACTGTGTGCATCGGTGCTGGAGCGAAAATAAAGACGTTTTGTTTAGTTTTGATCTCGCAATCTTTAGTTACTATCGCGACAATCACAGCCTTTGTGTGCTATTGTACGACGAAGAAGTGAGAAGTGTGGCTCAACAGTCAAATATGCATGGGCAACGAAATTGGTGTATGCCGTTCGCATGAGAAGCCCACGTGGAACTCGATGAATACATATGTGCAACCTTTCGGGTTTTGAGAAAATGCCCGCACCTGCATTATCAATGACTCACAGTCACGTCACACTCGTAAGATAGTGGGAACCAGCCGCCATGCCGGACATGTTACTATAGACGAAAACCTTAGATGTCACATCAGAAGTGAAAAGGGCCATAGGTGGCATCGGCATCACCCTACAACGCCACCTTGAAGTCATGACCGGACATCGTCGCTTGGTCCAAGGGAGACCGATCTCTGAGGCGTAGCAAAACTACCTGAGGCGCAGAAAGTTTCAATGTATTTGATCCCAGGAGCCGTGAAAAAAGCCATATTGCGTGCTGAAAAACTTCGAAAGAGTCAGAGGACGTGATAAATGCAAATGACTGAGACCGAAATGAAAAAGATTGCTTTCACCTTCAATTAGGTCGTCTTGGACAAATGTATAACAGACCGCACAACTTTTATGGGCGAAGCTCCTCTTAGTCTGACCATGTCATGCGTCATGCGTAACCGAGAGGAAGAGACGAGAAAAAAAATAAGGCAATATTTTCCGAACAGTATAATAGATGGCGCTGTCTCATATAACTACATACAAACTCCAGTTCAGTGAGGATATTCTAGATGGCGCTGTGCCACTAGTCTCAGATTACCTGCTGCGTGGGCTGTGCCTGGATACGCGGAGAATGAGTGCCTCCCTCAGTCTCCTGAATAGTCACCGTACGTGGCGAATCGTTGGTGGGGCATGGACGAAGCAGAGTGGCGGGCGCGTTGAAGACGCTTGCGCTCGACTTCCTTGGCTCGCGTCTCGCCGATGTTACCCGCGCGCCCTCTGTATTCTCGAGCGTGATCGGACGCATGGACGCATGCATGGACGGACGGACAAACAAACGGATGGATGGATGGATGCTTCGCCCCACTCATCATCATTCACTCCATGGATATGCTGTAATTTTTTATTGGCACAGAAATACTTTGTGGCTATATTAGTGCTTCACTTCTAGAGACTTGTTCGTGAGGCTTTGTGAGGGCTCACGATACTTTTGCCAGAACCGTCACCAAGAGCAACCATGGGACCTTGCCCGGGCTATTGGCGTGAGGAAAGAGAGCAGACTGTGCAGGCCTCATAAAGACGTCATAAATCGAAGAAATTAGTGAATATTATTGTGTCTAACAAAGAAAACTTGTGCGTAAATCTACATTTGCTGCCTTCATTCATAACGAGGGGCTCACTCTGGCAGACTTGGTGCCTTGAGGTAGTGCACGAGGGATTATTCGTCAGCTGCCAGCTCATATTAAATTAATGTGCTACGTGATGCCTAACAGGACTAAGTGGCACACACACACACACACACACACACACACACACACACACACACACACACACACACACACACACACACACACACACACACACACACACACACACACACATATATATATATATATATATATATATATATATATATATATATATATATATATATATATATATATATATATATATATATATATATATATATATATATATATATATATATATATATCAGATTGGTCGACTACTCGAAAGAGCTTTGTCCAGATCTCGGTGCTCAACGTCGAGTGTTAACGCACCTTAAAAAGAACCTAGAAAATACTCCACCACGACTTCAATATTTATATTTATTTTATTTCTTTTTTGACATACTGCAGCCTTGAAGTGATATTGCAGATGTGTGGTGTAGCAGATATAAGAAAAATTGAAAACAATACAAATATAGTGAACACGAATATCAATGGTTAGCATTACTCGTTTGGAATTCAGCAATTGCTAAATATTTTACATGACCAATTAAAATGTTCCTGTTTTCAACCAGAGTATTTTAAGGAATTTGTGTGATGATGAAAAGCAGACATAATCAAAACATGTTGATGTCTTGTTGACGCAGGTTTGGCTGGTGTGATGTACCTGATAAAGAAATCGTGGAGTATGGTTAAGGGTATCCATGAACTTCAAGAATTCAACGTGTCGGTGGGAAGAGATGCTGCTAAACTGAAGACTATGAAGATGGGGTTATGTAGAATGTACTTTTCAAAACAGGCTACTTAGTTTTTTTTATTTCTCAATGAAGGCATGGAATTGAATGAAGATAAACAAAACAAAACAAAACAACCCAAGCAATGGAATTTGAAAGATTGATATTTACTGTTCTCGGGCTTTACGTGTCGAACCACGCTGACTACATGATTGGCAATGTTGACGATACGCTAATATATAGCCAATACTGCCTTGATTCAACAGCGTTTGGATGATTTACATCTTTGCCATTTTTCTTACAGTTGTTGTGATTAAAGCATAGCTATTGAACAACAGTTTGCTCATGAAGTAAAACGACGACAAGAACCCTTTTTTTTCTTTTTAAATAGGGAAAGCTGTCATGAGATCACAACGCGGGTCACGTGTGCGCTGTAGTTGTCCGCCGCCACCACTGTCGCCGGTGTCCTTAACCACTATGGCGCAAAATAAGAAACAAAAAAGTCAGTAAATGAATAACACCGAGGATGCAATGGGATTCAAACCAGGGTCCCCTGCGTGCCAGCCCAGGAACTGAGTCACGCCGGTGCTTGGAACTCTCTTGCGAATCGGTCCTAGGCAGGCTTGACGTCGGTTAAGGAATCGCGTTGATATGAGTAAAAAAGCGTTATAGAACAACAAAGGCACAACTGCAGGTGTCCGATAATGCGAATTGCGCAACGAGTGTGTCGTCGAATACTCCAACCCGTGACAAAAGCTTGGTCTTGTTCACCTATTAACTGCGGCGCATACCCACTGTCGGGAATTGTGGGGATTACAAAAGCTTCTGGCATAATTCTCCATCGTCGTCAGCCGCTGCACACTTAAATTGCACGAAGTCAGTTCAATAAGTCATTTCTTCCTGTCGCCATCGAGGAATGGAATAACTTACCGGAAGCCATCGTCTCAGAGCGTGACTCGTGCGCATTCAAACAACTACTAACAGCTCACTTAAACTTGGAAGCCCATTAAAACTCTACCACTGTCACTGTATTTTGCACTCTTGTATGTGTAAATTTTGTGCGCGCATGTTTTTATACTTGTATAAGTACGTTTTCTGTGCATCTGTTCTCGGATCCTGCAAAAGTATTGCTCGTGTGTTTGTACAACTTTCTATTTTTTTCTTTGTTTTTGTACTTAAAAAATGTCCCCCCCCCCCTTATATAATGCCACTAAAGGGCCCTTTAGGGTCAAATAAATGATGATAATGATGATGATGAAGTTTCTTGCAAGTTTGCAGCAGGTACCACAATTCTCCGAAGAATGACGAATGATAGCATAGTGAATGCTTGCCTATATACTACACAATGATTAATGGCATAGTGGCTACCCTGCAAGTGTGCTTGCAGCAGCAACCAAAAAAGTGTTTACAAAAAGGTTCTTAAAGGCCGCTCTTCTGGCTTTCTCTGTGACAGTGCTGCGCGTTCAGTGCAGGCTTGGCGATTTTTTTATTGATCAGGCAAGAGTTCGTGCCATAAATTACACGTGGATTCGAGGAAACTCCTCTCCCGGACGTTGCTTCCGTTACGTATGTGCATGTAGTGTCCATCTTTGTCGAATCTTTGCCACGTTGTGCCGTCGATGACTTTCGGAACACTGCAAAGCGCACCAAATGCCACGCCAGAAGCGTTAAAAATGAAATGTTACTATGTCTTCAAATATGCGAGTATGTAACTTTGCATGTTATTACAGTGGTCACACAGGTTGCATGAGAAAAACATGATTAAGTGAAAGAGCCTCTTTGGCTATACGAAAAATTCAAACATGATAGCTTACCTAAATCGACAAATCGAGAAATTTGGTAGGTGTAGGATTCGGTATTAAATTTGTGTCTTTGTAGAATCTACACACTAGAGTTTCTTTACAGTGTGCGCAGCAAAAAGAACAATGTAAAAAGAGCAAGCTGTGCTGTAATAAAATACATCCAACAAAATCAAAAACATTCGGGATACATACACGAGTTTCAAAAGCAGCTTTACACTAACTATGCTAGTTCCGAGACTGCATTCATACGAAGCTCCTGATCCTACCTCATAGCCGTGTACATGTAATCGTGACATGTATGCAAAGCAAGCAGCTGTTTGTTCGCACAGCGCTAAAAGCAGTTACAACATTTCATCTCGTTAAAACGATTTGGAAACTCTGCATCCAGTCTGCTTTCATAGAACCAGCAAGGCTGCATTGATTAGTGTCTGGCTATGACGCTGATAAACAGAAATTTCCACAGCAGCAGTTGGAATGCCGAAGGCTACCAAGTCGAAGAGCCGGCTATTTTCGCTTTCCGTTTCAATAATAGCCTCGGACAAAGTAGTTTCAAACTAGTAGAAATAAACCAGGAAGGTTTTGCACGTGCATCCACAACTACCCATTTAATGACTAGTTCAATGAAAAATTGTTTAAACTAAAGCTTCTTAATGGAGTTGTGATTAGGCATTCGCAGTAAACAACCCGCAACACTTACAGTTTTCCGTGAGAGCATACCTTTTCTGGAGTGTTAGTTGATACGTAATACGTATATCGGAATCTAACACTATGCACAAATTACCATAATAAACAGCTAATAAGTGGCTCAATCAATACTTGCCCCGTGCGAATGAACGTCGAGACGACGTTTATCATGTTCTCGGTTGCCTTGACGTCCACTGTCGAAGGCCGATCGGCTAAGCTGAGGGCTGAGCCCAAGCTGGACACAATGTCGTCGCCGTGCGTCGGTCGAGTCCACTCGGGCCAGCCGAGAAAGGAAGGCTTCTCGGCATAACGAAGAACGTGCACCGAAGCATTCACCGCTGAAAGCGTGCGGGCAATGCTTAGTGCGGGACAGCCGAACAGGAAGTCACCGAAGAGATCAGAGGCAGCGCGAACAACATCGACACCTTTCTTTGCAGTTACCGGGTCGAAGTAGCGCTTCAGAATGGGCTCGGTGTCGAAGTTCGCTATGGAATTCCGCAGTACCTTCATAATCGCTGTGAAGAGGCGTTTGGTAACTGAATCAATGTTGTTCACATTGTTGACGTTCGTTAGCAGATGCTCGATGAAGAAGTCCCCCTCCGCTTCGCAAATACTCACAAGGACATCACGCGCGAACGATGGTGTTAGAGCGAGGGCTTTGCCGGGCTTTTCCGGCACGAAGTCGGCGCCCAGAACCGGGAAGAACCCGTCCAGTCCGGCTGTATTGACACTCTCAGCGGCTTCTAGTATATCACTGACGTTTTTAGATCGCAAGCACGTGACCACTTCAGAACCGGAAAGCTCGCGCGAGTCCCGTTTTTTGCAGTCGAGGTAGTCGGCGAGCATATTTGTCCTGATTTGTGCCTGCGCTGGGCTACTCACGAAAGCTTTGATGAACGGGCTGCCACTTTGAAGGAAGGCGCGTTGAAAGAGATGGGCGCTACTTGGCCACGAAAGATGGAAGCCGATCGAGATGGCCCCGGCGCTCTGCCCCATTGCCGTAATAGCACCTGGATCACCGCCGAAGGAACGGGCATTGTCCTTAACCCATTGCATGGCAAGTTGCTGGTCGTAGAGACCCACGTTGCTGGGTGCCTCTTCTGTGCCCGGAACGTACAGAAACCCGAGAGGTCCCAGTCTGTACGCGATGGTGACGACGACGAGGTCTCCTCGGACGGCGAGTTCGGACGTGTCGTAAATCTTCATCGCGATGCCCCCAAATGTGTACCCTCCTCCGTGAATGTACACTACTACGGGTTTCGAAGCGGAATCGTTATTTGGAACTGGTTTGAACACGTTGAGAAATAGGCAGTCTTCAGAAAGGGGATCCGTTGCATTCACTGCGAAGTAGCTGTTGATTCGAATGGGAACCTGCGGACACATCGGTGGTAGCGACGTGGCGTTGAACACGCCTGCCCAGGGTTTCTTAGGCGTTGGCTTCATGAAGCGAAGTTCTCCGACTGGTGGCTCAGCGAAGGGTATCCCCAGGAACTTTAACACTGGACCAGTCGTTGTGGAACAAATGATGCCCCTGACATCTCCAGAAGTTGTGCCAATGATATTTCCCGTGTCTTCGGCGCTTCCGATCACCAGGCATATAGCGGCGATATGTAATGCTAAGCCAGCCAACATTGTTGATGTACTGCAAGTAAAACAAAAATTATGTTTCGTTTTATTATGTAAGGGCCTAACACTCTAAATGTAACTGAAGTCATCCATAGGATGTTTAGTTAGTGCACAACTCAACTGCCCCCTGGGTTTCACTGATGTGTAAATAAAGCCTTGGCAATTTCTATCGAAATGTAATTGCCGCCTCTAATAGGAGAACTCTGATTTCTGAGAGACAGCGGATGACACAAGGAAAGCCAAAAGAAAAAAATATAAAGACACAAAGATTGCACAAAATCACAACGGCCTTTTTGCAGCACAGATATAATCTGGGGAATCTGAGAAGGAATGCGAACTTTGTGAAATATTGAGTTGAAGAAAGTTGATAGAGCAGATTATACTTTTCCTTCGTGATCAGTACATCCTAAGACAAGGACATGCTTTTTTTAGGTAGCTTGGTTTACATTTGAATTACAGTGATGGTTTGTTTGAACTAAAACGTTTATATATGAACCTATTAGTATTTGCTCATGACAACCCATTGAGCACAACGTATTCTTTCTCCTCTTTCTTCGAAAAAAAAATAACGCGTCAT